>NC_065590.1:52777637-53080667 GCF_024542745.1 Macaca thibetana thibetana
CTTGCTCTGTCGCCCAGGCTGGAGTGCAGTGGCCGGATCTCAGCTCACTGCAAGCTCCACCTCCCGGGTTCGTGCCATTCTCCTGCCTCAGCCTCCCGAGTAGCTGGGACTACAGGTGCCCGCCACCTCGCCCGGCTAGTTTTTTGTATTTTTTTAGTAGAGACGGGGTTTCATCGTGTTAGCCAGGATGATCTCGATCTCCTGACCTCGTGATCCGCCCAACTTGGTCTCCCAAAGTGCTGGGATTACAGGCACTAACAGTTTTTTTTTTTTTTTTTTTAAATACAAAAAATAAAGCTTGTATGTGTGACTGAGTTTTGCCTGAATCTTGTTTTTATTATTACCTGGTAGCTGGTTTGTGAGAGAGTAGCTAAACATGCTCCCTCAAACCTTGATAGTTATTCTTACTCCTCAAAAAGAACCTGAGTTATGCATGCCAAATTGGTTTAGTCTCAATTTGCAACACACACACTCTGCTAACCAGGCCAAATCCGGGGGATATCAAAAGAGAAGATATGATTCTTATCTTTCCAGAATAATCTATTTATTCAGAATTAGTTTAGGGGAATATTTTACTATTCCACTTTTGGGAATAAATACATTAATTTCTTCATGGTAAAATTCCTACCTTTCACTCTATCAATTCGTTCATTATAATAAACTTGCAGTAAGTGCCAGAAAATCGATGTTCTTCAACAAGGTCAATAGCCTACAATCCACAGACTAAACCTGCCTTTCATCTTTTCTATAACCCACAAGCTAAGAATGGTTTTCACATATTTAAACGATTAGAAAATAATAATATTCACGACACGGGAAAATTATGTGAAATTCATATTTCAGCATCCATTAATAAAGTTTTTTTGGGACACAGTTTCATCCATTTGTTTACATAGGTCTTTGGCTGCACTGGTGCTATAGTGGCAGAGCTGAGTTTGCAACAGAGAATGTTTGGCCCCCGAAACCTGAACTATTTGCTATCTGATCCCTCACATAGAAAAAAGTCTGCTGGCCCTTTTCTTGATGATGGCGATATACCACTGAACAAGCCAGCATATAGGCTCAATTCTTATGGGGCTTAGAATCCTGCGGGAGGCAGATGATAAACAAATAGATGTGAAAATATCCAACAACAGTAAGTGCTATGGTGAAAATAAGAATGAAGTGATAGGGACACCAGCAATGTCCTTTCTAGGGTTGTGATATTTCAGCTAAGACCTGAATGATGAGAAGGAGGCTACCATGTAAAGATAGGTAAAATGTTCCAAATGAAGTCCCTCAGGGAACTCCTGAAGCTTAGAGTGTAGGGAAGCAAGAAGGTGGGAAATGGGGTGACTGACAGAAGAATATGCTTACTCTTCATTCCTCTATAGATTGTCAGACACAGTAACAAATCTTTCTGGAACTTGGCAAAAGCCATGGAAGAGTTATTAATAACCACTTGGTCAGTGTAAACGACACAGCATCAGAAGGGAAGAGGCTGAGAGATTGCACCATTTCTCTCAGTTCATACCCTAGAAGAAGTAGCAATTAATCTGCAAAATTCCTTTCTATCTCCCCACTTTTCCTCTTCAAAGTATCTGAGAAAAGATGTAACTGAGTGGAAATCAGTTTGGTAACATGTAACCCTTGCACAATGCAAGGTCCATGAGCTATGCTCTTGGCATAGGAGGGAGCTAAGAGATTAGTGAGGTCCGTTCCAAGATGGCCAAAGCTCCTGTCTGCAGCTCCCAGCATAATCAACACAGAAGACGGATGATTTCTGCATTTCCAACTGAGGTACCTGGTTCATCTCATTAGGAATGGTTGGACAGCCCATAGAGGGTGAGCCATAGCAGGGCAGGGAGTTGCCTCACCCGGGAAGTGCAAGGGATAGGGGGATTTCCCTTTCCTAGCCACGAGAAGCTGTGACAGACTGTAACTGGAAAAATGGGACACTCCTGCCCAAATACCATGCTTTTCTCATGGTCTTAGCAACCAGCAGACCAGGGGATTCTCTCCCATGCCTGGTTTCGCAGGTCCCACGCCCACAGAGCCATACTCACTGCTAGTGTAGCAGTCTGAGATCGACCTGTGAGGCTGCAGCCTGGCACAGGGAGGGGCGTCCACCATTGCTGAGGCTTGAGTAGGTAAACAAAGTGGCCGGGAAGCTCAAACTGGGCGGAGCCCACTGCAGCTCAGCAAGGCCTACTGCCTCCACAGAGCCTACCTTTGTGGGCAGGGTATAGCTGAACAAAAGGCAGCAGAAACTTCTGCAGACTTAAACGTCCCTGTCTGACAGCTCTGAAGAAAGCAGTGGTTCTCCCAGCACCGTGTTTGAGCTCTGAGAATAGACTGCCTCCCCAAGTGGGTCCCTGACCCCCATGTAGCCTAACTAGGAGACACCTCCCAGTAGGGGCCAACAGACACCTCATACAGGCAGGTGCCCCTTCAGAGGAAGGACCAGGCAGCAACATTTGCTGTTTTGCAGCCTCCACTGGTGATACCCAGGCAAACAGGGTCTGTAGTGGATCTCCAGCAAACTCCAACAGACCTGCAGCTGAGGGATCTGACTGTTAGAAGGAAAACTAACAAGCAGAAAGGAATAGCATCAACATCAACAAAAAGGACATCCACACCAAAACCCCATCTGTAGGTCACCAACATTAAAGACCAAAGGTAGATAAAACCACAAAGATGGGAAGAAACTAGAGGAGAAAAGCTGAAAATTCTAAAAACCAGAGCGTCTCTTCTCCTCCAAAGGATCGCGCTTCCTCGCCAGCAATGGAACAAAGCTGGACAGACAATGACTTTGACAATTTGACAGAAGTAGGCTTCAGAAGGTTGGTAATAACAAACTTCTTCGAGCTAAAGGAGTATGTTCTAACCCATCACAAGGAAGCTAAAAACCTGGGGAAAAGGTTAGACAAATGGCTAACTAGAATAAACAGTGTAGAGAAGACCTTAAATGACCTGATGGGGCTGAAAACCATAGCACGAGAACTACATGATGCATGCACACGCTTCAATAGCCAATTCAATCAAGTGGAAGAAAGGCCATCGTGATTTAAGATCAAATTAATGAAATAAAGCAAGGAGACAAGATTAGAGAAAAAAGAGTAAAAAGAAACAAAGCCTCCAAGAAATGTGAGACTATGTGAAAAGACCAAATCTACATTTTATTGGTGTACCTGAAAGTGACGGGGAGAATGGAACCAAACTGGAAAACACTCTTCAGGATATTAACCAGGAGAACTCCCCAAACCTAGCAAGGCAGGCCAATATTCAAATTTAGGAAACACAGAGAACACCACAAAGATACTTCTTGAGAAGAGCAACCCCAAGACACCTAATTATCAGATTCACCAAGGTTGAAATAAAGAAAAAATGTTAAGGGCAGCCAGAGAGAAAGGTCAGGTTACCCACAAAGGGAAGCCCATCAGACTAACAGCAGATCTCTTGGCAGAAACACTACAAGCCAGAAGAGATTGGGGGCCAACATTCAACATTCTTAAAGAAAAGAATTCTCAACCCAGAATTTCATATCCAGCCAAACTAAGCTTCATAAGTAAAGGAGAAATAAAATCCTTTACAGACAAGCAAATACTGAGAGATTTTGTCATCACCAGGCCTGCCCTACAACAGCTCCTGAAGGAAGCACTAAACATGGAAAGGAACAACTGGTACCAGCCACTGTAGAAACAAGCCAAATTGTAGAAACCATCAATGCTATGAACTAGCTAACATCATAAAAACAGGATCAAATTCACACATAACGATATTAACATTAAATGTAAATGGTCTAAATGCCCCAATTAAAAGACACAGACTGGCAAATTGGATAAAGGGTCAAGACCCACAAGTGTGCTGTATTCAGGATAGCCATCTCACATGCAGAGACACACATAGGCTCAAAACAAAGGGATGGAGGAAGATCTACCAAGCAAATGGAAAGCAAAAAAAAAGCAGGGGTTGCAATCCTAGTCTCTGATAAAACAGACTTTAAGCCATCAAAGATCAAAAGAGACAAAGAAGGCCATTACATAATGGTAAAGGGATCAATTCAACAGGAAGAGCTAACTATCCTAAATATATATGCACCCAATACAGGAGCACCCAAATTCATAAAGCAAGTCCTTAGAGACCTACAAAGAGACTTAGACTCCCACACAATAATAATGGTAGACTTTAACACACCACTGTCAACATTAGATAGATCAACGAGACAGTAAGTTAACAAGGATATCCAGGAATTGAATTCAGCTCTGCACCAAGTGGACCTAATAGACATCTACAGAACTCTCCACCCCAAATCAACAGAATATACATTCTTCTCAGCACCACATCACACTTATTCCAAAACTGACCACATAGTTGGAAGTAAAGCACTCCTCAGCAAATGTAAAAGAACAGAAATTATAACAAACTGTCTCTCAGACCACAGTGCAATCAAACTAGAACTCAGGATTAAGAAACTCACTCAACACTGCTCAACTATATGGAAACTGAACAACCTGCTCCTGAATGACTACTGGGGACATAATGAAATGAAGGCAGAAATAAAGAAGTTCTTTGAAACCAATGAGAACAAAGACACAATGTACCAGAATCTCTGGGACACATTTAAAGCAGTGCGTAGAGGGAAATTTATAGCACTAAATGCCCACAAGAGAAAGCAGGAGAGATCTAAAATTGACATCTTAACATCACAATTGAAAGAACTAGACAAGCAAGAGCAAACAAATTCAAAAACTAGCAGAAGGCAAGAAATAACTAAGATTAGAGCAGAACCAAAGGAGATAGAGACACAAAAAAGCCTTCAAACATCAATGAATCCAGGAGCTGGTTTTTTTGAAAAGATCAACAAAATTGATAGACTGCTAGCAAGACAAATAAAGAAAAAAATAGAGAAGAATCAAACAGATGCAATAAAAAAGGATAAAGGGGATATCACCACCGATCCCACAGAAATACAAACTACCATCAGAGAATACTACAAACACTTCTATGCAAATAAACTAGAAAATCTAGAAGAAATGGATAAATTCCTGGACACATACACCCTCCCAAGACTAAACCAGGAAGAAGTTGAATCCTTGAATAGATCAGTAACAGGCTCTGAAATTGAGGCAATAATTAATAGCCTACCAACCAAAAAAAGTCCAGGACCAGATGGATTCACAGCCGAATTCGACCAGAATTCAAAGAGGAGCTGGTACCGTTCCTTCTGAAACTATTCCAATCAATAGAAAAAGAGAGAATCCTCCCTAACTCATTTTATGAGGCCACCATAATTCTGATACCAAAGCCTGGCAGAGACACAACAAAAAATGAGAATTTTAGACCAATATCCCTGATGAACATCAATGCAAAAATCCTCAATAAAATACTGGCAAACCAAATCCAGCAGCACATCAAAAACCTTATCCACCACAATCAAGTGGGCTTCATCCCTGGGATGCAAGGCTAGTTCAACATATGCAAATCAATAAACGTAATCCATCACATAAACAGAACCAAAGACAAAAACCACATGATTATCTCAATAGATGCAGAAAAGGCCTTTGACAAAATTCAACAGCCCTTCATGCTAAAAACTTTCAATAAACTTGGTATTGATGGAACGTATCTCAAAATAATAAGAGCTATTTATAACAAACCCACAGCCAATATCATACTGAATGGGCGAAAACTGGAAGCACTCCCTTTGAAAATCAGCACAAGACAGGGATGCCCACTCTCACCACTCCTATTCAACATAGTGGCGGAAGTTCTGGCCAGGGCAATCAGGCAAGAGAAAGAAATAAAAGGTATCCAATTAGGAAAAGAGGAAATCAAACTGTCCCTGTTTGCAGATGACATGATTGTATATTTAGAAAACCCCGTCATCTCAGCCCAAAATCTCCTTAAGCTGATAAGCAACTTCAGCAAAGTCTTAGGATACAAAATCAATGTGCAAAAATCACAAGCATTCTTATACACCAGTAACAGACAAACAGCCAAATCATGAGTCAACTCCCATTCACGATTACTACAAAGAGAATAAAATACCTAGGAATCCAACTTACAAAGGATGTGAAGGACCTCTTCAAGGAGAACTACAAACTACCACTCAACAAAATGGAAGAGGACACAAACAAATGGAAGAACATTCCATGCTCATGGATAGGAAGAATCAGTATTGTGAAAATGACCATACTGCCCAAGGTAATTTATAGATTCAATGTCATCTTCATCAAGCTACCAATGACTTTCTTCAAAGTATTGGAAAAAACTACTTTAAAGTTCATATGAAACCAAAAAAGAGCCTGCATTGCCAAGACAATCCTAAGCAAAAAGAACAAAGTTGGAGGCATCATGCTACCTGACTTCAAACTATACTACAAGGCTACAGTAACCAAAACAGCATGGTACTGGTACCAAAACAGAGATATAGACCAATGGAACAGAACAGAGTCCTCAGAAATAACACATCTACAACCATCTGATGTTTGACAAACCTGACAAAAACAAGAAATGGGGAAAGCATTCCCTATTTAATAAATGATGCTGGGAAAACTGGCTAGCCATAGGTAGAAAGCTGAAACTGGATCCCTTCCTTACACCTCAGACAAAAATTAATTTAAGATGGATTAAAGATTTAAATGTTAGACCTAAAACGATAAAAACCCTAGAAGAAAACCTAGGCAATACCATTCAGGACATAGGCATGGGCAAAGACTTGATGACTAAAACACCAAAAGCAATGGCAACAAAAGCCAAAATAGACAAATGGGATCTAATTAAACTAAAGAGCTTCTGCACAGCAAAAGAAACTACCATCAGAGTGAACAGACAACCTACAGAATGGGAGAAAATTTTTGCAATCTACCCATCTGACAAAGGGCCAATATCTGGAATCTACAAATAACTTAAACAAATTTACAAGAAAAAAAACAAACAACCCCATCAAAAAGTGGGTGAAGGATATAAACAGACACTTCTCAAAAGAAGACATTTATGCAGCCAACAGATACATGAAAAAATGATCATCACTGGTCATCACAGAAACGCAAATCAAAACCACAATGAGATACCATCTCACAACCAGTTAGAATGGCAATCATTAAAAAGTCAGGAAACAACAGGTGCTGGAGAGGATGTGGAGAAATAGGAACACTTTTACATTGTTGTTGGGAGTGTAAATTAGTTCAATCATTGTGGAAGACAGTGTGGCGGCTCCTCAAGGACCTAGAAGTAGAAATACCATTTGACCCAGCTATCCCATTACTGGGTATATACCCAAAGGATTATAAAACATGCTACCATAAAGACACATGCACACGTATGTTTACTGCAGCACTATTCACAATAGCAAAGACTTGGAACCAACCCAAATATCCATCAATGATAGACTGGATTAAGAAAATGTGGCACATATACACCATGGAATACTATGCAGCCATAAAAAAGGATGCATTCCTGTCCTTTGCAGGGACATAGATGAAACTGGAAACCATTATTCCCAGCAAACTATCACAAGGACAGAAAACCGAACACCGCATGTTCTCACTCATAGGTGGGAACTGAACAGCAAGAACACGTGGACACAGGGCAGGGAACATCGCACACTGGGGCCTGTCAGTGGGTGGGGGGCTGGGGGAAGGATAGCACTTGGAGAAATACCTAATGTAAATGACAAATTGATGGGTGCAGCAAACCAACATGGCACATGTATACCTATGTAACAAACCTGCATATTGTGCACATGTACCCGAGAACTTATTAAATACAAGAAAAAAGAGATTAGTAAAGTTCAATTTATTCTACTCATCTACATACTGCTCCCACTCCAGATGTGGAAGCTAAATTTGTCTCCACAACCTTCACTGTCATAGGTTACACACATTGCTGTGAAAAATCAGTCAGCATGATTGACATTTCATCAATTTTGATGAATAAGGGAAAAGGAGGAAATTCAACCAAGGCCAACACTTCAGTTGGTACAAATGTGTTCATAAACAAAGCACATGATCATATGAAACATCTTTAATTTTAAAAGCTTTGCCTCAAGTAACTGCCTTTTGTCTCTTAGCAAGCAAATACATATATATACACACACACACACATACACACACACATGTGTATATTTATATACATTTTTTTTAATGACCATGGTTAGAGGGAATATAATTTTTATTTTTCTAGAGAAAGGGTCTCACTCTGTTACCCAGGCTGAAGTGCAGTGGTACAATCATAGCTCACTGCAGCCTCAAACTCCTGGGTTCAAGGGATCCTTCCTGTCTCAGCCTCCTGAGTAGCTGGGACTACAGACACATCCCATCATCCTTGGGTAATTGTATTTTTTATTTTTGTAGAGATGGGGTCTCCCTATGGTGACTAGGCTGATCTTGAACTCCTGGGCTCAAGTGATCCTCCTCCCTCAACCTCCCAAAGTGGTAGGATTACAGGTGTGAATTGCCACACCCAACCCAAGAATATCAATTTTTAAAACCAACATTCCAATTAGTACAGGGAAAGAAAACTGCACCTTTTTAAAGAAAAGCCCTTAGAGAGGAGAAAGAACTGTAATTAGAAAGGTATTAAGAACTAAAAAGCCGTTTTTAACTTGTTTCCTAAGAAACCAAAAAATAGAACTGACAAGTACAACTTCCAAAGAAGCTTAGATTTACTTACTCTATTATTAAAATTTCCAGTTCAAAATTTTTTAGAATTACTAATGAAAGGGGTGAAAAAAGCTCTTACAGGAAAAAAACTAAGTTCCTCCAGTTAAATGCTTCTACTAGTGAAAATTGACCTTCATGAGCAAAGAAAACAACAGAGTTGCTCTCAAACAGGTTAATAATATATTTAGCAACCAACACCACATTGTGATTCTTATACAACCACAAATGACACAAGATAGTCTCCTAAATTTGTGGACTTAACTTTTTGGCATAACATAGCTTTTTGGCAGATAAATTTGCTTAATAGAGAAGATGTGCATTTGGCCATCAGGAACTAAAGCTCTTAGTAGATGGGTAACAGCTTGTCCCCTGGTAACATTCCCATATTCCATTTGGTATCTTCGGTATGGGGAGGAAACCTGTGGACTGTATTTCTTTATGTCTGAAGCCCTTCTGAGTAGTTTTATGAGATTAAAATGGTCATATTTGGGGCTGGACAGCAGACACGAAGGAAGGCCAGCATGAACCTTTGGGAATGTGCACTCTGGCTCAAGCACTCCAGCATCTCCCCTGCTGATCACATATGGGGAGGGGGATGTACAAGGTTAACCTTGAGAGGAGCTCTGGCTCAGAGGTCCCAGCCCAGGATCTGTCACATACACACAGAAGGCAGCCCAAAGAGTATGAAATGCCCAGCCCTGCCCTCCCAATAGTCTTGATAGCCTCCCAGTACAACCAGCCACTCCAGTAAATAAACAAAGTGAGCCCTGGCATTTCCCTGTGATGGACTTGGATGGCGCTGCACCTCACGGGGCAGTGAGGAGGTGATTGTGTCAGGCAGTGGAGAATGACTGAGACCTGCAGCGAGGTCTGCAGGGCACTAAAATCAGATGCTAAGAGACCTTCCTCCCACCTTTGACTCCGTAACTACTTTATTACAGGAGTTCCAGGCCTTCAGATATTAAGGTCCAGAGACCGAAAGTATAAAGCATATCCTCCTTCCTTTTGCCTATCCAAAACCTAATCTTTCCTTTTAAAAATCCCTGTGCTTTATGAAGTCATATTACAATCCCTGCCCACAAGACTTTCCCATCTAGGTGGAGATATGAATATGCTTCCAACCGCCTAAGAGATTGTGTCTATTCTGTGATTAAAAAAAAAAAAAAAAAAAAAAAAAACTATTTAAACAAAAATGTTTGTAACAGGATTTGGAAGTAAAGCTTTTTTTCTATCACCTAGAATTGGCAACCAAGTATCACTAAGTATCACTGAATGCTAAAAGAAGAAATGAACTGGTCAGGCATGGTAGCTCACACCTGTAATCCAAGAACTTTGGGAGGCGGAGGCGGGCAGATGGCTTGAGGCTGGGAGTTTGAGACTAGCCTGGCCAACATGGTGAAATCCCACCTCTACTACTAATACAAAAATTAGCCGGGCATGGTGGCACACACCTGTAATCTCAGCTACTCAAGAGGCTGAGGCAGGAGAATCGTTTCAACTCAAGAGGTGGAGTTTGCAGTGAGCCAAGATCGCGCCACTGCACACCAGCCTGGGTGACAGTGAAAGTCTGTCTCAAAATAAAAAGAAGAAATGAACAACTGGAGCCAGACTCCTCCTAGAGGGCACCTTAGGACACAACTTACATAGTTCTAAAAATATAAAAACTGACTGCTGATGCATTAACCAAAAGTCATATAAAAGCATAATGGGGAAATGAGGGAAGGAAAGAGTAGTGTAAGAGTCACATCTTCATCTACCATAATAGGACATCAATAGATTTGTCTATCACAGTAAAAAGTCACTAGATAATATCTAAAGTTAATGATATAAGAGATACCAGTTATTTTGAAATTAGGAGGAATACTCAAAAAAATCACTAAAACTACTGTTGAAGAGTGGGATGGGATGGGTTAAAGAGGCAGGAGTTGCTGGTTTTTAAATATTTTTAGCACTGTTTGACTCTTAATATGCGGTATTATTTCATTAATTATTAGAATTATTTAAAAATAAAATTAACTTATAGAAGGCAGTATTTTTCTCTAGGGGAAAAAAAAAAAAAAACACATAAATTTCATGGGCCTTTCCTGTGCGGTGTTTGTCAGAAATGTTGTCTAGAGTACATGGATACAGCTGGTAAGTAGTAGCTAGACTTACATCAAATTCCTAGAGGTTGGCCAGGCGAAGTGGATCATGCCTGTAATCCCAGCACTTTGGGAATCCAAGGTGGGAGGGTTGCATGAGGCCAGCCTGGCCAACATAGCAAGACCTCCTCTCTCTTAAAAAAAAAATTCCAGAGGCTGAGGATTGTTTATCACATATTTTGATGTAGGATCCAAATGAAGGTGAGAATGTGTGTATTTATTTCAGTAACATCCATAGATTTGAAATTGAAGCCAAAGGGGGATAGGGAGGCTCTCATGGGTGTACTCCAAGCATGAAAGAAACAAATCAAAATCAGACCTAAGAAAGAGAAACAACACGCCAGGACCCAAGAACGCAAGCCTGCAACTCCAATGGCACTACACATGCTAATTAGCCCTGGAAGATTCACTGCTCAAATTATCTACTGGAGTCATCAGAAAAAGGGCAACCTCTGCTAAATAGCTTCCATCCTGTGGGGGGGAAAAGGAAGCGGTAAGTATAATGTACTTTAGAAAGAATAGCATTCAAAATTATTTAGGCAGAAAAATTCTTCTGTAACACTCCTGATCGGCTCTTTGGGCAGCAAAACCAAGCTTTACAAATCCCAACAGGTTTAAAGGAAAATGATGCCAAAAATAAAGCTTTGGCTCATCTTACCAGTGTTTCACTTCAATTGTCTATTTTATAGGCCATTTAAGTGAAAGCATGGACTAAAAATGTTGACTTTGTCATCCTCAGCTATCCAGGAAATGGCAATACTTAAAATTCTATTTCTAATAGAATTACAATTAATGTGTTATCTATAATACACCCTCTACAGTGCTCCTGTTTTATCATCCATTTTACATTTTCCCAAGAGATACCGTATGTTCATTTTCACTGCTCTCTTTTTAAAATTCATTGAGTTTCTTTAATTAAATGATTACTATTATATCTATTTTAAAATAACTCAGCTGATATATAACAATAATGGCTCTACTATACCTGTCTAAATATTATCCCAGTAATGTATCTGAAATTATATTAGTAACACTTCTCTTGGTAATATCTAATTACTTTTTATGGTTTCTAACTCACCATTCATGTGGCTTTTTTCCTTTATTGGACATTTGGACATAGATTATTTTATTTAATTCCATTTTATTTTATTTTGTTTTGTTTTGAGACTGAGTCTCCTTCTGTGGCCCAGGCTGTACAGCAGTGGTGTGATCTCAGCTCACTACAACTTCTGCCTCCCGGTTCAAGCCATTCTCCTGACTCAGCCTCCCGAGTAGCTGGGATTACAGGCGTGTCCCACCACACCCGGCTGATTTTTTTTTTTTTTTTTTCCCAATGGAGACGGCGTTTCACCATGTTGGCCAGGCTGGTCTTGAACTCCTGACCTCAAGTGATATGCTCACCTCAACCTTCCAAAGTGCTGGGATTACAGGCGTGAGCCGCTGCGCCTGGCCTGGATATGGCAGATTTGACACCGTGGTTTTTGTCTGAAGACAATAGAAAAATGAGTATTTTGACAGAACAGTTTGGAGAAATGTACATCAAAATATAGAAACAATTTTTATAAAAAACTACAGTAATAATTGGGATGGGGAAATGGGATGGAATGAGGCTCTGGGGTGGCACGGAGTCCAAGAACAGGATGAAGATTTCTATCTTTCATATTATGTGGTAATTTTTTTAAATTGGCTTATTATTTAGAACTTATCAAAATATTCCAGACTCAAAACAATTCCATCACAGACTGATAAACAATTAGCCATTCTCTCTGAACCTGTTTAGGTGTCTCCTACATAACTCTCTTCCCACTGGATTATTGTTTATGAAAGCCCAAAGTATTTAAATAAAATTATGGATATCATAACATTTCACCCAAATACTTCAGTGTACAGCTATAAAAAATAAAGACATTTTCCTACATAACCATGATGATATAACACATAACAAATGTAATACTAATTCCTTAATGTTCTTTCATACCCAAGTCATATTCAAATGCCTCAATAGTTCCTCCCCCAAATGTCTCTTACAGCAAGTTTATCCAAATCAGAAAAAAAATCTGCGTCTATATAATATTTGTGATACAAATATAGAAAAATACTACAACTGTGAAATCTAAATGTGTGTATTACACTATTCCCTGTCTTTTCTCTGGATTTGAGATTTTTTGTAATACAATGTCCAAAAGATTGAACCATTATATCTTTTCAGATATGATTATAAATGTAACAGAGGAGGGTATTGTCTAGACTGTGCTACTGGGCCCTGTCCTGTTCAAAGCTGTCCTCAGTTATTTGGACAATGATATAGACGTGATCCTTATCAAATTTCTCATTTGATGAGCTAGGAGAAATAATGAACATGTTAGATAATTGAATCAAGAGCCAAAAACACTTTGACAAACTAAATATAGCAGACTGCTGAGGAAACGAGTGGCGATACATTGGATGCCTTTTTATGTTCAGTAAGAGCTGGAGGCAAAAGGTCACAGGTCGATAGATGCCGTAATGAGGAAGGGTCCTACGGATTACCAGTAGCTTTGGTGATGGCCAGGTCAAATGGAATTGCCTGAAGCATTTAAAAAAATAAAAATAAAGTTACAGCTCTTTCAGAATTTGTCCAGCAGGTTTTCTGGTTTTTACTGGAAAATACCTCACACACAAAAAAAGAACAATTAAAATAAATTTTAAAATAGAGTCCTTTATCAAGAGGGCCTGCTGCCCTCCTGGCCTGTGAGCTACATCTGTCAGCCTTGTGAGATGAGCATTGCCAGCGAACTGAGGTGGCAAATGTGAGACTAGGAAATGGAGGTGAGGGGCATGAAAGGTGGGGATACAAAAGCCAAATTGCTACAGAATCTTGAAGGAAGTTTCCATCGTTATGGGAAATCTTCAAGGTGAGTAGCAAGGTAGACTAACCATCTTGGCATCGAATTCAAGCACCTAAACTGATATTCAGATATTCAGAGAATATCTTATCCTGTGCTTGGCGTATTTCACAAGGACAGATGTGTCAGCCAAACTGGAGATGCAGACATGCTAATGAGCAATTTTTTAAAAGTCATAGGATCTGAATGGAGATCACCTTGGCATTCACAAGGGAAACAGAAGGATCTCAGTTTGTACAAAGGTTAAAATTCTTTATTTAGTCTGAAGAGTTTTCTGAATCAAATCCTCCATGTCTTGCTTCATTCTCTATGTATACTCTTCTGTGTCTACCCATCCATCTCTCCTCAAGTTCTTGAGGGCAGAGACTATATTACTCATCTTTGTATCCACAGTTCCCAACACTCTGCCTGACATATAGCAGATACTTTATAATATTTGTGGAATGAATCAATGCTTGCCCAGAGGACACAGGTAACAATCAAATGCATCAGCTCATGCTGTATCAGAGACTACATAGCCCTCTGGGTGCTTTCCGACAACAGCATGGCCAAGTGGAGCACACTTTGATCTCCTTGACTGACCAACCAGGCAGTAATTGAGGCTGCACCTAGATAAGAGCATTAAGAATGATGCATCACTAAGCCAATGGACCAGGGTCTGATATTGCTGGATGGTTGTTTAAACTGAATGTAAGACTTTAAACTTTTAGATCACAGTGTCACATGAGTATGTTTTGGTGGATTAAAGCAGTATGTTTTCTGCAACATGTCAGGCTGGATAGCTCTGATTCAATATGCTCACATGGGTTTCTGGGACTTTTAGAGAGATAACCCTCTGCAAAACGGCCACTAATCATTCATTTTATACACACACACACACACACACACACACACACACACACACACACATATATTCCTTGGATTTCCTACCAGAAGATTCCTTCATCCAGAGTCCAAGACGCACTGACTTTCCCTTGGCGGGGCAGGGGTAGGGAGGAAACTCACAGGAAGACTGGTTTGCTCTCCTGGCACCCAGTCTCCTCTCCAGTCTAAGGCACTAATGACCAATTCAGATCAGCTCTGTGAACAATCTTAACATAGATGGGGCATCAGGTGGTATTGCCTTCAAGTGTACTTTCCTCTGCCTCAAGTCTTAGAGGACTTTGGTTGTCTCGTGTGTGTGTGTGTGTGTGTGTGAAAGAGAGAGACAGAAAGAGACAGAGACAGACAGAGACCAGATGACCTCTCAGGTCCCTTCTAGATCTAAAATTTTAAGACAGTTGTTTTGAAGGTACTAACAATGAATCGCCAGCTTTGGAATTTGTGACTAGCAGTATTCAAAACATATTCATGATTGCAGGAAATAAGGCAGAGGACCCTAAAGAGAGATACAAAAACAAAAAGGTGAACGTGAGTGAAATAATATATCAACTTCAAATCATTAGCAAGGTAATACCACTGAAATCAACTAGTCTATAGTGTCTCCAAGATGGTTAGTTAGAAAGTAAGGCTGTTTCACTACTTACAATAGCAAATAGCAAAGACTTGGAACCAACCCAAATGCCCAACAATAATAGACTGGATAAAAAAAATATAGCACATATACACCATGGAATACTATACAGCCATAAAAAGGAATGAGTTCATGTCCTTTGCAGGGACATGGATGACGCTCAAAGTCATCATTCTCAGCAAACTAATACAGGAACAGAAAACCAAACACCCCAAGTTCTCACTCATAAGTAGGAGCTGAACAATGAGAACACATGTACACAGGGAGGGGAACATCACACACCCAGGCCTGTCACAGGGGTAAGGGGCAAGGGGAGGGAGAGCATTAGGACAAATACCTAATGCCTGTGGGGCTTAAAACCTATATGATAGGTTGATAGGTGAAGCAAACCATCATGGCACATGTATACCTATGTAACAAACCTGCACGTTCTGCACATGTATCCCAGAACTTAAATTAAAAAAAAAAAAAAGAAGAAAGAAAGGCTGTTTACCACAGAGGCACCTCAAAAGGACAGACATGTGGTTCCAAACACCCCTGGTTCCCCTTTATATGAATTAATCTTTCTTAACTTCTCATTAATCTGTTATATTTTCAGTTTATAGTGCCCCTTTGCCAGTTCTCTTCCTTATTGTATTTCCTGCAGTCTTCTCTCCTCCCTATGTACCCAGTGCAGATGCCTACCAACAAGTGTTTCAGCCTCTAGTCTGTCATTTCAATTCATCCTAAATATGCCATTAATGACTCCTCCTAAGTCATCATTATGATTGGGTCACCCTGCCCCCAGCTGAAAGCATTCTTCAATGATTCCTTGGTGCACAAGGGATTAAGTCAAAACTCAAAAGCCTGGGAGTTAAATCCTCACCAATCTGGTTCTTAGACAAGAAGTTAAGCTTCATGTCGTCTGAACTTCTCCCCAGTTCCTGTATGCATCCATGATTCACTCCTAGAAGCTGTACCCTGACCCATGCCATCTCTCTTCCATGAAGCAGTCCCCCTCTTTCGCTCTCCTCTGAATGTCTCAGTTCTACACATGCTCCAAAGCCCAAGTCAGATCCCTCTTTCAGCCGTACCAGCCATTAGCTATCTTTTGGTCTTTCGAGGTTCTACCACGCTTCTTTACCATTTCACAGAATACCCCCTATATTGGTAATTAACTTTCATGAGCATAAGTTTTATTGCCGCAGCTAGACTGGTATCTCCTCAAGGTCAAGGACTTTATTCTTTTTTAAAAAATGTCCTAAAGTGCCTATCACAATGCTCCCCATGGCAGATGCTCAATAAATAATGAAAATAAGTGAATAACTTTTTTTTTTTTTGAGACGGTTCTGCTCTTGGTGCCCAGGCTGGAGTACAGTGGTGTAATCTCGGCCAACTGCAACCTCTGTCTCCTGGGTTCAAGCGATTCTCCTGCCTCAGCCTCCTTAGTAGCTGAGATTACAGGCATCCACCAAAACATCCGGCTAATTTTTTGTATTTTTAGTACAGACAGGGTTTCACCACGTTGGCCAGGCTGGTCTCAAACTCCTGACTTCGGGTGATCCACCCCTATCGGCTTCCCAAAGTGCTGGGATTACAGGCGTGAGCCACTGCCCCCAGCCGATAACAAACATTATGAACCACTTCTTTTTGTCTCAAATTATTTTGTCTGAAAACATCTTCAAACTTCAGGACTTTCTCTCTGACTTCATAATGCTATGAATGAGTCTCGATTTTTAAAATAATGTAATTTTCAAGGGTGCCCACTGCTGACTATAATAGACGGTCTCAGAGACAGATCCTGGCAACAATACCGTCTTGTAGGATTTAATATGATTGAGTCACTTTCAATTAGACAAGAAAGCATTACATTCTAGAAATTGTCTCTTCCCACTGTAATTGAAAAGGAAAAACTGACTTTAGGTATACTAAATCAAAAGCATATACACATAAATCACAGATAACTCACATGCAGGCATGGGTATGGCCTTACTATGTGCTATGTGGCCTCACCACTCAAAACGTGATCCAGGGACAAGCAAAATCCGTACTGTTTGGGAGTTCATTAGAGGCAGAATATCAGGCTCCACCTCAAATTTACTGAATGAGAATTATTTCTTTTAACAAAAGCCCTGGGTGATTTGAAAAGCACTGGACAAACGCAAAATGATCAAAAGTGACTGTACAGAGGAATTTTTTTTTCTTTTATGAGACAGGGTCTCACTCTGGCTCCAGACTGGGGTGCAGTGATCACGACTCACCGCAGCCTTGACTTCTCAGGCTCAAGCAATCCTCCCACCTTAGTTTCCTAAGTAGCTGGGACCACAGGTGTGCACCACAACGCCCGGCTAACTTTTTTATTTTTGTTGTTGTTGTTGTTTTTGAGACAGGCGTCTCCCTCTGTTGCCCAGGCTGGTCTCCAACTCCTGGGCTCAAGCAATCCTCCCACCTTGGCCTCCCAAAGTGCTGGGATTAGAGGTGTGAGCCACCATGCCTGGCCTGCACCGGAGGAAATTTTTTTATGTAGGTTCCGGTGAGTACAGGATTTTTAGCCTTTCAAAACAGCCTATACCAGTGGTTCAACACAGGTCACTGGTCCCCATCCCCAGGGTTTCTGGTTCAGTACACCTAGGGTGGGAGCCAAGAATCTGCATTTCTAACAAACTTCTCGATGATATCCATGGTGCTGCTGCTGGCCTAGGAACCACACCACAGGTTTATACCATTAAAAACAACAGGCCTCGTATTTTGGGGAATTTTACTCCAAGTGCACTTCCAATACAAGAGAGAATACTGAGCTAGTAAAACAGAAAAGAAAAAGAGGCAGCAGCAAAATGTTTCATTTATGTTACAAGAAGGTAGCTGTTAACACTCCTTTGTACACAGTGGGGTAAAAATAGCTGAAGGAATTACTATAGCAACAGCTATAATATCCTTAGAGACTTTCTCTCCTGGCATTATTCATAAAGGGAGACCCATCTTACAAGAATTCTATTTCAACTTGGAGACCTGTCACAAACAATAAACATGAGAAACTTATCCCATTCGTCAAACACTATGAGATAAAATACAAATTTAAGATGGATTTGAAAAATGACTCTGTGATGCCTGAATTTGGATTTGGTCCAGCAATTAAACAAAAACAAAAATAAAAGTAAGTCTTTATGGCTGTGAAACAACAAGAAAAGGAGAGCTGAGAAATGTTGAGAATACTTATTATAAAATTTTTAATGTTTTTTTAAAAATCCCAAAATAGCTTCTTTTAAAACAAAGACTTTCCAAACTATAAATAAAAGAATATATAAAAACCAAAGAGCTCCACCTAGAGTTTGAAAAAAGGGTTATTACTTATACACACAAGTAACAAAGCACTAGCTACCCTATTGTATCTATATTCTCTTCGTTTCTGTTAAAAATATGTATTCTTACAAAATCTTTACAAAAAGGATAACCTTTTAAAGCGTGTAATACTGTTAATGTAAAGGAGAACTGACTTTTTCATGTCTGTAACCTATTTTTCTTCTAAGAATTTGGCAGTTGTATTTGCCACTGTGAATGATTATCTTCAGGCAAATCACTAAAAAGTTAGGATAGAACATATATACCTACTATGTAGCCACAAAAGTTTTTTAAATAATTAAAAAATTAAAAAGTTGGGATAGTGTTTAAGGAATTCATGGAGATGACAGTTTATGAAATTGATTCAAGAACCCAGTTCTTACCTGAGCTTGCTGTATGTCCTTGAGTAACTCCTCTTCGAATCCTGAGTTTTCGCCTCAACAGGGGTTAGTAAGACCAGTGGTTCTCAGACCCGGCTGCTCATTGGAAACACTTGAGATCATTGGAAATAATTTGATGCACGGGTCCCAGCCCCCACGATCACGATTTAATTGTTCTGCTGTGTGGAGTAGGAGGTGTGGGCAATTTAGTTGCCTTGTAAAAGCTCCCCAGGTGATTCTAACATGCAGATTGGCTGTACCATATTGGGTGATCTCCAAGCTGTCTTTCACCCTTAAGCGTCTATAGCTCTAGCTCAGTGGCTCTGAAGCTTTCATGTGGATCACAGTCACCTGGAGGGCGTGTGAACTCACACACAGCTGGACCTTACCACTGGCTTCGGATGCAGTAGGCTCAAGGTAGGCCCCAAGAATTTACGTTTCTAACAAGGTGCCAGGTAATGCTGATGCTACTGATTCAAGGTCCTATTTTGAGATCATTGTTCTAGACTATTTCAAAATCACATTTGCCAATCTCCCAAATTATTCTTACTCTCCTTGATGAAGCCACAGTATGATATGGTTAATTAATCTCCTTGATTCCAATCTCCCTTCTTCCAGTTCTTAGCCCATACTTTCAACAGTTAGTAACCTAACCCACAAATGCTATTGTGTCACTCCCTGGCCTGAAACTTTTCAACAACTCCCCATTGCTGACACAAGGACAAATTCACATGACATGCAAAGCTTTTCAGTTTCCAGTAATGTCATCTATGTTCCAGTCACATGTTCCCAAAAACACAATGAAGGCTCTGTCAGCACAGTGCCTTCGTATCTGACATTCTCTTCTCCTGAAAGGTCCTCATTCCACCTTCTCTTTCTGACATACTTGTCACCATTCACTCTATGGGCCAGGTACTGTGCAAGGCACTGGGAATTCAAAGAGAAGTTCAGACAATCCCTGCCTTTAAGGAGCGTACAGTCTTGAGAAGTGTAGAAGGCATTGTTGAATGGCAAACCCAACACTAGTCTTAATACCTCTCCCCCTTCTCCCTTTCATCCTTATGAGTGGCTGAAAAAGCTAATTACTGCCAGGGATGGACAATAGCACATACATAGAAATGTGCTGCCGGCTTCTGGGAAAGGGTTTGCTTTCCAGATAAAAAGGAAAAGACCCAGAGCCATCCATTCCCCCAGCCTTGAGTGTGGGTGCAACGCCTGAAGCTGGGACAGCCATCTTACAACCATGAGGGAAAGGACAAGAGAAACCTACAGACACGGTCCTGACATTGATGATCAGCTCAACAAGCGCCAGTAGCCACTGACCTCCAGTCTCCTTTATATTTGAGAATAAACCGCCATTTGTTGAGCCACTTGTTTATCGGTTTTCTGTTACTGACAGCTGAAAGCATTCTCTTGGGGTGGAGGTGGGAAATATCCAGCAAGTCATCCTTTCACAGCAGCTGTGCTAAGTGATGTCAGGAAGCAGAGCACACAGTGAGAGGCTACAACACAGCCAGTGGGGAATGAAAGAGTGGGGAGCAATCAGCAAGGCGTGGAGACAAGAAGGAAGCATCCATTCCAGGCAGAGGAAAGAGCTTCTGCAAAAGTCCTCAGGGAGGGAGAGCTCTTGTGGCAGAGGACAGAAAAGCCTGCAAGATGAGGAGCAACAGAGGAAGCGGAAGGAGAGGCAAGGCTTGTCCTGCTCCCCAAGGCAGGAGGAACACTGCTCCCACTGTGCTGCCCCAGAGCTTCATCCCCAAACTCTACCCCTGTCCTTCCACCCTGCTCTAATTTACCTGCCTGCCTCTTTCACCCCAGTTAGACTGGACTTTTCACAACCCCTTTAATCATCTTATGCCCCTTAGCACCTAGCAGAGGGACGTAGAAATACACATAATAAACATTTACTGAATGAAAACATTATCATATAATACTTTCACTATCCAGAAGTATCCTGGCTGGGCGCGGTGGCTCATGCCTGTAATCTCAGGACTTTTGGAGGCCGAAGCAGCAGGTGGATTGCTTGAGCCCAGGAGTTCGAGACCAGCCTGTGCAACATAGTGAGACCCTGTCTCGTTTAAAACAACAAAAAAAATCCTAAAAAGTCATAATCCAATATGAGGGCTGACTTACGAATATTTTTGAAGCCCAGTTCTGTAACTGAGTTCCACCACCACCCAGGTATGCCACCTTCACATGACTGAATGAGATGCTTGCTGTAGAACCTTATTAGAGTTAAAACAGGTGATCTCAGGCAATATTTACTGATTTTTTATTTTTTTTTAAAGCACAGGGAACTTGACTTTAGCAGCCCAGTCAAAAGTACCTGCTACAGATGAAGGTCCAACCAGGAGTGGTTTTATAGTAGTATATATGGTTTTATAGTAGTAAGCCTACACTATATATACAAAGTATATATACAACTATGTATATACAGAGTTACAATCTGACTCTGAAGAATATCAAACCAAATGTTTAGTTAGCTGACCCTTGCCCCAAAAAAGAGGAAGAGAAATAGAAACTTGCATTATGCATCAAAATATTATCCAAATTTGTTTTCAAATGGTAGGTTTATGGGTGATTTTATTTAATTTCCACTTCTTAATATTTTATAATTTGCTTGATTCACTCAAATTACTTAAATCAATACAATGTTTTTACTTACAAAAGCACAGAGGAGAGCAAAACTTCTTCAGCCACGAGGCCTTAGTTTACTCAGTATGTTTTGAAAAACGCTTCATACTTTTTATAATTAAAAGTGAATCCAAAGTTTAAATTTAAATTGCAGACAGCCTTTGACCCATATCCAGGAATCAACACTTCAAAAATATGGGGAATAGCACATACCTCACGTCAGTGGCATGGAGCGCAAGGGAAACAAGGCACAGTATTTTATTGGTTAGAATTGCTGAGGCATGGTGGTAATCAAAAGCAGACCATGCTGGGCGCAGTGGCTCACGCCTGTCATACCAGTGCTTTGAGAGGTCAAGGCTGGAGGATTGCTTGAAGCCAGGAGTTTGACAAAAGCCTGGGCAACACAGTGAGACCCCATCTCTACAAAAGTAAAATAAGGGCAAAAAGAGGAAAAAAAAAGAAAAGAAAAGCAGGCCGGGTATGGTGGCTCATGCCTGTAATCCCAGCACTTTGGAAGGCTGAAACAGGTGAATCACCTGAGGTCAGGAATTTGAGACCAGGCTGGCCAACATGGCGAAACCTTGTCTCTACTAAAAATACAAAAAAAAAAAATTAGCTGGGCGTGGTAGTGGGTGCCTGTAATACCAGCTACTTGGGAGGCTAAGGCAGGAGAATTGCTTGAACCTGGGAGGCGGAGGTTGCAGCAAACGGAGATTGTGCCATCGCACTCCAGCCTGGGCGATGGAGCAAGTCTCCGTCTCAAAAAAAAAAAAAAAAAAGAAGAAAAAGGAAAGGAAGAAAAGCAGGCCAACTTTTAGTTGGTTTTCCTGTTGTTTTCAAATTCCCTATATACAATGTGCCCATAATGCCTGCACCAAGCAGATGATCCCACTACCTGCACTGGTGCACGGCTGTTTGCTGTTCCCTCTGCACAGAAAGCTCTTCCCAGACCCTCTGCACTGGCAGCCTCCTCTTCACCATGCATCTCTTAGCTTAGAAGTCACCTCCACGGAAAGCCCTTCCCTGATTATCCCATGTAGAGTTGGAAAAGCATCACTCTCTTCTACAAGACCTTCTTTATGTCCTCCTTGGCACTTACCACTATTTGAAAATACCGAGTTTATTGTTTGTTTATTGAGGGTCTTCCCACACAAGAAATGAAACCTTACTTCTTGGTCACTGCTGAATTCTAGTACCTAAAACAGTTCCTGGCATATATAAAAGGTATCAAATATATAATCATTTCATAAATGAAAAAGATATACATATATATGTATACAAGGATACTCACTGCAACAACATGTATAATAGCAAAAAACTGCAGAAAGCTGAATGCCCAGTAATAGACGAATGATTAAATAAATTATAATTCGTCTATAAATCAGAATATTCTGCAGGGATTTAAAAGAACACTTACTGCCATCAGAAGATATCCACAATATACAATATCATGAAATTTTAAGTTGCAGAATAATATGTGTGGCATGATCCCATCTTCATAAATGACAGAGATAAATGTAACTACATGGGAATGTATAGGGTTTTTTAAATAATAAGGGATTATATTATATGTATTTTCAATATATATATGTTATATGCATAGAAAAAATGTATAGGACTATTGTATTAAGAGGACAGAAAGAACTTACATCTTTTACTCCACATAAATCCACATCATTTAAATTTTAGAACAACCATGTAAATCTTTTGTAAATTTTTTTAAAAGATCACATTTATTTTGTACTGATAAACTAAAACAGATTTCAAGTTTTTGGAAAATTGAGATATCTTTTAAAAAAATATTTATTTAAAATATTTCATGCTCAGACCAGGTGCAGTGGGGTCACGCTTGTAAATCTCAGCACTTTGGGAGGCTGAGGCAGGCAAATCACTTGAGGTCAGGAGTTCAAGACCAGCCTAGCCAACATGGTGAAACGCCATTTCTACTAAAACTACAAAAATTAGCCGGGCATGGGTGGCAGGCACCTGTAATCTCAACTACTTGGGAGGCTGAGGCAGGAAGAATTGCTTGAACCCAGGAGGTAGAGGTTGCAGTGAGCCAAGATCATACCACTGCACTACAGCCTGGATGACAGAGCAAGACTCCATCTCAAAAAAATAAAAATAAATAAAAATGAAAATGAAAATATTTCATGCTCATATACACGATGGAATATTATGCAGCCATAAAAAGAAATGAACTCATGTCCTTTGCAGGGACGTGGATGGACCTGGAAGCCATTATCCTCAGCAAACTAACACAGGAACAGAAAACCAAACACCGCATGTTCTCACTTATAAGTGGGAGCTGAATAATGAGAACGCATGGACACAGGGAGAGGAACAACACACGCTGGGAGGCTTGTCGGGGAGCAGGGGAGGGAGAGCATCAGGATAAATAGCTAATGCATGCGGGGCTTAATACCTAGGTGATGGGTTGATAGGTGCAGCAAACCACCATGGCACATGTTTACCCATGTAACAAGCTTGCACGTTCTGCACATATATCCTGGAATTTAAATTAAAAAATATATATATATTTCATGCTAAAGTTTTTATACTGTAGGCAAACTTTAAGATTATATTAAAAATAAACAAAACTAATAAGGAAACACTGAACTTGAACTACACTTTAGACCAAATAGACCTAACAGACATGTGTGGAATTTTCCATCCAACACCAACAGAATACACATTGTTAAGAGCACATGGAACTTTCTCCAGGCCGGGTACCAAAAACAGTGCCTGGCATAAATAAAAGGTATCAAATATATAATTGTTTAATAAATGAAAAATACATACATTTATTATCTATGTTAGGCCACAAAACTGGTCTGGACAAATTTAAGAGAAGTAAAATCATTTTAAGTATCTTTTCTGATCATAATGCTATGAAACTGGGACTCAATAACAGGAGAAATCTTGGAAAATTCACAAATATGTAGAAATTAACATGTTACTAAACAATCAATGAGTCAAAGAAGAAATCAAAAGGGAAATTTAAAAATATCTTGAGACAAAAATGAAAACACAACACATACCAAAACTTATGGGATGCAGCAAAAGCAGTTCTAAGAGGGAAACTTATAGCAATAAATGACTTTATGCACCAGGGACCAGTGGAAGACAGGAATGGAGTGGGTAGGGTTTCAAGATGAAACTTCCACCTCAGATGATCAGGCATTAGTTAGATTCTCATAAAGAGTGAACAACCTGTATCCCTTGCATGAGCAGTTCATAATAGGGTTCGCTCCGCCATAAGACTCTAATGCTCCCACTGATCTGACAAGAAGGGGAGCTCAGGCGATACTGCTGCTCATCTCCTGCTGCGTAGTCCGGTTCCTAACAGGTCACAAGGATTGGGGACCCCTGCAGTCTATCAGAAAAGAATAAAGATCACAAATAATCTAATGTTATACCTCAAGGAAGCAGAAAAAGAAAAAGCCCAAATACAGCAGAAGGAAAGAAATGACAAAGATCAGGGCTAAAATAAATAAAATAGAGACTAGAAAAACAATAAAAGAAAAATCAATGAAACCGGCAGTGGTTTCTTGAAAAGATAAACAAAATCAACAAACCTATAGTTAGGCTAACCTAGAAAAATATTGAAAAGATTCAAATAAATAAAATCAGAAATAAAAGAGGAGACACTGTGATTTATGCCACAGAATACAAAGAATCATAAAGATTACTATGAACAAACAACCATAAGCCAATAAATCGAATAATCTAGAAGAAATGGAGGCATTCCTAGAATTTATCCTACCACATATAACCTACCAATGCTAAATCAAGACGATATAGAAATCTGAACAGACCAATAATAATTGAATTGGTCATTCAAAAAGATTGAATCAATAATACAAAGTTTCCCATCAAAGAAAAGCCCAAGACTGGAAGTGTTACTGATGAATTCTACCAAACATTTAAAGAACTAATATCAATCCTTTTTGAACTCTTCCAAAAAATCAAAGAGGAGGAAATACTTTTGAACTCTTTTTATGAGGTTAGCATTACCTTGATACCAAAGCCAGACAAGAACATTATGAGAAAAGAAAATTACAGGCCAATATCCCTGATGAACATAGATGTAAAAATCCTCAACAAAATACTAATAAGCCAAATTCAACAGCACATTAAAAGGATCATTCACCATGATCAAGTGAGATTTATCTCAGGGATACAAAGATGATTCAACATATGCAAATCTACAAATAGAGAACACCATATTAACAGAATGAAGGACAAATACTATATGATCACCACATTAGATGCAGAAAAGGCATCTGATAAAATTCAACATCCTTTCACTAATAAATTAAGTATAGAAGAAATGTACATCAACATAATGAAGGCCATATATGAAAAGCCCACAGCAAACATTATACTCAATGGTAAAAAATTGAAAACTTTTTCTCTAAGATCAGGAACAAGACAAGGATGCCCACTGTCGTCATTTCTATTTAATGTAGTAGTGGATGCCCTTGTGAGAGCAATTATGTAAGAGAAAGAAGTAAAAGGCATTCAAATAGGAAAGGAAAAAGTTAAAATTGTCACTGTTTGCTGATGAGAAAACCCTAAAGACTCTATCAAAAAACTGTTAGAAGTGACAAATAGTAAAGTTGAAGGATACAAAATCAACACACAAAGCTGAAGAAATATAGAAAACAGTCTCATTTACAACAGCTATCAAAAAAAAAAAAAAAAAAAAAAAAACTTAGGAGAATAAGTGTAACCAATGAGATGAAAGCTCTATGCACTGAAAAATATATAACATTGATTAAAGAAATTGAAGAAGACACATATAAATAGGATATTCCACGTTCATGGGTTGGAAGAATTAGTATTGTTCAAAAGTCCATACTACCCAAAATGACCTTCAGACTCAATGCAATCCCTATTAACATTTCAATGACATTTTTCACAGAAATAGAAAAAGCAATTTTAAAATTTATATAGAATCACATGCACACATGAAAACAAAAACCCTAAGTATCCCAGGCAATCTTGAGCAAAAAGGACAAAGCTGGAGGCAACATTCTACCTGACTTCAAACTATATTACAAAGCTATAGTGATTAAAACAGCATGGCACTGACATAAAAATAGAAACATCAACCAGTGGAACAGGATAGAGAGCCCAGAAATAAACCCACATATTTACGGTCAATTGTTTTTTATTTTTTTACAAAGGTGCCAAGAACACACCATGGAGCAAAGACAGTCTCTTCAATAAACAGTAATGGGAAAACTAGACATCCACATGAGACGAGTGAGATGTGACCCTTATGTCATACCATACACAAAACACAACTCAAAATGGATTAAAGACTTAAACACAAGACCTGAAACTGGCCCCCCCCAAAAAAAATACCAGAAGAAAACATAGGGGGAACACTATGTACCCCATAATTATATATGATTATAATTTTGAAAAAATACAATTTTTAAAAAGTAATCAGTCTCATAATTGACAAAACTTGGAAGAAACCACCTGAATATGGTAGCTTGATCCTGTAATCCCAGCTACTTGAGAGGCTGAGGTGGGAGACTCACTTAAGGCCAGGTTTTGAGACCAGCCTGGGAACACAGCAAGACCCTATTTCTGAAAAAATAAACAAACAAAATAACAAATTTGGAAGCAACCAAGGTGTCTCTCAATAAGTGAATATATAAACAACTTGTAGTACATCCACACAATGAAATAGTATTCAGCAATAAGAAGAAATGAACTGTCAAGTCACAAAAATACATGAAGGAACCTTAAAGACATATATCTAAGTGAATGAAGCCAGTGTGAAAAGACTACATACTGTATTATTCCAACTACATAACATTCTGGAAAAAGCAAAACTATAAAGACAATAAAGACATCAGTGGTTGTCAGCGGCTAGAGGGAGAGAAAGAGAGATGAATAGGCAGAGCACATGGGATTTTTAGGGTAGTGGAACAATTCTGTATGATACTGTAATGGTAGATACATGCCATCACACATTTATCAAAACCCATAGAATGTACAACATCACAAGTGAACTCTGGCCAGGCACAGTGGCTCATGCCTATAATCCCAGCACTTTGGGAGGCCGAGGTGGGAGGACTGCTTGAGACCAGGAGTTTGAGACCAGTCTGGGAAACACAGCAAGATCCCATCTCTACAAAAAATAAAGAATAAAAAAATTAGCTGAGCATCATGCATGTGTCTTTAGTCCCAGCTACTCAGGAGGCTGAGGAGAGAGGATCACTTGAGCCCCGGAGTTCAAGGTTATAGTGAGCTATGACCATGACACTGCACAGCAGCCTGGGTAACAGAGCAAAACTCTTGTCTCAAAAAGAAAAAAAAAAAGTTAACCCTAATGTAACCTATGGGCTTTAGCTGTTAATAAAGTATCCATATTGGCTCATCACTTTTAACAAATATACTACATAATGCAAGATGTTAAGAATGGGGAAACTGGCTGGGCGCGGTAGCTCACGCCTGTAATCCCAGCGCTTTGGGAGGCCGAGACGGGTGGATAATGAGGTCAGGAGATCGAGACCATCCTGACTAACACGGTGAAACGCCGTCTCTACTAAAAATACAAAAATTAGCCGGGCGCGGTGGCGGGCACCTGTAGTCCCAGCTACAGGGGAGGCTGAGGCAGGAGAATGGTGTGAACCTGGGAGGTGGAGCTTGCAGTAAGTGGAGATCACGCCACTGCACTCCAGCCTGGGTGACAGAGCAAGACTCCGTCTCAAAAAAAAAAAAAAAAAAAAGAATGGGGGAAACTGAGGGACCTAGGGAAGTGGGTGTGAGGGAATATACAGAAACTCTCTGCAGTTTCCACTCAATTTTTCTGTAAACCTAAAGCTGCTCTAAAAGAGAGAGTCTATTAATTTTTTAAAGTAATTAGTTGCTACCTGAGAAAGCTGATTAAAGAAAAAAAAAGAATAAAAGTAATTAGTACTGCATTATACATTTCTTTTATTAAATGATTATCTTACTAAATATACATACATTAAATGTGAACTTTAAAGTAAAAGCTATACCCTTAAATCATTTTAATATAGATCTGTTATGTTCTAAAGGAAAATAAATGATTTAGTATTTGAGGTATAAAGACTGGTATTAGAATTCCAACTGTACTGTAGATATTTTACATGTTCCTAGTTTCCCATTAATTTATATCAATTAGACTAACCTATTCTTTTTCCAAAATTATAGCTCCTCAATGGATTTTGTTCCCCTAAAAAAAATACCTTCTATATTTCAATAGAACATCCAATGGAACCTTTCTTAATAACCCCATCTATTTGTGTAAGAAGGAACTTGATGAATAAAGTATAAAAATATTCGCAAAGCGCTTTGAGCTTCTCCGATGAAAAAGCAAGGAAAAGCTAGCTACTCTGGTTGCACATTCATGCCACTAATGGTCCGCTGGAGAAAAGTTATTTTTAAAAATACTAAATAACTTTGAATCGGACACCACCTAATTGTTCACAAAATCCACTGTTGCATTTCAATCTACTATTGTAACAACTGGAAATTCAAAACAATGTCAATTCATAGTTAAGGCATAAAGCTGTTCAAATTTCATATTTCACACAAATGTCAAGAATTAATATCTGTGGAAGAGGTAAACACAACTATTAGTGAATACCTCTATTCTAATTCTAACTCTTGAACTCTGAACATATTTTAAGTACATGCACAATCATCAACTATAGAAACACAGAATCTGGCCAAGCACGGTGGCTCACACCTGTAATCCCAGCACTTTGGGAGGCGGAGATGGGTGGATTCCCTCAGGTCAGGAATTCAAGACCAGCCTGGCCAACATGGTGAAACCCCGTCTCTACTAAAAATACAAAACCTAGCTGCGCATGGTGGCCTGTGCCTGTAATCCCAGCTACTCGGGAGGCTGAGGCTGGAAAACAGAGGCTTCAGTGAGCCGAGATCATGGCACTGCAATCCAGCCTGGGCCACAGGGCAAAACTCTGTCTCAAAAAAAAAAAAAAAAAGAAACAGAATCTTAGCTGGACAGGACCTCAGAGGTCATCTAGTCTAACATACCATTCGATGAGTTAGATCTTCTACCACACCCTTGGCTTGTCTGACATCTGTTACACGGCGGGCAGCAAACTATTTTCTATAAAGGGCCAGGTAGTAAATATTTTGGGCTTTGAGGCCATCCAGTCTTTGTTGCAACAACTCCATGCTGCCCATGTACCACAAAAGCAGTCATAGCCAAAACATAAATAAATGGGTGTGGCTGTGCTCCAATAAAACTTCATTTACAAAACAGGCCGTGGGTTGCCAATCCCTGATCTAGACTACTCCTAGGTATTGATAAAATTCCACCATTATATCCATTTGATGACTTTTCAGGAAAATTTGTTGTCAGGGTGAGCTGAAATAAGCAAATTCAGCAAATTCACCCATTGCTCCAATCAAGATTATTGCCTTCTGGAACAAAAGAGAACATTTACTCTTTCCCATGTATCAGCCTTTCAAATACTTGAAGGAAGCTATCATGATTCCAAGTATTCTTTTCTCCAGCTAAATATCCCCAATGCCTTCAAGCATTCCTTGTATTATGACATAGTTTTCCAGGCCATGTAACCATTTGGTCATCCTCTTGTATACATATACCAGCCCTTTAATAATCCTTTGAAGTGCAGAGGACTGATACGTGACATATGGTTTAAAAAATATACAGCAATCAAGATGTAATTTTAATTTTAGAATTTGGCTGTCTCCAAATACAAATGTGTTTTGTTTTACAAAATTACCATTGGGTCTTTATGAAAAATATATGTTCTGAGGACTTATTCAAAGGCTTATGCTCAGTGTCATAACACTGTACATTAATTTAACATGATTACTAAGAAACAGAAAATATTCTTAATTTTGCAAAAAAAAAAAGGTAGACATAATAAAACGATAGATTCAAAACAGTCCTTATGCATCAAAAAATGTTCGCAGAACTTACCTCTGCAATTGGAATTATGTAGTACAATTTGCAAAAGAAAGTCATCAGTCATTCTTTCTGAGAAAATAAAACACAGAAGGGGAAGAAAACACACACATCCACAGTGTGTTCTTGGATGCTGCTGGCTTGTTAGTAAAGACAGAGCAGGGCTGCTATAATCACAGCCAGGCCATCTCTAAATGATGGTCCCTGTTGTATTCCACATTTTCATGGTTTGGGAAGAAACAAACCTGTGGTTTTTTTAAAGGCAATTTAATTCAGATTTCTCAACTTATTGTCATTGCATTAAAAAAACAAGTTTTCTCTTTTTAAAAATAGCTATAAGAAAATAAGGCCCATGCCTGGCTAATTTTTGTATTTTTTGTGCATATGGGGTTTCACCATGTTGCCCAGGCTGGTCACGAATTCTTGAGCTCAAGCAATCCACCCACCTCACCCCCCAAATTGTTGGGATTACAGGTGTGAGCCACCGTTCCCGGCCTGGCACTATTAGGTTGGTACAAAAGTAATTGTGGTGTTTGCCATTACTTTTGCACCAACCTAATATATAGCTACAAATGTGCCACACTGAGTCGACTTTGCAACTATTTTTGTAACATCTCTTATTGTGATTCAATTTCTTGATAATTCAGTACCTTAAACAATCTATTGCACTAGAGGAACAAATTCATTTTTTAAAACCTAAACATGTCGCGGTTAAGCTTAATTTACGTTCTCCAGTGTCTTCTTCCTGCTTGCTTGTCACTACACAACTTCTCCCTGGATAATCCCATCCATGTATGTGGCTTCAAATACTATCCACATACTGATGACAACAAAATTAATTTCTCTAGCCCAATTTCTCTGCAGGGACGACCCATTTATCTAGGAGCCTAGTGGCGTCTCTACCTGATCAGTCCAACTGCCACAAGACAACACGTACAAAGTGGAGCATATGGGTCATAACATAGTAGCAAATATTTATTGATTATTACTACATGCCAGGCACTGCACTAAGTGCTTTATATGGATTTTCTCACTTAATTTTCACCATGCAGTTATACATGGCATGTTTATCTTCTTTTACCTGAAGCCCCATTAAAATGATAGCATCAAAATATGAAAGATGTAACAGACATTGTTCACTGACTACCTAGTATACACCCATCCCCATCCCCTTCTTCCTGGCCAAGAGAATTTTTTTTTTCAGGGCATCAATAAACCAAGCCAATTTCCCAGTCTCCTTTGCAGCAAGGAGTAACCATATGACCCTGTTTGAGCCAATGGAACACAAGTAGGTATATGTTTGGGGGTGGGTCAGGAAAAGTAACACAATCCTTTACTTATTCCTGCCTTAACTGTGGATATTATGTGCAGCTGCCCTTTTCCTTTTTTGAACATGAGGAAAAGGCCAAGACAATCACAGAGACGTTGGTCCAGACATTATTGAGCTACTGAACTAAGGCCAGTAACCATCTACCTCCAAACTTCTTATTACTGAGAAAAACGAACCTGTTTTTTTATATCCATGTTTAAGTCCAGTTTTCTATTAACTTGTAGCTGAAAATATTCCTAGCTGGTACAAAACTATAACCTGAACAAGAAGTTTCAACAAATAATTAGTAGGAAAGCAGAGGGTCTGGGTGTGGTAACTCACGCCTGTAATCCCAACACTTTGGGAAGCCGAGGCAGAAGGATCACTTGAGGCCAGGAGTTCATCTCCAGCCTAGACAACATAGCAAGACCCTGTCTCTACAAAAAATTAAAAAATTAGCCGGGCATGGTGGTGCACACCTGCAGTCCTAGCTACTCGGGAGGCTGAGGTAAGAGGATCACTTGAGTCCAGGAGAGCAAGGCTGCAGTGAGCTATGATTATGCCATCGCACTCCAGCCTGGGCAACAAACCAAGATTCTGCCTAAAAACAAAAATAAAGAAGGAAAGCAAGTGGAGGAGGAATAACTATACAGTAAACCAAAGGATGTTACAAACTAAGTGCCTGCAAAAATAATGAGAAGCAAGTCAGCTCACCCCTGTGGATCTCACAGAAGACTTAGGATTTGGAGACACCACATACTGCAGAAGACAGGACACATAGATCTGACATTTGGAGATTCACTAACAAAACTGTCAGTTCCCCACCCAGTCACCACCATTCCTCAAGTCCACAAGTCTACATGTTGGAAAATTTCCTTAAGTTCTGCTTATTGTTGGCTGTTTCGATTTATAACTAAGTTACTGAAAAATATGATTGTAAGGAAAGCCGGCAATATAAAAGATAAGCAAAACAAGCAAACAGGAAAAAATGGAAAGAAGAAGAGAAGGGAAAGAAAAGTAATTTAGGGGAAATAGAAACAATGGAAAAAGCAACCGGGCATGGTGGCTCACACCTGTAATCCCAGCACTTTGGGAGGCTGAGGCTGGCAGATCACCTGAGGTCAGGAGTTCGAGACCAGCCTGGCTAACATGGTGAAACCTCCATCTCTACTAAAAAAACAAAAATTAGCCGGGCGTGGTGGCGGATGCCTGTAATCCCAGCTACTCAGGAGGCTGAGGCAGGAGAATTGCTTGAACCTGGGAGGTGGAGGTTGCAGTGAGCTGAGATCATGCCATTGCACTCCAGCCTGGGCAACAGAGAGAGACTCTGTCTCAAAAAAAAAAAAAAAAAAAGAGAGAGAGAGAGAGACAATGCAAAAAGCAGAACAATACTTTGAAAAGAAACATACACATAATATCCTCAGAGAGATTTGGGGAAAACAACAAGAATGAGATGCTATGAAAGAGAAACAATTAAGATACAGCAGCAGAAACAAATACAAATAATAGAAAGGTAGGAAGACAAAGTTGAGCCAATTTCCCATATAATAACATATGGAAACTAGATGAGAAAAGTTTAAAATCAGGGGCCGGGCACGGTGGCTCACACCTGTAATCTCAGCACTTTGGGAGGCCATGGCAGGTGGATCACTTGAGGCCAGGAGTTCAAGACCAGACTAGCCAACATGGTAAAACCCAGTCTCTACTAAATAAAATAAAATAAAATAAAGTAGAGGATCAGGTCCACATAGAAGTTCTAAAAGAAGAGGGCCCAAAAGAGATAGAGAAGAAAACAGTCAAAGAAAAAACATTCTCCTCCAAGTGCATTTAAAGCAAAATTAAAACATGCACAAAGGCAGATGGTTGTGAAAATGGAGAAGAGAGATAAGTGGAATATCTGACAAACTTCCTGAGGGAATAAACAGGTATAACTCCCAATACTTTGTATTCGAATGACATCAAACCTCTCAACAGCAACACTGTAAGTTATGGAACTATGCCTTCAAAATTCTTAGTGAGAGATTATTTTTGGCATAGAAAATTGTAAGTCAATCAGTCAAGCACAAGGGTAAATGAAGGCATGCAGAAATGCAAACTTTTTGTCTCTCATACACCTTTCCTTGGGAAGCGCTATAGAGAATTACATTTCTGCAAAATAAGAGAATGAATCAAGAAAGATTAAAACATATGATTAAGGACACAGGAGTCTGCTCCACAAGAAAGCAGCAAAGAGAAACACCAGAGTGACAGCTGTGCAGCAAACCCAGACCCAGACTGGAAGACAGGCCTCCAGGAAAAAGCATGACAGACAGCTTGTGTGATGCACTTTGACATTTGCACATAGATCTCTGTGGGATTTAGAATACATATTGATGGGTATATAGAGTTTCTGTTTTCTGTATATAATCAAACATTAGATTGAAGAACATGAAATTGTTGTTTTATAGGTTAAAATTTTGTCAATTATTGATAGTTTAACATCATTTGACCAAATTTATAGGTGAATAATATAATGCTGGAAATTTGCTTTAAATACTCTAACAATGACAAAAAATAAGTTGGAGGAATATATGAAACAAGAATGTCTGAAAGTATACTGTTATTGAAAGTGGGTAATGGGCACATGAGCTTCACTGTCCTCTTTTCTCTATTCATGTATGTGTTTGAAAATCCCATCATAAAAAAATATAAAAAGAGAAAAGTATGGCAACACCAAAATGTACATTTCAATAATCTTTCAGACATTGAACCAACCCTAGGACTGCTTGCCCCAGCCTGTTTAGAAAGTGAGAAAAATCAGTTCCTTCATTCAAACACTTTAATCAGGTATCCTGTTACTTGCAGCCTAAAGCATCCTAATTGAATCATAGATCCTAACTGATCAATCCAAAATATATCATGTCATTTATCACAAGGATTTAACAAAATTTTTAAGTAGAAATCTTCTAGGCCTCGTTCTCCGATAATAATCAAATAAGGCCGGGCGCGGTGGCTCAAGCCTGTAATCCCAGCACTTTGGGAGGCCGAGACGGGCGGATCACGAGGTCAGGAGATCGAGACCTGGCTAACACCGTGAAACCCCGTCTCTACTAAAAATACAAAAAACTAGCCGGGCGAGGTGGCGGGCGCCTGTAGTCCCAGCTACTCCGGAGGCTGAGGCAGGAGAATGGCGTAAACCCGGGAGGCGGAGCTTGCAGTGAGCTGAGATCCGGCCACTGCACTCCAGCCCGGGCTACAGAGCAAGACTCCGTCTCAAAAAAAAAAAAAAAAAAAAAAAAATCAAATAAAAATAGAAATAAATAATAAAAAATTACCTTAAAAGTTTTAACTGGGAATTTTACAAACACAAACTCAGAATCCCATTAGTTACAATATTAGTTCAAAGACGAAATAAAAAGTGAAATAGCTGTTATTAAAAAATATGCCAATAAAATAGATAAATTCTATCAGAGCCTGATTAAGGAAAAAGGAGGAGAAAATGAAGTTATACAAAATCAGGAATTTTCAAAGGGAATGTAAGCACAGATACAAAAGAGATTTTTTTTTTTAAGACAAAGTCTTGCTCTGGAGCCCAGGCTGGAGTACAGTGGCACAATCTTGGCTCACTGCAAACTCCAGCTCCAGGTTCAAGCGATTCTTCTGCCTCAGCCTCCCCAGTAGCTGGGATTACAGGTGTGCCCCACCACGCCCAGCTAATTTTTGTATTTTTAGTAGAGATGCAGTTTCAACATGTTGGCCAGGCTGGTCTCAAACTCCTGACCTCATAATCCGCCCACCTTGGCCTCCCAGGGTGCTGGGGTTACAGGAGTGAGCCACTGCACCTGGACGATATTTTTAAAATTATAAAATGTATCACAACAAATTCGAAAACCTAGAAAAATTGGATAATTTCCCAGCAAAATAAAAAAGAATCCAAGAACATCTGAAAAACTCAACTATATCAGTTACTTGCTGGGTGCAGTGGCTCATACCTGTAATCCTAGCTCTTTGGGAGGCTGAGGCAGGAGGATCGTTTGAGCTTAGAAGTTCAACACCAGCCTGGGCAACATAATAAGACCTCACCTCCACAAAAAAATGTTTAAAAATTAGCTGGACATGGTGGTGCATCCCTGCATTCCTAGTTACTTGGGTGGCTGAGATGGAAGTATCACTTAAACCCAGCAGGTCAAGGCTGTGGTGAGCTGTGATTGTGCATTGCACTCCAGCTTGGGTGACAGAGCAAAATGTTTTCTCAAAAAACAAACATACCAGTTACCACAGAGTAAATTGAAAAGGTGGTTAAAGGTCAACATTGAGAAGGAGGCAGGACCAGGTGATTTCCTAATTTGTTTCCGCTAACCTAAGAACAGTAATTCTGATATTTTAATGTTATTCCAGAATGAAGAGAAGGATGGAAAACTTCCTAATATGTTGTATGAAGACGATAAAACTTGAAAATCAAAACATAATAGAATACCCAAAAAATACCCGGCTGGGTGCGGTGGCTCATGCCTGTAATCCCAGCATTGTGGGAGGCCGAGGTCAGGAGTTTGAGACCAGCCTGGCCAATATGGTGAAACCCTGTCTCTACTAAAAATACAAAAATTAGCTGGGAGTGGTGGCATGCATGTGTAGTCCCAGCTACTCGGGAGGCTGAGGCAGAAGAATTGTTTGAACCCAGGAGGCAGAGGTTGAAGTAAGCCGAGATCGTGCCATTGCACTACAGCCTGGGCGACAAAGCGAGACTCCATCAAAAAAAAAAAAAAACCTTACATGACTTATATATATACAAAAGTTCTAAATAAAATATTGGCAAGCAGTACTTGGCAATTCAGCAATAATTCAAAAGAATAACACACTGTAACCAATCAAAGCTTAATTCAAGGAATACAAGAGTGAAATGTATTGTGATAAAGTATATTTACCTAAAACCAACAGCAAACATCTTTCTACCAGGCGAAACAATAAAACTATTTCAAATAAAATCAGAAACCAAACGGGCATGTCTGCTATTGCTATTATTATTCAACATTGTCATGGCAGGTCTGACAAATAAAGTCATTGAAAAAAAGATACACCATTTTTACTAATTGCATAACTATATTTTTAAAAACCCAAAAACTATAGCTTTTTAAAAACTGATAGAATTAATAAGAATATTTGATAAGGTAATACCATGATATATAATTAATATACAAAAGTCATTAGATATTCCATATTTAAGCATGAACAACTAGAAACATAAATGGGAAAGAAATCCATACAATAGTGAAAAGTCATTAAGATACTTAGAAATAAACTCAGCAAGAAAAGTGCAAAAATCTATATAAAGAAAACCGTAAAATCATATTGAAGGATAAATTTTAAAATCTAAGCAAATGGAACAACATCTGTGTGTTCTTGAATGGGAAGATTTAATATCATAAAAATGTCACTTCTCTTTTTTTTTTTTTTTTTTATTATTTGAGACAGGCTACTCCCGTTGCCCAGACTGGAGTGTGATGGTGCAATCTCAGCTCACTGCAACCTCTGCCTCCCAGACTCAAGCGACTCTCCTGCCTCAGCCTCCCAAGTAGCTGGGACGATAGGCGTGTACCACCAACCCCAGCTAATTTTTGTATTGTTTGTAGAGACAGGATCTCACTATGTTGGCCAGGCTGGTCTTGAACTCCTGGCCTCAAGTGATCTGCCCGCCTCATCCTCCCAAAGTGCTGGGATTACAGGCATAAGCCACTGCACCTGGCCAAAATGTCACTTGTCTTAATTTCACAAGAATGCCCAATTAAAAAGCAAATACAATAATGGGATCCTAAAACATAAAATGGACATTAGGCAACAATTGAAATCTAAATAAAGTAGGGATTTAGTTAATACTAATGTATCCATATTGGTCCATTAATTGTTAACATATGTATCATATTAATGTAAAATGTTAATAGTAGGAAAACTATGTGGGCAGTATATGGAAACTGTCTGTACTATCTTCACAGTTTTTCTGTAAATATAAAACTGTTCTGAAAAATAAAGTTTATTTTTGTAATCCCAGCACTTTGGGAGGCCGAGGCAGGAAGGTCATTTGAAGCCAAGAGTCCCAGAGCAGCCTGAGCAACATAGTGAGACACTATCCGTACAAAAAATATATATTTTAAAATATATAAATTAGCCAGCATGTGCACTCAGGAGGTTGAGGTGGGAAGATCACTTGAGCCCAGGAGGTCAAGGCTGCAGAGAGTCTAATCAGACCACTGCACTCCAGCCTGGGAGACAGAACAAGACCCTTGTCTCAAAAAGTAAATAAATACATAAAGTTTACCTCAAAAGCATATGTGTGAGACAATCACGTAAGTTTTTTTTTAATAAACAGAATAGAATTCCAGTTAAATAAGTAAAAGTATCTTAAAGTTTAGAGAGAAGACAAATGCCCAAGAAAGCAAGTAAAAGAATCAAAAAGAACAGTGAGAGGAAATATACTGTAGAGATAGTATAATTAAATCCATACGGTATACTGATGTAGGAACAGAGAAATAGATCAGGGAACAGAGTAGAGAATTCAGAAATAAAACCCAGTTTATATGAGATTTTAACATACAACAAAAATGTATTTCAGTGCAATGCGGGAAAGAGTGATTATTTAGTAAGAGGTGCTGGGACAACTGGCTATTCATCTGGTAGAAAATAGTTGGTCCAATATCTCATCTTATAAATAAAAAACAAATTCCAGATGGAGTAAATGCTTACACGCAATAAATAGAGCATCAAGTTAGAAGAAAACCTGGGAGACAATACTTACAATCTGTTTCTTAACCAGAGAGAAAAAATAGCCATATTTGAGTTAATAAAAGTGAAAAACAATTGATGTTGCAAAGCTATCACAGATGAAACTATAGGCAAATTATAGACTTGGGAAAATACCTGCAAAATGATAACAGATAATGGGTTAGTAACCATGACCAATATACAAAGAGCTTTTAAAAATGGGCAAGAGACAAGCAACTCGATAGAAAAATGGGTAAAGGATGTGAAAAGGGAGTTCACGAGAACAAATCAACAGACATAAGCATAAAGAGGCTCCAGCGAACTAGTCATTAGAGAAATGCAAATTACGGCAAAAAATAATCACCACAACCAATCAGATAAAAGAAAAATTAGAGAGCACAATAACAATTGCTGACAGGATGAGGAGGAAAACAATGTACATTGTTTACAGCTGTTTTGTAAAGCAGTCTGACAAATATGTTTACATTAAAAATACACAGACACTTCAACCAGCAAATCACACTCCTGGGAATCTATACAACAAAAATAAAATCGCCAATAAAATGTTTATTGCAGCATTGTTCTTATTGCAAAACACAAGTAAGAAAAAAATAAATTTCCGGCAATAAGGTAATAATAAATCTATATATTGTGGAATATATTAAGCAGCCAATAAAAAGAATGAATTAGAGATTACCGTTTGACTTGAAAGGATTTTCCTGGATGTATCTTTGAGTGATAAAGTAAGATGCAGAGCAGGGAATACACCATGATCCCATTTTTAAAAAAGCAAATATTGAACAAAACCCATAAATGTGTGTGTGTGCAGACATGTGTATGTGAGAGACAGAATGTGAACATGGAGACAAGCAGAAGAATACACACTAGCTTGCTGACACAAGTTACTTAAGAAGGGTGGTGGAGAATGCAGGGGTTGAAAAGAAAACGTGAGCACAATGTATGAAACTATTTCATTTATGTTAAGCAAATTAATCAATGACCCTCTGTAATGTGGATTAGGAATATAACATGATTGGTATGAGCTTCTATCTTCCACATAGTCCCCAGTTTTTAAAAACTATGTTATTATTTTTTTCTAGGCTCCCTCCCATCATGGGACATAGCCTCTACTTTAAAACTTCGTCACAATCATTTGGCATATTCTCTTCCATTGAACTGTCAGTTCTGTACAACGGAAGTCCCAAAATTTCTTGTACATTTTGTGACGATTCTACTTAAAAATACTGTTTTTCATTAACAGTCACCCCACAGTTTATCAAACTGAATTTTTGGACCCCACTTTTCAATTTGAGGTGCAGTTTTACACACAAACGCAAGTATGTACCTAAACATTAAAAAATTAGAAAAATAAGGAGTTGATTAATTATATATTTACTGTTTACTGAAATGTCCAGAAAATGAAAATACAAACTATGGAAAAACATGCATAAGGTATTCCATTTCAGTAAAAATCAGCAAAACCTTAGTTATAAATGCATACTTAACTATTTTTAAGTGAAAGAGAAAGCTATGGAAAGTATTCCTTGTCACAGGTTAATAAAGGAAGGGAATTGAAAAGTACACATTACAAGTTTTACCTTTATACATCTGGGTGTTATGTTACTTCACTTACTATAATAAGCAAAAAACTATTGCTTTGGAAATCTAAAAATATTAAGTAATGAAAACAAAGATAAATTACAAACAATAAAATAAATTGAGTGTTACTTAGTACCTACCTCATAAGATCTGTTGTAAAGATTAAGTGAGGTAATTCATGTCAGGTGCTTAGCATATTGCCTAACATGTAAATGCTCAATAAATGTTAGCTATTTTTTAATTTTTTTTAAAAAAAGACTACAGAGAGCAGTGGAAATTATGAAGCTGAAAACACAAGGCTTTTGAAAATGACATCGTGTACACAAGGCATTTTCCCCCATATTCCTGAATCTGGCCTCTTTTGGACTTCCAGGATTCATAGTTTGGTAACCATCCAGCTCATTAAACACATTCTCATTGGCAGGAAAAATAAAATTACAATTAGACAAATAAGGCGCTTAACAATAAAAAGGAGATGGCAATCTTTTTGCCTGGAATGCTACCCTAAGAACTTCACGAACCATCCAGAGGCACTATGCATCTGTCACAACACTTCAAATGAGAACTACCTGGGCCCTGGACATCTCCATAACACTGGAGGAGTTGCAACAGGACATACAGATTGGAGAGTAAAGCCACAACTCTTCTCCAGGCCAGTCCAAGTTGGAAGTCCATTCCTAAACACAGAAATGCTACTCCCAACTCTGAGAATTTCTTCACAGGCCTGCCTACAAACATATTAGTTTGATTATAAGTCTACAAACAAAATCTGGTCCATCAATACTATTCTTACTGTCCAATGAAACATTAAAATAGCCTCATAAGTTCAGGCATGGTGGCTCACACCTGTAGTCCCAGCTACTTGGGAGGCTGAGTTGGGGGGATCTGAGCCTGGAAGGCAGAGGTTGTACTGGGCAGAAGTTGTAGTGAGCCGAGATCATGCCACTGCACTCCAGCCTGGGAGATAGAGCAAGGCCATGTCTTAAAAAACTAAAAAAGAGCAACCTCACAAAGTTCATGTACATGTTATTAATTTTACTACTCACATGGAATTGACTTTGTCTTCTGGCCCCTGCACTTGGCCTGTCACGGTGCCTTTGCTGGTATTCTTCACCCAGCCAACCACTCCTATTTTCCTAGCTTCATCTTCTGTATACTGGTTTCAGGAAAAAACAAGAAGAAGAAAGCACAGCATCAAAAGTCTGAATTCATAACATACTTGATTCTAATATCCAAAAAATGCTAACCTAATAATCATTCTTTGTAGTCTATGCCAACAATTGTATAGATGACCTACAGTAACACCTCTATTTATAAAAGAATCTTCACGTAAATGGTATCTTTTGTTAAATTCCACTTTCAGTAAAAACAATTCCACTTTGATAAAAACATTATGAAAAAATATGCTTAGAGTGAGAATTATTTCAGTAACAGTTTCTATGATGTGTTTTTGGATACATAAAATTTAGCTGTATTGCCCTTAAGACTGCTAACACTAAATCACATTGTTAACTTGAGTTCCAAATGATAATCGATCCAAGATTCTCAATCACTGAGAAAAAAATATACAATTATGATCAGCATAGAGTATTGATAAGCAGAAATAGAGACTAAAACAGTTTGAAATTTCCAGTAAAAAATGAGGAAAATCATTTTAATAAGAAAATTATAAACAACCCCATTAAAAAAGTAGGCAAGGACACGAACAGACACTTCTCAAAAGTAGACATATGTGTGGCCAAGAAACATATGAAAAAAAGCTCAGTATCACCGATTATTAGAGAAATGCAAATCAAAACCACAATGAGATACCATCTCACACCAGTCAGAATGGTGATTATTAAAAAGCCAAAAAATAACAGATGCTGGCCAGGTTGCAGAGGAAAGGGAATGCTTACAAACTGTTGGTGGGAGTGCAAATTGGTCCAAACACTGTGGAAAGCAGTGTGGCAATTCCTCAAATAGCTAAAAACAGAACTACCATTCGACCCAGCAATCCCATTATTGGGTATATACCCAAAAGAATATAAATTGTTTCATCATAAAGACACATGCACACATATGTTCACTGCAGCACTATTCACAATAGCCAAGACATGGAATCAACCTAAATGCCCATCAATGGTAGACTGGATAAAGAAAATGTGGTACATACACACCATGGAATACCATGCAGCCATAAAAAAGAATGAGATCGTGTCCTTTGCAGGAACATGAATGGAGCAGGAGGCCATTATCCTTAGCAAACTAACACAGGAATAGAAAATCAAATACTGCATGTTCTTACACATAAGTGGGAGCTAAATTATGAGAACACGTGGACACAAAGAGGGGAACAACAGACACTGGGGCCTACCTGAAGATGGAGAGTGGGAGGAGGGAGAGGAGCAGAAAATAATAAGTATTGGGTACTAGGCTTAGTACCTGGGTCATGAAATACTCTGTATAATAAACCCCCATGACACAAGTTTACCTACATAACAAACCTATACATGTACCCCTGAACCTAAAATAATTTTTTTTAAAAAAAGAAAGAAAATTAAACTAGCAAGAACACTAGCATAAACATGCTGGTTTGCAGAGTTATTACAAGACTAAAAGATTCTGATGTTTTCTGTTGGCTCTGGACTTGGCACAGAAATGTTATAATTGTCTATGGGTAGATTTCTCTCTCCTATTATTATTAATAGTCTTTTAAAATTTCCTTTTTCTAGATCCAAATTCAGTTATGCTATGTAAGTAGCAACATTTTGATTTTGAATTATTTTAACTGCATCATACTAAAATTCCTATCAATCCAGTCTACTAGAACTATTTTTTTCTTTTGAGATGGAATTTCACTCTTGTCGTCCAGGCTGGAGTGCAGTGGTGCCATTTCGGCTCACTGAAACCTTTGCCTCCCAAGTTCAAGCGATTCTCCTGCCTCAGCCTCCCAAGTAGCTGGGATTATAGGCATGTGCCACCACGCCCAGCTAATTTTTATATTTTTAGTAGAGACAGGGTTTCACCATGTTGGCCGGGCTGGTCTCCTGACCTCAGGTGATCCACCTGCCTCGGCCTCCCAAAGTGCTAGGATTACAGGCATGAGCCACTGCACCCAGCCTTAGAACTTTTCAAAAACATACTCTTCTCCTGTATGGAGGCCAGGGTGATCAAGATCTCTACACTCCACAGCCCCAGCTGTATGAAACAACATAAATCAAAATGCTAACAGCTAAGACTGATGTAAGAGGTGGCCCTGAAAATAAGTCACTTTCTTACTAGATAATAATGAAAAGGGAGACAATCTGAATTTTGGGGGATGGGGCTGCCTCATAATAGAGACTTTACTGATGGGAAAATATTGGAACCCTCAGGGGTTGGAAACCAGGGACCTAATCTAGTGACCCAGCTAAGATAGTAGGTGAAAATGCATGCCACAATTAACTTGTAGGAAAGGAGTACTTTAAAAAAGTTAAAATTTTAAAAGCAACATGGAGCCAGGCATGGTGGCTCAGCCTGTAATCCCAGCACTTTGGGAGGCCAACGAGGGTGAATCACTTGAGGTCAAGAGTTCAAGACCAGCCTAGGCAACATGGTGAAACCCTGTCTCTACAAAAATTAAAAAAAAAAAAAAAAATTAGCTGAGCTGGGCATGGTGGCTCATGCCTATAATCCCAGCACTCTGGGAGGCTGAGGTGGCTGGATCACTTAAGGCCAGGAGTTCAAGACCGGCCTGGCCAACATGGTGAAATGCCATCTCTACTAAAAATAAAAAAGTAGCTGGATGTGGTAGCAGGCGCCTGTAATCCCAGCTCCTTGGGAGGCTGAGGCAGGAAAATCGCTTGAGCCTGGGAGGCGGAGGCTGCAGTGAGCTGAAATCGTACCACTGTATTCCAGACTGGGCAACAGAGCAAGACTCTGTCTCCGAACTAAATAAATAAATAAAAAGATAAATAAATTTTAAAACGCAACATGGAGCTTAATCTGCTAAATCCTGGGAACCACTTCATTATACAACATCAGCGTGTTTTGTTTTGCAGTGCAACATATGTACCTTGGCCTATAGGATTTCTTCCATCCAGAACATGTAGAAAATCCCCTACTTTGTATTCAATACACCTAATCAAAGCGTTTCATTAAAATCACCCAAAGAGAGGTACTTTTGAATGTAGAAAATGTTAAGTAAATACGAAGAAGGGTACAATGTTTTTAGCGTTAATAAAAATCTCAATCAGTAATTTCAAAGAAATACACATATTTCTTCATTTGCTGTCAAGGACAGGGAGTAAATAGTAGACTAGCGCCAAGTAGAAAAGTGCCCTATCTCTGTAATTGGGAATAACAGTTGAAAAAATGGCAAAATAATAAAGACTGTATTGACTTACCATTCTGAAGCAAACTCCTGTAAAAAAGAAAGATAAAAAGAATTGTCAGCTTGTCCGCCTTTAAAAAGTTATGTATTTCCTGACTTAACTTTTATCTAGGTGGTCCCCATTTATCCTTGGTTTCACCTTCTGCAGTTTCACTTAACCCTCAATCAACTGCGGTCCTATAATATTACGTTTAAAATTCCAGAAATAAACAATTCATAAGTTTTAAATTGAATGCCTTTCTAAGTAGCATAGTGAAATCTCACGCTGTCCCACCCATGAAATATCCCTTTGTCCAGCAGATCCACACTGTAGACACTCCCTGCCCGTTGGTCACTAGGTAGCCCTCTTGGTTATCAGATCGACTGACTTGGTGGTACTGCAGTGCTCATGTTCAAGTAACCCTTATTTTACTTAACGATGACCCCCAAAACACAAGAGTAGTGATGCTGGCAAATGTGCCAAAGAGAAACCATCATGTGCTTCCTTTAGGTGAAAAGGTGAAAGTTCTCGACTTGATAAGGAAAGAAAAACATTGTATGCCGACGCTGCTAAGATCTAAAGTAAAGCAATCTTCTGTCTGTGAAACTGAGAAGAAGGAAAAAGAAATTTGTGCTAGTTTTGCTGTTACACCTCAAACTGTAAAAGTTATGGCCACAGTGAATGATAAATGCTTAGAATATCTAGGGTTCTACACTATCCACAGTTTCAGGCATCCACTGGGGTTCTTGGACTGCATCCCGATCCGAGAACAAGGGCGAACCCCTGTATTTATTATGTCGTAAGTAAATGAAATAAGTAAAATGTTTAATATCTGAATGTATTTAGAAACTGTTTTTGAAAAGTAGTTTCTTTAAAAATGAAATGTGAAAAGGAAGACTTTTTGGAGAAAAATAGTAATATTCTGAATCCAAATAAATAAAATGCTGAAGCACATATTCACTCTATTTGATTTTTTTTTTTTTTTTTTTTTTTTTTTTTTTTGAGACGGAGTTTCGCTCTGTCTCCCAGGCTGGAGTGCAGTGACCGGATCTCAGCTCACTGCAAGCTCCGCCTCCCGGGTTTATGCCATTCTCCCGCCTCAGCTTCCCGAGTAGCTGGGACTACAGGTGCCCGCTACCTCGCCCGGCTAGTTTTTTGTATTTTTTAGTAGAGACGGGGTTTCACCGTGTTAGCCAGGGTGGTCTCAATCTCCTGACCCCGTGATCCGCCCGTCTCGGCCTCCCAAAGTGCTGGGATTACAGGCTTGAGCCACCGCGCCCGGCCTCACTCTATTTTTAAATGCTAAATAAAACAAAATACTTATTACAGGTACAGTTGAGTATACTTGGCATAAAATTTAGCTGTCCTCAACTTTTAAGATATCTTCTTAAAATGTAAGGACTAAATACAAATTTAAATGTAATAAAACATCCGTGTATTTTATTGCTAGTTACAGAACCAATGAAACATATCATGAAATGATATGCTTGACCATAACTTGGCTTCTGAAGCCTCAGTCCTTTTATTTATTTATTTATTTACTTACTTATTTATTTTAGAGACAGGGTCTTGCTCTGCGCCCAGGCTGGAACACAGTGGTGCAATCATAGCTCACTGCCCCCTCGAACTCCTGGGCTCAAGGAATCCTCCTGCCTTGCCTCCTGAGTAGCTGGGACTCCAGGCATGAGCCACTGTCCCTGGCTCTGAAGCCTCAGTACTAATGGAAACTTATGAGATGGAAATGATTCTTAGAATCTCTATAGTGTAGATTACATTATGTTCAGACTTTGAACCATGTAGGTTGAGAAGTATTGTTGGTCTTGGTTATGTTTGCCCTATGTAGACCATAATAAGCTGTTCTATATTGGCCAACTATGATGGTATCTTATACTTTGCTTACCCAGCCTGCAAAACTATGAGAGTCTCATCTCAGACAGAGGTCAAGAACACTATGGGACTTCATACCTTGGGTTGTTTGGAACCAAACATTGATACATAGAGAACTGGGCCCTAGAGTGGGGGTGACACAAGAGGCAAGCTGGTTCCAAATTATCAGGGATATGTATTTATGATATGGGACCCCTTGAGGGAAAGGGAAGCCTTCTTACATCTCTCCTGGGAATTGCAGCAATGACCCTAAATAACAGATCTCAAGTCAGTCCTTCAAATTGCAAGTTGGAAAACTCTTGATCCAAAAGGATGAATTAGAACAGGCTTCTTTGGGATAGATACGCCCCCACATCTCAGCTTCTGCTTGAGAGTTGGCTAAAATAGGCCTAAGTAAAGAAACATCAGGAATGTATCAGGTGCAGAAATTCAGAGCTTGTTAGTACCTATTGCAACTTAGTTTTTATTTCTACCTAGAACACATGGTAAATTTGGAAATTTACTTTTCAGTACTCAAGAAGCCAAATGACAAAGAGAGAAAAAAAAAACACTTCAGTTTAGAGGAGAGGACATAGCAATTAAAAAACACTGGAAATGGATAAAAAACTGTGGTAGATCCACACAATGGAATACCATGCAGCTGCAGCAATAAAAAGGAATGAACCATGGATACAAGCAACAACACGTATGAATCACAAATGCATTATGCTAAGTAAGAGAGGCCAGACTCACACATACTGTGTAATTCCACTTTCTGGAAAATGCAAAACTATAAGGACAGAAAACTGATTGTCAGTTGCCAAGGGCCAGGAGTAGAGGCGAGAGTGCTACAATGGGGGGTGAAGAAATTCAGGGTGATGGGACTGTTCTATATCTCAATTGTGGTGAGGATTACATGACTGTATGCATTTGTTAAAAATTCACTGGGCCAGGCGTGGTGGCTCACACCTGTAATCCCTTTGGGATTACTAGATAATCCCAAAGATTACTAGACATTAGCTAGTAGATATAAAAGGAATTAGCAGAAAATTCCACAGCCAAGGCAGGTGGATCACCTGAGGTCAGGAGTTCAAGACCAGCCTGACCAATATGGTGAAATCCCATCTCTACAAAAATACGAAAATTAGCTGGACATAATGGCGGGTGCCTGTAATCCTAGCTAGTTGGGAGGCTGAGACAGGAGAATCACTTGAACCCAGGAGGCAGAGGTTTCAGTGAGCCAAGATCATGCTATTGCACTCCAGCTTGGGCAACAGAGCGAGACTTTGTCTCAAAAAAAAAAAAAATTCATTCAATTGTACACTATAAAAGGTGAATGTTGCTGAATTTATATTCTATCTCAATTGAAAACTAATTATAAAAGAACACATTGGGAAGTCACAGGGGATGGATCAATCTCCAAAGAGTCCAAGAGGTGTTGATTCTACATACAGCAGTTGAATCTGGTTAAGAGGATACAGAAGAAAGGATCGGTAGCTTAGATATTTTATGCAGTCTTGCAAGCAGATTGATAATTTCCTGATGGTAGTATACTGTGGTACCCAACAAATATGAAGGAAAAAAAGCAGCAAAGCAATAAAGACAGGATAGTATCACAAATGGAATTTTTATAAGGCTATAAAATATTTCAAAAGATAGATGTTCAATGTGGAGATAACATGAGTGGGAAGTATTGATCTGAAAGAGAATCAGAAAGGCAATCTGTTATATAGATGGAGAGAAAGACATTAGCTAGTAGATATAAAAGGAATTAGCAGAAAATTCCAGAAACTTCAGGTCAACCAGACCATGTAGAAGAGAGAGAGAAAACAGGAGAGAAGACAGGCTGCACTGTGCAGGCAAAAGTGTGCAGTCTTTTTATCATAAGAGTCAGGGGATCCCAGAACACAGTAAGACACTGACCAAGTAAGTAGACTGAAAGTTTTGGTCTAGGCTGTATTGTGTATATGCCCGCTGAGTTCCTCAACCACTAACAGGCCCAAATATGAGCGTTATGAAAAGAGAAAGCACGTGCAATGGCAGTAAGCAGAAATTAGAAACATGTGGTCCATCTCTTTCCTATTTAAAGAGTGGTCCATGAAACAGCAGCACCTGAGAGTTTTGTTTAGAAAATAAAATTCTTGGGCCCCTGCTCCAAGGAACAGAAATGCTTCAGGTGGAGCCCAGTAATCTGTTTTCACATGCTTTCCAGGCAATTCTTATGCCCACTAATGTTTACAGCCAATGGCTGACTCCCCCTTAAAGAAAAGTCTGGGAGAGATTTGAAAAGGGTTTATATTTCAGGTCAAGAATTGCATCAAAAGGAGAAAATTAAAATCTCGTAGGGTACCAAAGATCTGATGCGCGCTCCATCACACTGTTCAAGTTGCTGTTGATAATAACTCATGCATTTGCATGTCATTGTTGCCTCACCTTTTCACAATTCAGAAGCATTACATGAAAGAAACCATGGATGATAAAAAGGCAACTCTCCCCTCCTGCACCCTAAAGGGACCTGACATTGGCAGAGCCTAGGCAGCCTGTCACGTAGATTTCCCCCTCTATCTGTACCACTTACTACTAGAAATACTGGAGCTGCCCAAAGAGGGAAACTGACAACATGCCCCTCAGTGAAGAGCAACGTCCTTTCAACATTTCCGAATCTCGAGCAGCCCTTCCACCATCTATTCATTGATGATGTCAAAGACCATTCGCTTATGGTGATGGGGTTTGAGAAAATTTTTAAAGTGGAATCAAACACAGATATTCCACTATGTGTTGCAGTGTTAAGGAAATTACCTACTCCAATCTATTGATATAATATTTTAGTCACACTAACATAATCTAAGAATCTGGTAACTCAGGTAAATCTAACAGGCACACAGGTAAACATTGATTATTCACTTAACAAGCATTTTTCAATTGTCTAATTTTAAGTGCAAAGAATGAGATGAGTAAAACACAGTCCCTGCATCTAAGAGTTTACAATCTAGTGGGAAAGATGGACAAGTAAACTGGCAATTAAATGTTGCAATTAAAATAACGGACAATTTGGAGCTGTAAAATCCATAAACCTTGATACAAATTAGAGTTCATGAGACAGCCACATGACAGACAATCACTCTTGGGTGATTTTAAGGCTGGCTTGTTGAAAAACAGTCTTAGAGCTGAGACTTCAATGATGAGCAAAAATTAGTATGATGAGAGTAGAACATTACAGATAGAAGAGCATGCTCAAAGGCCCGAGGTTTCAGATCAGGGCATATCTGGATACCACGCATAGTTAAATATTCAAACCCATGCACTGTACTCATTTTCTAAATTATTTCTAGGCCCCTGTCATTACTGAAGATTTACTGAAAAATAGTTTAATTCTGTTCCAACTTTATCTAGAAGAATGGGTGATAATGTTTATATACTTAAAGTTACCATAATCTTTCAACTTATCTACTACAAGAACCTCCTTAACTAGCCTCCCTGCTTCCAGTTCTGCCCCACTATAGCATATTCTCCATAAAGCAGCCAACATGGTTTTCTTTCAAGTAAAATCAAATCATTTCCTTCCCCAGCTTAAAAGCCCGCAGGGGCTCCCATTACACTGGAAATGAAATGTATTCTGGTTGCCACAGCCTCCTAATTCCTCTACCTCATATCCTAGTTCTCCCTCTTTACTCACCCCATTCCAGCCAGATATGCCTCCCTTGGCCCCTTAAACATGCCAAGCTCCCTGGCCTTTGTACTGACTATTCCTTCTGCCTGAATCCTCTGTCCCCTGATATTCTCATTCCTGGCTCCTTCCCATTATTCATCTCTCTATACAAATGTCACTTCCTTAAAGAAATATTCCCCAACCAATTTATCTAAAACAGCAATGCACCCCATGTTTCCTGCACATGCATTGTTTACTTTTTCATTTCCTATCTTTACAGTAGATTGTCAGTTCCGTAAGAACGGGAATTTTTCTGTCTTGTTTACTACTGTGTTCCCAACACCTAGACCAGAGCTTGGCACATGGTTGTTGAATAAATGAATTTTTAAAAACCAGCTAATAAATATTTATGTGAAATATTTAACTATCCTATAATAATTTATCATATAAATTATTATGTGTTTGTTATATATATTACACATTTATAATATAATGTATCATTAATATTAACATATTGATTATATTGTTAACATATATTGTGAATATACATATAATCATATTTATTAGGCTTTAAGTTTACTTTCAAAGTGGTGATGCTAAATTTATAGCATTCAAAGTTCTGGAAAGAATCTCAATAGTTCTATGTTGATTCTAGCAGAACTTTCCACAGTGATAATATACAGTGACTGAATATATAATATACATATCTATGTACACATATATGCTTATATGCTCACATATATCCCTATAATACATATCTATTATATATAATAGATAGTATATATACCATAACAGATAGCAAGAAGTTACTAATAATGCTAAACTGACATTATGCATATACATAACATTAGGCATATACATAGTATTAGTGCCAATCATAATCTCAAATGCTATAATCCTAAATGTTGAAATCCTGAAAGATCAAAATCCCTAAAGTCAGCCAGGTATGGTGGCTTACACCTGTAAGCCCAGCACTTTGAGAGGCTGAGGCAGGAGGATTGATTGAGTCCAGGAGTTCGAGATCAGCCTGGGCAGCATAGCAAGACTTCATTTCTGAAAGAAAAATAAAAATTTTAATTAAAAATCTCTAAAGTCGAAAATCCCTAATGATTAAAAGCCTGAAAATGACAATCCTGAAAGATTAAAATTCTGAATGGTAAAATCTAGAAAGCCTAATTCTGGGGATGGGATTAGTACACGTTTGATTGTGTGCATGACAGTTGCATCATGTTAGTTGCATCATGTTAAACAGAACTATTACCTTGTTATTGTCTTTATTTGGAAGTGAATTATGGTTTAAGGAGACACATATGGGTGCCAAATTGACAAGGGCTGGATTTGTGAACTTAATTTTAGGTGTCAATTTGACTGGATTAAGGAATACCTAGAAACCTGATAAAGCATTATTTTGGGTGTGTCTGTAAGGGTGTTTCCAGAGATTACTGAGTCTGAGTAGACCAAGTGGGGAAGATCTGCCCTCAACGTTTTGAGTGTTTCAGAGAAGTGAAAATGCAGGCAAAAGATACAAGAAATCTTCCCTGCCAAATTACTTAATTGTGTATGACTTCTGCATCTTCACACATAGTACCACGCTTGCCTTAAAAAAATGTCCTTCTTTTGTACCAACCAAATGTTTTTTTAAAAAGGTGGAAAAAGGAAAAAAGAAATGACTTTCATCGGAGAATAAAAGGTATTTTTTTAAGAGATGGGGTCTCGCTCTGCTGCCCAGGCTGGAGTGCAGTGGTGTGATCATAGCTCACTGCGGTCTCAAACTCTTGGTCTTAACCAATTCTTTCACCTCAACATTCCAAGTAGCTAGAACTACAAGTGCACACCAGCATGCCTGGATAATTTTAAAATTTTTGTAGAGATGGAGTCTCACTATGTTGCTCAGGCTAGTCTCAAACTTCTGGCCTCACTCAATTCAACTGCCTCATCCTTCCAAAGCACTGGGATTACAAGCATGAGCCACTATGTCCAGCCAAAAAAAAAAAAAAAAAAAAATGGAATTTGAAAAGCTCAGTGACCTTCTGAATGAATTGAAAAGCTCAGTGACCTTGCTGATACAGAGGTTCCTTCGGTGATACAAAACACATTAAATGATGAACTATTCTTGATTAGGGATCTGTCCATCAAAGAAGATAGACTTCTTATATTTCTTAAACCACTCAATCTAACAAAGAAAAACCAGTGCATGCTTCATTTTGGCTAATGTGTGGCACTTTCAAAACCACCCTATTTTTTACCAGTTGCATACAATTCATCCCCCTGTGGGATCTCAAAATTCTAGAACTTAACCACTCATTTATGTACGAATGACTGGACAAAAGGGAAGCACTTTGTAAAATACTTACTTGAAGATTTGGTGGATGCTGCAAAAGAAAATGGATTCAACTGAATCCCCAAATCATAATGACAGATTAGGAGCAATCAAAGCTTCTAAAGTGAATTTCAAGATGTCACTAACAAAGTTTGTTTTTTCCATTCAGTCTGATGCATTTAGTGGAAAACTTAGATGAGTCGATTGGCCGTGAGATATGACAATGACGAAAACTTCAATTTAAAAATGTGTCATTTGTCTGCATTGGCTTTCCTTCCAGTTGATGAAATTCCAGGAGCTTTTTTTTTTTTTTTTTTTGAGACAGTCTCGTTCTGTCGCCCAGGCTAGAGCGCAGTGGCGTGGCACGATCTCGGCTCACTACAACCTCCGCCTCCCAAGTTCAAGCGATTTCTCCTGCCTCAGCCTCCACAGTAACTGGGACTACAGGCGCAAACCACCAAACCCAGCTAATTTTTTGTATTTTTGTAATTTTTTATTTTTAGTAGAGATGGGGTTTCACCATGTTAGCCAAGATGGTGTCAATCTCCTGACCTCATGATCCACCCAACTCGGCCTCCCAAAGTGCTGGGATTACAGGCCTGAGTCACCGCACCCGGCCCAGCTTTTAATGTATTGAATCTGCATTTGCCTGAAGAAACCAGCAAAGTTACTGACTGGTTTAAAAACAATCATGCACATGGTAGGATTAGAAGACATATAACGGTGTTGTTGTTTAATCACAAGTGTCATCTACACTAAATTTGTAATCTGTATGAGTGCATGCAGAATGAATTTTCATGTATGTAAAACATAGAAGCATAGCACTGAAGATGGAAAACCTTAATAGGGGATGCTCACGTCAGTGTATATCAAATCACAGAAGAATTTCAAAAAGAGCAGTGCCCTGTAGAATATGGATATAAATGTATTTTCCAAAAAGAGCCAAGTCCTCAAAAAAAAAAAAAAAAAAAAAAAAAAAGCAGCTATTCATCATGATGGAAGACTCCAAAATATAGGTAACGATTGTGAAAAGTTGGCCAATTCTTATGGACTATCTCCGTGCAACTGCCTATAATCTATCACTGTAATACAGTTTTTTTGTATGTCAAATTTTCTTTTTTTTTGAGATGAAGTTTCACTCTTGTCACCCAGGCTGGAGTGCAGTTGCACGATCTCGGCTCACTGCAACCTCGACCTCCTGGATTCAAGTGATTCTCCTGCCTCAGCCTCCTGAGTAGCTGGGATTACAGGCACACACACCACCACGCCTGGCTAATTTTTTGCATTTTTAGTAAAGACAGGGTTTTGCCATGTTGGGCAGGCCGGTCTCAAACTCCTGACTTCAGGTGATCCACCCGCCTAGGCCTCCCAAAGTGCTGAGATTATAGGCATGACCCACTGCACCCGGCCAGAGGTATAAACTTTGTAAAGGTTTTTAGAGTTCTAATTTGTTTTAGGCTTTTTTTTTTTTTCTGGCAAATTTGACCCTACAAGTGTGTCACCGTAACGCTGACTTAGTAACTATTGTGTATGTATGTAAAAATGTGGAAACTTCCTAAATAAATAAAGAGATGTCCTTCTTGTATATGTACATCTGTGAAAGATAAAATTTCTTGACATCCTGGCTTTTTGAGTGACTGCATATACAGTGGTGATCCATCACAACTTTTGATCAATCTCATCAAAGACTTAGGTTGTCCATCAAGGTATGTCAGATGACCAGTTACAAAACTGGTTGCACACAATTACCAACCGTGGTGATACGCATTTATACATTTTGCTTTTTGACCTACTTGCTTATGAATATAGTTCATCTGCTTGTAACTATTACACCTATGTGACTGTCATCAGTATACCGCAGTATGTACAGTCACAAAAATACATGTTATTATTACCTATCTTCTTGTGCAAACTGGCTTATGAAGTTTCTATTATGTTTGTATGTGTTTCTCAAATAAATCTCCTTTTTATTTATTTATTTATTTTTTTGAGATGGAGTCTCACTCTGTCACTCAGGCTGGAGGGCAGTGGTGCAATCTCGGCTCACTGCAACCTCCGCCTCCCAGGTTCAAGCGATTCTCCTGCCTCAGCCTCCCGAGTAGCTGGGATTACAGGCACCTGCCACGACGTCCAGCTAATTTTTGTATTTTTAGTGGAGAAAGGGTTTCACCATGTTGGCCAGGCTGGTCATAAACTCCTGACTTCAAGTTATCTGCTCGCCTTGGCCTCCCAAAGTGCTGGGATTACAGGTGTGAACCACCGGACCTGACCAAAAATTAGTATTTTAAATACTCTTTGAATGACTTTTTCCAGATTATATTTTTGGGATTTTGATCTTTCAAAACTGTGATTTGGGGGATTTTAGACTTTAGGGATTTTGATGTTTTGGAATTTCAACATGCGAGATTATGGCGTTTGCAATTGTATCTTTCAGGATTATGGCCCAAACACATATAGCATATACATTATAAAGACATAGAAACCACAAGAGTTGGTCAGGTGCTGTGGCTCACGTCTGTAATCCCAGCACTTTGGGAGGCCAAGGCAGGCAGATCACGAGGTCAGGAGATCGAGACCACCCTGGCTAACGCGGCGAAACCCCATTTCTACCAAAAATACAAAAAATTAGCCAGGCGTGGTGGTGGGCACCTGTAGTCCCAGCTGCTCGGGAGGCTGAGGCAGGAGAACGGCATCAACCTGGGAGGCGGAGCTTGCAGTGAGCCGAGATTATGCCACTGCACTCCAGCCTGGGCAATAGAGCGAGACTCCGTCTAAAAAAAAATAATAATAATAATTTTAAAAACCCAAAAGACTTTAAAAAAAGGTTGTTTTATAGAATATACAGGACTTGGGGCTGGAAACTGGAGCAGGATATGGTGGCTGTTGCTTTTAATTACCAGCTTTTCTATACTATTTGAGTTTTTTAAAAATCCATGTGTATATCTTCATTTGATTTATATTTTCAAAGTTGTAAATTTAAAAGCATTTGGGGCAGGGCATGGTGGCTCATGCCTGTAATCCCAGCACTTTGGAAAGACAAGGCAGATGAATCACTTGAGTCCAGAGTTCAAGACCAGCCTGGGCAACATGGTGAAACCCCATCTCTACAAAAACTATGAATACAAAACTTAGCCGGGCATGATAGCACTTGCCTCTAGTCAGCACATGCCTCTTAGATAGCACATGATAGCACATGTGCTTAGATAGCACATGATAGCATATGCCTCTAGTCCAGCTATTAGGGAGGATAGAGTCAGGGAGGATCAGTTGAGCCTGCAGTGAGCTGTGATCATACTGCTGCACTCTAGCCTGGGCGACAGAGCAAGACTCTGTTTCAAATAAATAAACAAATAAAAGCATTTTTAACTATGAATGGTAACGATACACACATGGATTTATCAAATCTTAAAACAGTGGAGCTACAGGATGTCACTTAAGTTTGAGGCATAATTTTTGGTTAAATTCATACTTCTTGATGAACTGGGTGGATAATAAAAGTGTTACCCATTGCTTAAGGCAGTGATAGATGGAAATAAACAAGGCTGAAATAAATCATATATAAAAGATTCAATATAGGCCAGTCATGGTGGCTCATGCCTGTAAACCCAGCACTTTGGGAGGCCGAGACAGGTGGATCACCTGAGGTCAGGAGTTCAAGACCAGCCTGACTAACATGAAGAAACCCCGTCTCTACTAAAAATACAAAAAATTAGCTGGGCATGGTGGCACATGCCTGTAATCCCAGCTACGCAGGAGGCTGAGGCAGGAGAATCGCTTGAACCTGGTAGGTGGAGGTTGCAGTGAGCCAAGATAGCACCATTGCACTCCAGCCTGGGCAACAAGAATGAAACTCTGTCTCAAAAAAAAAAAAAAAAAAAAAAAGATTCAATATCAACTTAACAGAAATTTAGGTGGTTTTGGTTATGGATTCAATGTTTTGAGGAAGAGGTCATGGACACAAGATCACGATCTTTTTGTAATGTGTCCTTTTGTGTCACTACTTGGGGAAAAAAATCAAATGTAATAATTGTTTAGAATTTTATTTAATATATGAACAACTGTGACAGGCACATACCCCAAATCCATTCTCCCATTCTTCCTTTCTAACAGAACTCTGATTTTACTTGGGGCAGCAATGTGCCAGTTGATGTTTCCCAGACTTCCTTATAGTGTGAATGGCCAATGAAATGTAAGCCAAGTCACTGGTTAGGACTTTCAAGATAACTCTTCAATAGGGGCTGACTTGGCCTGGCGTGATGGTTTCTCCATGTTGGGGTATTGCACTGGTACCCCTTCTTCTAATCGTGGTGTGAATATTATGACTGGAGCTAAGCAGCAACCTTGAAACCTTAAGGGAGAGGCCAAGAACATCAGAGACATTGGCCCTGACTTCCCTGAGGCACTTTAACATGCCAGGGGATGGAGGAAGAAGTGGGGAATGGGAGAATGAGGTGGGGAATGGGAAACAACTGGTAAAGGGAAGGAGGGGTGATGGAAATGTTCTGGAATTAATGCTAATGCTGCAAAACATTGTGAATATACTAAAAACTACTGTGTATTTAGTGTTATGTAAATTACATCTCAATTTTGTTAATGCCACACACACACAAAAAAAAGGAAAGCAGAAAACAGGACTATGATGTAGTCCTTCCTACCTCTATTTGTAGAACAAGGGCAGTCATTCTCCAATTTTGCTTACCATTCAACCTCCCTGACTTTTTCCTATCACTCCATACCAAAACAACTGCAGTGAAGATCCTCTTGAAGTACTGCAAGTAGAACTAAATGACTGAGATCTCTCTAGATTTTATAACTTATTTCTGCAGGAGAAAGCATCTTTCTCTCTAGCAGAAATTCCTTCTGTGAGGAGGAGTATCGTTAGTGTGTCATTCCTGGCTACTTTCTACCCTGCCCTTGTCACAGGGACAAGCAGTGACTCATCTACTGGGTAAATTTAGAAGGAGAAACATGCATAGCCCAGGCAGGTCCTCTTCCTCCTCCCGCTGGAAGCAAGTTACCCACGGGGATCATACTTCTGGCTCTGCCCTAGAGCAGCCTCCCTGTGCCTGGAGTTGGGGGTGGCCAGTGTTTAATTCTGTAGTACAGGTCATTATAAAGTCCACTTACCTGCAGATAGACACCACATTCCTAAAACTCTGCTTTACTCTTTGTCTTCCTTGTCAGTAACTCACACAATGAAGAGAGGTGTTATTTGTTGGGCCCCTCGAACTACAACCCTTATTTTAAAGCTTTGGGAGGAATGTATGTCAAGGAGCCTCAAGACTTCTAGCCCATTAACTCTGCAAGGCAGTGAACCATGCAGGAATCAACTGCTCGAAGTTTCATATGCCACCTGGAATCTTCCCAGAATCTTTCTGAGAGTCCTGATTCCTAGTATGAAGTAATAGACATCTATATAGAAAGAAAAGGCGGACATGGAGACATTTTTCTGTACTTTATCAGTGTTGGCTGGAACACAGCCCTCTTGGGACAGGGCTTCTGTAGGAGATTTACCTATGGGCTTTCGTGGCTTCCCCATACTTTTTCCACCTCACTTGCTGAACAGAAGGAAAGCTGATATGACACATGCAGGTTTTTCACAGATACACTGATCTGGAAACTGGGGCAGACATCAGCCCCTTTGGTGATAAAAGACTCTAGCACAATATGCTGCTCAGTCAGGGTCCAGTCCACTACAACTGTACCTCACTTTGTAGAAAGGGGTGTCAGTGAGAAACCCTGAGGGGAATATTTGCAAAGTAAATCATACTTCGAATTGACAAACAAACACTGATATTTAAAGAAACCTGTGATGAGTTTTAAATGTCAGCAGCTTTTCACGTAAAATCATATTTTTAATATTGTAACCTACCATTTCATCCTGGGATCCGACTGCAGTGTCAATTTTGAATGCAGGAAGTGATCTATATGCTGCCTTACAAAGCAGACCTTAATGGCTATAAATATCTTTAATTGTTACAAAGCTTTCCTTATGTGGAATAAAATTCTGCCTTACTTAACCTTTCGCCTCAGTCCAGGGTCTCTTCCCTGGAGCCATACACCATGGCATCTTTCAAACAGTTAAGACAGCCATCACACTACTATTTATTCTCCAAGAGGCGTAGCCCCGTAGGAGATATGAAAACAAGCCACCAGCCTGACCTTCAAAATATTGTCATTATTTTCTAGTGAGAGACACAAGTGTACACAGATAATTGTAGCTGAAAGCAGAATGATTAAAAGGAAAAACACTAAGTGTAACAACTATAAATAAAATGCTATAGGAACACAGACAGGAGAGGGAATTAGAGTTAACCATATTTATGTTTCTTGATTTTAATGGTGTACTTATATTTTCAACCTCTAAAACACAGCTTTTCCATTTACTTGTCTACATAAGAAAAAATGTGTACATCTAAATCATGCATTATCTGACAAAGTCATTTAATAATTCATCCCAGTTTTCATTTTAAGCAATATTTAACAAATATGGTATTCATCTCAGTGACAGCAGTAGGAGACAGACAAATTCCCTAGGTAGACAGGGATGGGTCTCCAGTGAAACCCAATCTTCAGGTGAAACCTGAAACTGAGTTTCCAGTTCCAGGTGGAGTCCACAACCAGAGTGAGAATTTTCTCGATGTCTTTTAGCCAACTGAATGGTGCTTTTTCCCAGCCCAACCATGGAACAATTACCATACACCCCATTCTGAGCCCATAAAAACCCCAGACTCAGCCTCACAGATGGCTATCCACTTTCAGGCCCCCTCTTACACAGAGGCCTACCCACTTCAGGTCCCCTCTCTTTATTGAGAGCTTTTCTGTCACTCAGTAAAATTCTTCTCTGCCTTGTTCAGATCCATGCATAATGTTCAGGGAATTAATTTCCAGATGTTCAACTTCCACATACATTCTTTCCCAAAACTGACCTGAGACTCCTTTCCTATCTCCCTTTGCACAATCACCCTTTGAAAGAAAGGTCTCCTATTATCCTAAGTGAAGTAACTCAGGAATGGAAAACCAAACATTCTATGTTCTCACTCATAAATGGGAGCTAAGCTATGAGGATGCAAAGGCATAAGAATGATACAATGGACTCTGGGGACTCAGGGGGAAAGGGTAGGAGGGGGTGAGGGATAAAAGGCTACACACTGAGTACAGTGTACACTGCTTGGGTGATGGCTGCACCAAAATCTCAGAAATCACCACTAATGAACTTATTCATGTAATCAAATACCACCTGTTCTCCAAAGACCTATTGGAAATAAAAATAAAATTAAATTTAAAAAAGAAAGATCTCTTTACAAAAGGCACACTTTTATCCATTCTTAATCTTACCGTGGTACACTGCACCAAAGTGTAAAAACCTCTAGAGTTCCAAATACAAGGATAATTCAACTCTTCCTCTGACCAAGGTTAAATAAATATCCCCAGCCTTCTCATTGATAATAAATTTCTGGCTGAGTACAGTGGCTCACGCTGTAATCCCAGCACTTTGGGAGGCCAAGTGCAGGAGGATCGCTTGAAGCCAGGATTTCGAGACTTGCCTGGGCAACAGAGACACTTTCTCTACATAAAATAATTTAAAACTTAGCCATGCACGGTGGCGCGGGCCTGTAGTCCCAGCTGCTTAGAAGGTTGAGGCAGAAGATCACTTGAGCCCAGGAGTTCCAGGCTGCATTGAGCTATGATTGTGCCACTCAACTTTCTCCAGCCTGGGTGACAGCAAGACTCCTTCTCTTAAAAAAATAGAATTAAAAAAATAAACTTCTAACACAAATTTACCTTTAAATTTTAATAATGTTTATCATACTTTTCATATTATTTTCATCTAGTGTTCTAATAATAATTTCAATAATAATTCAATCCAGACAAAAAATTTAATACTTGGAGCTGTTGAATACAATGACTTCTAAATTTCTCTTCAAAGAATCAGTATGTCAGTATGCTCGGTTCATTGTGCTCTATTTTAAAGTCTAGCTTCCTCGTTCTCCTCACCCCTAGTTTCGGTAAACAACCTTTTCCACCAGTTTTAATCAGTAGTTCACATCTATTCCCCTGGTCACCTGCTCCATCTTAAGTCACCCCTGGTCACCTGCTCCGTCCTGAGTCACCTGTGGTCACCTGCTCTGACCCGAATCATCCTGAGTCACCTGTTCTGTAACCACCCTTCCTGCCAAACTACCCACCCCGTCACTCCAGCTCACACCCCGGCTGGTTAAAACAGCCAATCGGAATTAACTTAGACTGTGCGGTCCAACCCTAGCCACTAGGGGAAAGACACAGCAGTAGGGGCTACCTGCATCAGGAATAAGAACTTCCCCTTCCCCTCCCCTGTTCAGGTGTGCTCTTGCCATTGTTCCATCCAAGAGTCGCACCCTTCTATAGAAGTAAAATTGCCTTGCTGAAAAAATTATTTGAGTTTTTGCACCAAGGAACAATCATTTGTTTCTAACAAAGCCTTATTGTCAAAGGAAATTAAGAAAAAGCATTATACTTATTCATACATGTGCATATATATATACATATACACACACATATAGCAGAAAAGTATGATAGGGTGAGCAAGGAAAAAAAACCCTCAAGCGAAACAAGGGGGTAATTCTGTGGGAGAAGTGGAATGTAAATCAAAGTCAAAGAGGAAAAGAAATGAGTAAAATTTCCCATTGTTGAAGAGTTTTATTTCAAATTAAGATGGTGGATATTAAATCATTACCGTATTTACATTCCATTGAACACATTTCAGAGTGACTTAATATTTTCATTTATAAATATCAATATTTTAAATAAGCCAGACGTTACAAACTTTGCAACTACTTAAACTTAGGATGAAACAAAAATTAGGTAACAATTTAATTCTTTTAAGAGCTACAAAGAGGTCTAAAAAAAGGTTTGACCTCTGAAAAGGTAACCTTAAACCATCTAAGCGTCCTTCCTAAAACCCAAGTCAAGACCAGGTAGCTTCAGTGGCAAGCAACGAGACCACTAGTTCAAAGACCCTCTTCTTTTCCTACCCAACTTCAACCTTTCCCTCTGTGCCGCTTACTCCCGCACCCGGCAGCCGCCCACTTCTGATCCTCAGCAAACCCCTCTCCACTTCTCTCCCCATCGCCACTTCCCTCCCCATCGCCACTTCCCTCCCCATTCCCCTACTTCCCTCCCCATTCCCCTACTTCCCTCCCCATTCCCCTACTTCCCTCCCCATTCCCCTACTTCCCTCCCCATTCCCCTACTTCCCTCCCCATTCCCCTACTTCCCTCCCTATTCCCCTACTTCCGCCCGTTCAAGTCCTCGGGCGCATGCGCGTTTCGCCTCCTTCCCCATGTCGGCTGCTGTGTCATGGCTGAGCGGAAGTCCCAGCCACAACGGGAAAAGGCATACTATAGGTGGGAGGCGCTTTCACAGCTTTCTCCCCTTCCTCCCATAACCTTTTTGATCTCCCACTGTGGAGGGGCCTCCTACCCTGCACTCTCCCGAACACCTCGTAGTCCACGGATTTGAGTGGCCCGGCGGTAGACATGGCTGCGGCGAGCCCTCTGTTGAGGAGCCGGAGCAGGGCTCGGGGCGCGGCGACTGCGGCGGCCGCGAGAGGGAGGGGACACATGGGACCGCTTGGCGCACCCCGCGCCTGTCACCGGTCCCGGACGCTAGCGCGCCGGGGTCACGCGTCGGACGCGGCAAATGAGACTGCGGGGCCTGGGAGCGAGGGCCGCCGGGGACGCCAGGAGGGAAGAGGCAGCTGGGCCCCAGGCATCCTAGGCCTCCTTTCTCTGCCTGTCTTCCCGGACTGGGGAGGATGCTCTCTCCACAGCGCTCCCTACCATTTAATTGATCAAGGTTCTCTGTTCCCAAAGTTAGTAAATAAAAGCCGGATGCTGTGCCCAAAAAAAGTTGCTTCCCCCAGCTTTATTAAAGTGTAATTGACAAAAGTTGGGTATATTTGTGGTGTACAAGGTGATGTTTTGACATATGTATGCATTGTGAAATGATTACATCAATGGAATTAACATATCCATTGCACCATTTTTTCATGAAGAGAACATTTAAGATCTACTCATCAATTTTTAAGGACACAATACATTAACTACAGTCACCATGTTACACATCAGATCTTCAGAACTTCCTGTTCACACTAACTGAAACTTTGTACCCTTTGACCAATATCTGCCCATTTCCAACCCCTTTCATCCCCCGTCCCAGGTCCCCCGCCCTACTCCATCCCGGCAAGATTTGCTTTTGAAATCAAGGGCCTGCTGGTTTAGTGTTTTGAGAGTTAGTAAATTATTTATGAAATGTTTAGATGACTACCAAATCCGGCGATTTTGAGCCAGCTTTTAAGATAAGGTCTGCAACATCTTGAACTCTTCTGTAGAGTCAGGAAGTAGCTGAGCCTGAACTCATATTCTAAATGGATTGTGATATTTTTCTGGGATAAGAAACTTTTTAAAAATATGAAGTATTTTATTCTAGTGGAAACAGACAAAAGAAAAACACTGTAGTCATCTTGTCTGCTGTTCAGTCATACAGTTTTTTGTGTGTGGGGGTTTGTTGTTGTTTTGAGACAGAGTTTCGCTCTTGTCGCCCAGAGTGAAGTACAGTGGTGCAAACTCGGCTCACTGCAACCTCCACCTCCTGGGTTCAAGAGATTCTCCTGCCTCAGCCTTCCAAGTAGCTGGGATTACAGGCAAGCACCACCTCACCCAGCTGATTTTTGTATTTTTAGTAGAGACGGTGTTTCACCATGTTGTCCAGGCTGGGCTCAAACTCCTGACCTCAGGTGATCCACCTGCCTTGGCCTCCCAAAGTGCTGGGATTACAGGTGTGAGCCACCGCACCCAATCTTTTTTTTTTTTTTTTTTAAATGATCTTGATTATTCTCAGCAACATCCCAATTGCCTAGAAGGTTAAGGCTGGATTTTATTTCCTAGTGAGCTATTATAAAGTTTTAATATAAAACCATCCACCACTCCAAGGGATCTGGATACAGCTATTGATAATCTGCCACCTTCTAGAATTCCAAATATGTTTACTTGTGAGAATTTGCATTTCTGTATTTGTTGGCCTCAATACCTTTACATATTTCTCTGCATCTGGCCACACAGTTAAAATAATTCACTGCAATCTGATTCAATATACTGTGCCAATTCTATTAGAGAACACCAAAAATCACCTAAAACTTGGTTAGAATATGGTTAAATCATTTTTAAAGTAAAATGTATTACAGAAATGCTAATGCAGTTAATTTATGTAGTGAAGGTCTTGGTTTACTGCAGAGACCTCACAACTTACCTCTTCCATCTCCCAGTTCATTCCATGCAGACTCTAGAATCAACATAAATTTTAAGTCATTCTTCTTAATACGTTCAAAATAGAACCTAAGGTCTTCAGCCTCCACTACCTGCGTTTAAACTATAGTCAAGACACTCTCGGTTATTCCGCTGTTTCAATAGAGAGGTTTAAAACAAAGAACCTCCTCTCTTGGATCTACTGTATCTGGAATGCCTTCCCCTTCTCCAGTATCTTCCTCGATCCTGCTCAGTCACCTCTGCGAGTGGTTACCAGATTTTATCCTAGTTATTTAGTGTGCCTTCCCCACTAGTACAGTCGGTCATCTATATTAGCAGGTTCTGCATCCATAGATTCAACCAACCTCAAACAGAATTTTTTTTTTTTTTTTTTTTTAAGTATCTTGACCTCCACGGTGGTTCACACCTGTAATCCCAACACGTTGGGAGGCCGAGGCTGGCGAATAGCTTGAGCCCAGGAGTTAGAGACCAACCTGGACGATACAGTGAAGCCCCGCCTCTATAAAAAATACAAAAATTAGCTGGGTGTGGTGGCCTGTGCCTGTAGTCCTAGCTACTTGGGAGGCTGAGGTGGGAGTAGGATCACTTTTGCCCAGGAGGCAGAGGTTGCAGTGAGCTGAGATGGGGCCACTGCACTCCAGCCTGGGTGATAGAGCAAGACCCTTTCTCAAAAAAAAAAAAAAAAAAAAAAAAAAGGCATCTCTACTGAACACATGCAGACTCTTTTTTCTTGTCATCATTTCCTGAACAATACAATATAATAGCATTTACATCTCATTAGGTATTATAAGTAGTCTAGAGATGACTTAAAATATACAAGACAATATGTGTATGTATGTTTCTATCAGGAATTTGAACATTCAGGATTTTTATATCCAAGGGGAGTCCTGGAACCAATCCCCTGCAGATAACAACGGACAACTATACAGTAGCTTCTAAGTAGTCACTGACTGGGAAGGTTGACATTTTCCTTTTCTTAATCAATCTTTGACTTTTCTCCACATTTACCCAAGAGTACCCCTGCCAATTATTGGGTAGGGTTTATTTGAATTTTAGAAGTGCTATAGCAACAATTGACATTTGCTTAGCTGAAAAATTTGCTGTGTCTGCCAGCAGTCTAACATTAGCAAACGGAAATTTTTATGTACCATTTCAGCATGGATTGCCAATAATATGTGATTCTAAGTCTTTAGAAAATTTAAGCAAATGTTTCTAATATATGTTTTAAGTAATTATAATATGAATTCAACTTTTATTCTTCTTTTCCATGTTGTTATCTTTCCAATGAATATTTTAATAAATCACATTAGGTGGATAAACCACACATGTACCTACTGTGAGTCCCTGTTGTTACATTTTCAGGCTGCTTCTCATTTTTGGCTACCATAGAAAAGAAAATATTTGTGCATATAGCTTCCTTCCCACATATTTTTAATTGAAGTTAGAATATCAAATCAAGGATATAAGCATGTGTTGTTCTTGATGTATATTGCCAAACTGTTTTTCAAAGGGCTGTGCCAATTTAAATATATTACCACCAACACTGTATATGATTATTTGACTTTTTATACAAACAAATGTATGCAGGTCCTTCACATACAATGTGTGATTAAATTATATGAAGCTTTGGTTTTGTAACCTGAGCAACAGCTTTGGAATAACTAGGCTTTGTGTTACTACTGGTTGAAATTAAAACCTGTCAATTCCCTTCTTTGAACCCTTTAAGACAATTTGTTTGTGATCTAGGATTATGTTTAAGGTAATACATAGAAAAGGAAAATCCTGCTTATATAATATGACTGTAAAAGATGACCAAGCACCAGAACCTATGAAATAATACACATATATAGATATGTATTCTCTATCTATGATAATACATATGATAATAATACATATGATAATATGATAGATAATACACATCTATATATGTGTATATCTAATAAGGATAGATAATACACAGAACCTGTGAAAAAAGGATAGATAAAACTCTGTGTCCAAATGACATTTGAACTGAAGAGGTGCTGCCTGTAACTCTTGAATTTATCGCCACATGGGGTCATTTGAAAGTGATTGCTAGTTATTTCTTAGAAATTTGATATTAAGATATGATTGATTTCAAGGACAAGCAAAATTACTTTATCTGTCAACACATTTCTATCCCTGAAATATTTTTGTAATCATTATGGTGAAAGTACAGGACCCAACAGGATACAAATTGTTAACTTCCACAAGGCAAAAGGCCTAAACAGGCCATTCAATGATTCCCTGTGGAAGGAACACTTTATAGGTCAAAATAAATGCTTAGATAATTGTTACTAACTGGTTTCAAAATTATTAGACAGCAACTGTTGATCGACTGAGTAAGTAGCTGGTTTCCCAGAAGAGGCTTTAATCTTATTACAAATTATCAGAAAATTGCTTAAGCGTTCTCTCAGCAAAGCATATTTCTTTCCAGAAGGATATTCTGTCCGAGGTTTGAACCAATTTTTCTTTGTCACTGTCCAATTTAATAGTAAAAAGTCAGAAGGATAAGTAACATTAAAGCATCTTCCCTCTCCCAGCTTGGTACTAAGTATGCTAAAGTGAGGAGAGGCCATGGTTGGTCCCTGCCCTTGCCTTCATTTCCCCCTACCTAGCTGAAAATGGAAAGACACAACATACTTTTGAAATCCATTTGGGCTCTCTGGGAATGGTGAATATCCAAAGCTGATTACTTATTTTGCAGGATTCTTTTTGTGGGGACTCAGAACTTCACCCTAATTGGAATTCCTGACTGCTGCTCCCTTGTAAGGCAATGCCAGTTCTCTCTGCAGCCCCATCCCAGCTTCTGTATTAAATGCTCGGCCCAGCTTCTGTATTAAATGCTACGCCTCCAACCTCTTTCTGCTGAAAGAGACTAGCCCCCAGCAAGAAGGCCATCTGGGTGGGATCCATTTTAAACTGACCACAGGACCACATCCCTTTCTCCCATCACATCCTAGTTGTGGAGACTCATATCTCTGCCCTACCAGTGATAGAAGTCACAGATTGCTCTGAACTCAACCACGTCTCTTTGCTCTGCTTCGCAGTCATTTTTCAGACATCTCCAGCTACAGCCTTTCCTCTTGCCTTTCCTCAGGTATGGGTCAACCTGTCTTTCTAGCTCTGAGGAGTAAACACCGAGATCTCAGAGAGGTTTTCTTAAAGACTGTCTCACTGAGCTTGGGGTGATGAGGAGACACCCTGCTTCTCTCTCACATGGTGGGAGGAAAAAGCTACAGTTCCCCAGTGCATTTCCCCAGAGAAATACTCTGGAGCCTCAGGTGGGTGTTGGACTAAAAATCTTAAAATTCTTTTAAAATGCCCCTTTTGTACAACACAGGGAGTTTAGCACCTCATCTCAAAATGTAGCTATAACTACGGTTTTGTTTTCGGTCACAGGTCTCAGCTGAAGCTGAGACAAAAGTCCTGTTTTTCAAATCAACAGAATTCAATACATAAACCTTGTTTGGATCCTGATTTGAGTATGTAAATCTGAACAAGACATTTTTTAGACCATTGGAGAACTTTGAATGTAGGCTGACTACTAAACATTACAGAATCATCATTAACTTTGTCACTGTGATAATGGCATCGTGGGTATTTAAAGGCGTTAACTGTTAGAGGCATGTACTGAAATACATAAGGATACTATGATATAATATTTGGGGCTTGATTTAAAATCCTCAGGGGTTGGCGGGTAGGACAGTTTAGACAGAATAAACTTGGAAATGGTGATAGTTTTGAAGCTGGGTCTTGGGTAGATGGGGATTCATTATACTGTTCTCTAATTTTGTGTATGTTTGAAATGCTTATGTGAAGTTTAAAAATAAAACTAAAAATTGAAGAGAATTTAATTTTACTTTACAAAATGCCTGACTAGTAATTCTCAAAATTGTCAAGGTTATCAGAAACAGAAAGCCTGAGAAGCATCAACCAGGAGCCTAAGGAGACCTGATGACTAGATGCAATGTTAGTATCCTTGATAGGATCGTGGGACAGAAAAAGAACTTGAAGTTATTTTTTTCAGAACTGAGGACATCTGGATAAAGTGTAAACTTTAGTTAATAATTAGATATTGATATTGGTTCATTAATTGCAACAAATATACATTTATAATTAACAATGGTACAAAATACTATTTATTAATATTAAGATTAACAATAGGGTAACTGGATGTGGGGCATATGTGAACTCTGTACTATATTCACAATAATTTTGTTTAATCAATAACTTCTAAAACTAAAATTTTACTTTCTGAAAGTTTATTTTAGTATCCTATTATATGCTTTCATAATAACATTTCAAAATAAATTTCTCAATGTGGTGCATGAGCAGATTCACTATTTCAGTATACAGGCACACAATTTTTTTTATTTTTCAATTTATGTTTTATTTCAATAGGTTTTGGGGGAACATGTAATGCTTGGTTACATGAATAAGTTCTTCAGTGGTGATTTCTGAGATTTGGGTGCACCCATCACCCAAGCAGTATACACTGTACCTGATATGTAGTCTTTTATCCCTCAACCCCTCCCACCCTTTCCCCCAAGTCTCCAAAGTCCATTGTATCATTTTTATGCCTTTGCATCCTCATAGCTTAGCTTCCACTTACGAGTGAGAACATATGATGTTTGGTTTTCTATTCCTGGGTTACTTCACTTAGAACGATAGTTTCCAGTTCCATCCAGGTTGCTGTGAATGCCATTATTTCCTTTCTTTTTATGGCTGAGTAGTATTCCATGGTGTGTGTGTGTGTGTGTGTGTGTGTGTGTATTCCATGGTATATGTGTATATATTTATACATACACATACACCATGGTGTATACATATATATACATATATATATATGCACATTTTCTTTATTTACTCGATTGATGGGCATTTGGGCTGGTTCCTTATTTTTGCAATTGTGAATTGTGGGCATATAATTTAAATTTCTAGACAACTCTGAAGTCATGTTCAGGCAAAGACAGGACCAAACACTTTACTTTCAAAGCACTAAAGCATATCTTAACTGACATAAAGAAGAACAAGGAGATAATCAAATATACTAAAACCTTTATTAATGAAGAGAATGTGTTACAGAAATACTTCATTTCCAGAGGAAGAAATAATACAAAATGCATAAGAATATATCTAGAAGTAAGGAAAAGTAAAGGAAAATATTATTATAATTAGCATTGAGTCCTTTAGAAAACAGGAAATATGCATCTGAAGGTACTGAGTGAGAAAAAGGTAAAGTTACGATTACATAAGGAGGAAACTAATCACAGATGCCACTGCTTGGACACATCAAGGAGGCAACGAATGGCAAAGTCAGATTTTGAACAGAGTGTGCCCAGACGCCAAGCTATAGCACCAAGATAAGGAAGGGAGAAAGGGCCAGGTACCACTCAGACAAAAAGTAGACACCACAGACCCCTCCCTTCCTAATACCCCCAAGGCGTGGACTTAAGCAGGTAACAGGTTTGCTTTTCCTATGGAAGCAAGGAGCCTATCAGGGAAGAGATTTGTCCTGATTTCTTCTTAGTTCACACACACTTACTCCTGAAAAGGCTTGACTCAGATTTACCCTCAGGTCTGGGATAGTGTGACAACAACGGCCTTTATGTCTTTGAAATAACTTATCTACTTCATGATGTCCTTGGTGAAACAGTGGATTGGTACATACATCCATTGCAGTCTCTTTCTAGCTGGACTTCCTGTTTCCATAGGGCTGGAAAGTTTAAAGCTACAACCCCTAGACATTCTTGCAATTAAGATTCCTTATGTGATAGAGTTTCCACCAGCAGAACTACCACTGTAGATATGGAGGGTGGGGAGGGAGGGGATGAGTGAGGCAGAGGCCATCTGCTGCTGGTTCTGTGATAAGCATAGTCGCGGGGGAGTTTAGTTATTCTGTGGCATTGTTAACTGACTGTTCACTGGCTTGTGGGGCACTAAGAGGCAGGGCACGGGACATTTGTTTTACTAATTAATATCATAGCAAGTTTGGTGGGTCCCGGAGTAGCAGCTTTTTGGATGTGGCAGTTTCCGGACCGTGGCAGCTTCTGATGGTGGCAGGGGATGCATTGGTTGGAATCCAGCAGCCATAGCAACAACTTCCCAATTAAGCAAATGGTTTCTTACTGCAGAATCAGTAGATCCTTCGATGGCCCAGTTCTGCAGTAAAAGTCCATCCTAAAACTTCAGCCTCAAAGTGGATCTCAACTCTGATCTCAACATTTGAATTTCCAGGGGAGCTTATTCCTAAAGGTTTTGATTCACTATGTCAGCAATGGATTCCCGAATGGATATTCTAGAAAAGCAACCCAGATGCCTGTGATACGAAGCTCAGATTGAGAGTAAGTGACCAAGAGCTTCTTTCATTAGCCCTCCCAACAACTTCATAAGCCGTTTAATGCCCAGTGTTAAACAATTTCTGTTTAAACTGTCTGGAATGGATTATTGTTTCAGTAACTGAACTATGACCAATGCAATGTCTGGGGCAAAATCTTCACAATAGGAATATAACAAAGGTTAGGCAGAATGAAAGTTCAAATATGCCACCCCTTTCTGTCAATAGAGGGGCATTAAAATTCTCAATACTTACAAAGAGAAGAAATAAAGATTGTAACAACAACAACAACAAAAAAAAAAAACAAGTTAAGAATAGCAATGAAACCAAGCCTAGAGCTGTTGAAAAATAAATTGCCGTTGAAAGATTATAGAATAAATAAAGGCTTAGGTAGTCTATATTCTGCAAGCTAGTCACATCACACTTATTTATTTTTACTATCTACTTGGTTTGCAGCTATATCATTTTATTTTGAAAAAAAAAAAAAGAAAGACTAACTTTAAAAAGAACACTTTCAGCGCTCTAGTTAACAAACCATAATTTCTGATCTGTTGCTGCCATCTACCAACTATCCAAGGCAAGGCAGTTCCCGTGGGTAGGGTTACTCTTTCAGTCTTAGGAAGCTAGTGCCACCTAAATGTCTCTCATTTCAGTGACACACTTCAAAAATACTTTTAGGTGCATGCTAAACCCCTAAATGACAGGCAGTTTAGTTGCTGTTAGGACCCTTCACTCAACAGACGACTTAAATATGAAAGTATCTTGACCATGAATTACAATTAGATATGGATGTTATAAGAAAAGCAAAACTTGGCTGGGCAAGGTGACTCACGCCTGAAATCCTAACCCTTTGGGAGGCCAAGGCGGGCAGATCACGAGGTCAAGAGTTTGAGACCAGCCTGGCCAACATAGTGAAACCCCGTCTCTACTAAAATATACAAAAATTAGCCAGGTGTGGTGGCGGGCGCCTGTAATCCCAGCTACTCGGGAGGCTGAGGCAGGAGAATCACTTGAACCCAGGAGGCAGAGGTTGCAGTGAGCCGAGATCATGCCATTGCAGCCTCCAGACTGGGAAACAAGAGTAAGACTCCGTCTCAAAAATTTGTCTGGTAAATGTTGGTTGAAATCCTATAATACGAGACTTTATGTTTCCAGCATATGCATCTACTACATCCTTTAAAATTAGCTTTTCTTAAAGACTGTGTGTCTCAGAGATCTCTTGTTAAGTAAATAAGATGGTTTTTACCTGGACATAGGAAGCTTTTTGCAGTATAAAAATATTTCACCTAGAATTATTTACTTTTCATCCTTATTAATAAAATCTGATATTTGTCTGGGAATGGTGGTTCACACCTGTAATCTCAGTGCTTTGGGAGACTAAGGTGGGAGGATCATTTGAAGTCAACCTGGGCAACCCATCTCTGCAAATAAAATTATAATTTTAAAATTTTAAAAATAAAATCTTATCTTTAAAATGTTGATAATAATGATGAATGCAGTACAGTGTCAATAATTCAGCACTTAAAAACATTTTGCTGATTGACTATATGTGATTTCCTTTTGAGTCCATGAATAGTACATTAAATTATACTTGCAGTGGCGTTTTATGATTATTATAACACTTTTATATATCAACTCCCATTTGATATTTACAGGTACAGAACCAAGTAGGACAGGTACTATACTTTAAAGACAGAGAAATAGTCTTACAACTTTTAAGGGATTGAATCCCATCTAGAATCCAGCCTTTCGTGGTAAAATTCAGTGTTCTTTCCACTCTGTCACACAGCCTTCAACAGTCTTTCATTCACTCATTCAACAGATGTTTATCAAACACCTAATGTTTGCCATGTGTAGGTGCTGGGGAGACGGTGATGTTTAATTTAGTAATGGGGGCTAGGCGCAATGACTTAGGCCTGTAATCCCAGCACTTTGGGGGCCTGAGGCAGGAGGATTGCTTGAGCCCAGGAGTTACAGACCAGTCTGGGCAACATGGCAAACGCTTCTCTACAAAAAATACAAAAATTAGCCAGATATGGTGGTTTGGCTGTAGTCCCAGCTACTCGGGAGGCTGCACCTGTAGTCCCAGCTACTCGGGAGGCTGAGGTGGGAGAATTGCTTGAGCCAGGGAGGTAAGCCATGATCATGCCACTGTACTCCAGCCTGGGCAGTAGAATGAGACCCTGTCTCAAAAATGAATAAATAAATAAATTTTTAAAATTCAGAGATGGGAGTAGATTAGGGCTTAGAGAGGTTGTCTGGGAAGGTCTCTGGGGAAGTGATCGCTGAAGAATGGAAAAGAAGAAACCAAGAAGCAAGGTGGGAGAGCTTAATCCACGCAGAGGAAGTAGCATGTAGAAAGTTCGAGTTTCCCAAGTAGCAGAAACTGAAAGAAGCCCAGTGTGGATGCTGCATCATAAAATGTGAGACGGTGGCATTAAATATGGCTTTCAGTGAAGGCAAGGAGAAAGGTCATGCCAGGCTGTGGAAGCCACGGTGGAGTCTTGTTCCTGTTCCGAGTACAGTGGGAAGCCGGGGAAGAGTGCTCAGCCTCTATGTCCCATGCTGCAAATCAGAAGTTTTCCTGGGGGGAAATTTCCTGAATTGTTTTCAACAAAATAATATTCAGAAAACATCTGAATATTTCCCCAAAAATGTCTTCCAGAGACCACTAGGTAGTTTGCTAACAATTGTGTAGGCTTGGAAGGGAATACTTGAATTATACTCTATGCCTCAGCTTGTAACACAATGTTACATTGTGGACACAGTTATTCTCTAAGACCTGACTAGACCCCACTTTTTTGTGCAATCCCCTATCAGCCCTTTTTGTCTAGTTGCACGTTATGTTCACTTGGGGAGCGTTCTTCCCTTCTCCAGAAATTTTAATATAATTAATATGGTGTTAGGCCAGCCACCAGCAGTTGTTAAAAAGCTTCTCAGGTAGTTCCACTGTTTAGACAGGGTTGAGAATTGCTGATCTAAGGGATTGTAATAAATGACTTTTATGTAATACTTTCTCATTTTCGAAGTGATTTTTATCAAGTGTAGCATACTCAGACTAAAATAAGACTAAAACAGTAGCCTGTAAGGTGACTGTTCATTTGGTTTTTCACTCAGGCTCCAGAGTCCTGCATCGAGCAGTTTGGTAAAATCTAACTACATCAAAAATGTCAACGTAACAAAACCTGGAAAAGTTCTTTATAAAGGTGACAAAAGGACTTGAGCTACATGACTAAGCTTGCCCTTTTATGGTATATCCATTTTACTACACACCAATTTTAAAATAAATATATAATACACTATAATACCAAAGGTACATAGTGGGAGACTCTGATAATTTCCACTTCTTCCTCATGAAGGAACTTATGAACACATAGTCATTATAATCAAAGGAATATTTTCTTTTCTCATCCTTTCTTGATTCTGTTCTCCAAGACTACTGACCATCATCCATGCATCAATGTACTCTTGTACCACACCAGACAGCATCAGTATATATCTTGCATCGGAATCCTAATTCTACATGCCAGATGTTCTTAATCTGTACATTTGGAACAACCCGAAGTTCATTTTAAGTATCAAGTCTCTATCACCAGTAGAGGCGGTACCCACAGTTACACTCAGGAAAACACTGGCTGCCTGCTTTCTTGTTCAACCTGTGGCTGGGTTTGATCTGTTTAGCTTAGCCTTGTAGCACTCTCTCTAACCTGCAGGCTCTGACTGGCATCTGTATTCTCTGTAGCTGCAGGCATTTCCTCCGCCTGCCGCATGGGTGGGGCATGGGTGGGGAAGGGATTTATTCTGCTCTGTTTGGCAGCAGAGCACCATCAAGCTACATATGAATCACTCATGGTACTCCCTGTGGGATACCATTAAAGATCCTCTGATATTTAATGCTCAGAGCACTATTCTCTAACATTTCTTATTCACTTTCTTGAGCTCTATATTTTGAAATAAATAAATCATATTTCATAGTCATAAACATGTTAGAAGAATAGGAAGAAAATCAATGGCCCATTTTACAGATGAGAAAACCGGGCCACAGAAGTTAAATCAGAGTAATAACTAAGCCATAAAACTATTTAGTGTTTAGAATTAGGATGAATAAAAGCGTAATACCCACTGCATGGATCTATGTGTAATTTAAAATAGTAATCTTGAGTAAAAATATAAATAACAAAATTAGGAAACAAATGACAAACTGAAAAAAAACATTTCCAGCATGCAAAACTGAAAGGAATAAAGATCAAGGTTAAGATGTTAGGAACATCTTAAAAGCACTGTGCTGATAGCAAAATGGACAGATAACTCATAAAAGCCCAAATACAAATGGTCAACAAATATCTGAAATAAAGTTTATGAATGAATATGAAATAGAACAATGATGTGGTGGACATGTGTTGCTTTTATCTATGCATTATTCCTTCTCCCCAACTTTTGATAGAAAACTTATTTCTCCCACACTCCAACCATGTGGTTGTGGGAGAGCTGATGATACTTGTAACATACATTTTTTCTTTTGCTGGCACAGTATCCGCTCTTTTTTTTTGTCATTTACAAACCCTCTTTCTCCCCTATTAGTCCTTGTGATTTTAGGGGGAGCTAATGCCTTCCCTTACCTTGTGCAGGGGTGGCATATAACCCAATCCTAACTCATCAGATTTTTTCATCCCTCTGCTACAATGAGTGGTAGGGATGGACACAATTTGGAAGCCAGGCCAACCAAAGTCTTCCTTCCTCAGAACCTTTGTTGGACCCATTAGAAATGAGGTATTCCCTTTGAGACCCATGAGACTGCTGAATCATTTCACCCTGGAGCTATCAGGAATCATTTTGCCAATAGGCAGAGAGAAAGTCTGCCTCAGAATGAAGCCAACAAAGAGCAGGGCAAAAGATAAAAAGCAAGTCCTGATGATATTGTTTGAGCCCCTGTTCCTGAAAGAACTCTCAACTAAACTTCAGTTGCATGAGCCAATATATTCACTTTTCTTTTTTTTTTCTTTTTTCTTTTCTTTTTTTTTTTTTTTTTTTTTTTTTTTTTTTTGGCTTAAGCCAGCTTAAATTGGGTTTCTATCATGGCACTTAAATGAGCTCTGATTAATGTAGGATTGAATCAGAGACAGCAACGATGTCTCATTCCTCTAGACCTCCTTAGCTAAGATGATGTAAGCCTAGACCTGCTTGCAACCATGTCTCCCTCCTTAGAAAAAAGTGTCTGCAACAGAAGAGGAATGAGGGACAGCGCTTTCTGTGAAATCATTTGAGTTCTTGAATCAATCAACCTTGAGGCCAGCACCCAGATGCATGAGGCAATAAATCTCATTATTTGCTTAAGCTGGTCTCTAACAAGTCTCTCTCACTGTAACAATGTCATCAGCTCATTGTATAGAGTTCCAACACAATTATATGTTATTTGTATTTGTCCTAATATAAATGAGATATCAATTTTCCTAACATTAAAAATAGTAATACGCAGTATTATTTATGATATGCTAAAACAGACTGTCACACACAGCTAGCATTTGGATACAAACATTTTGTAAAACAATTTGACTATGGCCGAGCGCGGTGGCTCACGCCTGTAATCCCTGCACTTTGGGAGGCTGAGGCGGGCGGATCACGAGGTCAGTAGATCGAGACCATCCTGGCTAACACGGTGAAACCCCGTCTCTACTAAAATACAAAAAATTAGCCGGGTGCGGTGGCGGGCGCCTGTAGTCCCAGCTACTCCGGAGGCTGAGGCAGGAGAATGGCGCGAACCCGGGAGGCGGAGCTTGCAGTGAGCCGAGATGGTGCCACTGCACTCCAGCCTGGGCGACAGAGTGAAGACTCCGCCTCAAAAAAAAAAAAAAAAAAAAAAAAAAAAAAAAAAAAAAAATTTGACTATAGACTTCAAAAGCCTTAAAAATTACATACATTTGAGGGAGAGATGAACAGGTGCAGCGCAGGGGATTTTTTGGGCAGAAGAACTATTCTGTATGATACTATAATGGTGAATACATGACATTACACATAGTCAAAACCCATAGAGCCGTAATCCAAAGAGTGAACCCTAATGTAAACTGTGGACTTCAGTTAATAATGTGTCAATACTCATTAATCTATTGTAACTACAAATGTGTCACACTAATCCAAAATGTTAATAATAAGTTAAAATATGGTGGAGGGGGACGTATATGAGAGCTCTCTGTACTTTCTGCTTCATTTTTCTGTTAAGCTAAAACTGCTGTAAGGCATAAAACACACTAATTTAAAAAGGAGAAAAAGAGAGGAAAGAAGCAAAGAAGGAAGGAAAGATAGATTACACACACTTTACCTGGCAGTTCTTTTTTTCTTTTCTTTTTTTCTTTTTTTTTTTTTTCTTTTATTTTTTTTGAGACAGAGTCTCCCTCTGTCGTCCAAGCTGGAGTGCAATGGCGCAATCTCGGCTCACTGCAAACTCAGCCTCCCGGATTCAAGCGATACTACTACCTCAGCCTCCTGAGCAGCTGGGATTACAGGCACATGCCACCACGCCCGGCTAATTTTGGTATTTTTAGTGGAGACGGAGTTTCACCATGTTGGTCAAGCTGGTCTCGAACTCCTGACCTCGTGATCTGCCTGCTTTGGCCTCCCAAAGTGCTGGGATTACAGGCATGAGCCACCGCGCCTGGCCCCTGGCAGTTCTTAAGTTATAAATAACTCCCCAAGGGAAGAAAATAGGCAAGAATTAAAAGATATAAATAAAATAACTGTCATTACAAAGTAGTTTATTACAGTAAAAAAAAAAAAAAAAATTGGAAGTACTCAAATATCCATCAACTTAAATAAAATTAAATAAATGCTGATTCATGTGCAATCTTGGAGGATGGTAATGTTGATCAAGGGTTCTTCCCTATAGGCCAGGACTGAGCTTCAGGGGTTCAAATGCAGCTCTCTCACAGGGTTATTGATGGATTCTTTGGAGACTCCATGGGGTCCTCTGACCACATAGCTCCTGTTGTGGTAAGCATTATGGGGGCAACTAGTGGTACTTCCCTCAGCTGCTAGCTGCTGGCATTCCCTTGCCCTGGCAGGCCACCCTCTTTGGTGGATTATTTCCAAGAAGGCTTAGCCCAAGTACCTTGAATTCCTTAAAAACCTTCAAGAGTCTCCTAGGACCTACAAAGTCCAAATTTTTTGGCATGATATTCAAGACATTTTATTAAGTGCTTGAGTTGACTGTTCCAGCCTCATGTCCCATTCATAGGAGACTATCTTCAGTTTTTTGAAAATACCAGGTACTTCCCTCTATCATTATTCGAAAAATAGAAAATGGTTCCCTGTGAAGGGGCTGAGTCATGAATGGTCAATTCAAACTACAGTCTTAAATACTATTCCTCACGTGGACCAAATAGGAAATGAGTTAAAATGTGGCATGATTTTGTACAATTGGTGGAGTATTAAAAAAGGAGGATCTAGGGTGGGTGTAGTGACTCGTCCCTATAATCCCAGAACTTTGGGAAACCGAGGCAGGAGGATCTCTCAAGCCCAGGAGTAGAAGACCAGCCTGGACAACATAGGGAAACCCTATCTCTAAAAAAAAAAAAAAAATTTTTTTTAATTAGCTATGTGTGCTGGGGCACAGTTGTGGTCCCAGCTACTTGGAAGGCTGAGATTAGAGGATCACTTGGGCTGCAGAGTTTGAGGCTTCAGTGCACCATGATCATGCCACTGCACTTCGGCCTAGGCAACAGAGCAAGACCTTGTCTCAAAAAAAAGAAAAAAAAGGAAGTATATATTTTAACGTAAAACTAGAAACATTCTATGACTGGCATAGGAGTTCTAACATTAGACCCTATAAAGTGGAAAGCAAAAAGTAGTTTTTGGCTATACAGTGAACCAAATCTGTAAAGTCATAACACATGAATGTTCATTTATTATTTTTTACAATTTTGGAATAAATTCACAGACAAACTACAGAAGACTAAATTGTGATTACAGAAAAGAGTATGTGATACACCTGGAAGACTTAAAAGTAAAGTTGCAGCTGACAAGTAAAAGAGAAGAACAGGGAAATGCAAATTAAAACCACAAGGAGCTACCACCTCACACCTGTTAGAATGGCTATGATGAAAAAGATAAACGATAGTGTTGGCGAGGATATGGAGAAAAGAGAACACTGCGCATTGTTGGTGGGAGTACGTTAGTATAACCATTATGGAAAACTGTATGTAGGTTTCTCAAACAATTAAAAATAGAATTGCCATATGATCCAGCAATTCCTGGATATGTATCCTAAGGATATAATATCAATATGTTAAAGAGATGTCTGCATTCCCATGTTCATTGCAACATTTTCACAATAGTCAAGATACGGAGCTAAAAATAAAAAAATAAAAGATATGGACCTGAGTGTCCATCGTGGATGAATGGATAAAAAAATTTTGCTTTACCTACATAATGGGATACTGTTAATCTTAACAAAGAAGGAAATCCCGTGATTCGTGACAACATGGATGAATCTGAAGACATCGTGTTATGCAAAATAAGCCAGGCACAGGAAGACAAATATCACATGATCTCACCCATATGTGGAATCTAAAAACACTGATCTCATAAAAGCAGAGAGTAGAGTGGTGGGGACCAGGGGCTGGGGGTGGGAGTGGAGACTTGGGATATGTTGGTCAGAGGACAAGAAATTTTAGTTAGACAGAAGAAATGAGGTCAAAAGATCTATGGTATAGCATGCTGACTAAAGTTAATAACAACGTGGTGTATACTTGGAAAATTGCTAAGAGAGTAGATTCTAAGTGTTCTCACCACACAAAAGTAAGTATTTGAGGTAATGCATATGTCAATTAGCTTGATTTAGTCATTCTGCAACATATACATATTTCAAAACATATTGTACACCATAAATGTATACAAGTTTTATTTGCCAATTAAAAATTAAATGAGAAACAGTTAAAAAAAAAAAAAAAAAGGAACAACAGGTGAAGGGAACCATCCAAGCACAAACATCCTCAACTCTCGGTTGATGGAACACTAAATAGAGGTTCTAAGATGTTGTCTGCAATCAGCTGGGCACAGTGGCTCATACCTGTAATCCCAGTGCTTTTGGAGGCTGAGATGGGAGGATCTGTTAAGCCCAGAAGTTTGAGACCAAGCCTGGGCAACATAGCAAGACCTCATCTCTACAAAAATTTTAAAAATTAACCTGGTGCATTGGTGCATGCCTGTAGTTCCAGCTACTCAGAAGGCTGAGGCAGAAGGATCACTCGAGCCTGGGAGGTTGAGGCTGCAGTGAGCTATAATCACATCACTGCACTCCAGCCTGGTGACAGAGTGAGACCCTGTCTTTAAAAAAAAAAAAAAGAGGACATATTCTGAAATCAGAGAGGACCAGCACAGTATGAAATCAGAGAGGACCAGCGCAGTAGCAGAGGTTTGTGACCAAATTATGTTGGGAGAAGGGAGGCTGGGAAAGCAAGCTAAATTTGCATTCATCTTGGTATCTAAATCAAGTAACAACACATTTGGACATTTCAAGCTAATCACAAAAAGAACTAAAAGCAGAAACTGTTCAAAGAAGTTGCCTCAGGAGAACAAGTTAAAGGACACTATAGAAAGCAATCAGTCAAATCCAGAATGTAGGACATTCCATGGGACAACTGCCCTCATTTCTCTAATGAATCAATGGCAGGGAGAGGAAATAAGTTATAGAAAAAAAGGACATTCAGGAGACAATGAAACAATCAAATTCAACGTGGGCCCTTCATTGGGGGATCCTTTATTAGAACTTTGAGACAATCAGAAAAATTTAATTATGAACTGGATATAAGATGGTGTTAAGAAATTGTGGCCAGGTGCAGTGGCTCACGACTATAATCCCAGCACTTTGGGAGGCTAAGGCAGGTGGATCACCTAAAGTCATGAGTTCAAGACCAGCCTGGCCAATATGGCAAAAACCCCAATTCTACTAAAAATAATTTTTTTAAAAAATTAGCCAGGTATGGTTTTGCGCGCCTATAATGCCAGCTACTCAGGAGGCTGAGGCAGGAGAATCGCTCGAACCTGGGAAGTGGAGGTTGCAGTGAGCTGAGATCGCACCACTGCACTCCAGCCTGGGTGACAGGGGGAGACTCCACCTCAAAAAACAAAAAAAGAAGCAGGGAAGGAAGGAAGGGAGGGAGGAAGGGAGCGAGCGAAAGAAAGGAGGGAGGGAGGGGGAGGAAGGAAGAAGAAAAAGAAAGAAAGAAAAAAAGAAAGAAAGAAAGAAAGAAGAGAGAGAGAAAGAAAGAAAGGAGAGAGAGAAAGAAAGAAAGAAAGAAAGAAAGAAAGAAAGAAAGAAAGAAAGAAAGAAAGAAAGAAAGAAAGAAAGAAAGAAAGAAAGAAAGAAAGGAAGGAAGGAAGAGAGAGAGAGAAGAGAAGGAAGGAAGGAAGGAGAAAGAGAGAAAGAGAGAGAGGAGAAAGAGAGAAAGAGAAAGAGAAAAGAAAAGAAATGGTTAATTCATTAGGTATAATAATGGCATGGTGGTTAGAGTTAAAAATATCTTTTGCAGTTACGGATATACTGAAGTATTTCTAGCTAAAATAACATGACGTCTCACATTTGCTTTAAAATACTCCAACACCACCCCTTCCTCCCCCAAAATAAAGAGGGACAGAGAAACAATGCTGGCCAAATGTTGCTAATTGTGGAAGCTGGATGATGGATTCCTAGGGTTCACAATACCTTTCCCTCCTTTCATGTGTGCTTGAAAATTTCCAAAATATTATAACAGCATGAGAATGAAAATTAGAGTTTAAAAATGCAAAATAATACACTGTTGTTGTGTTGTTATTGTTATTTTTTGCAACCAGGTGCCTCTGAGGAATGGGATAGGATTTGGGGAACAGTGGTGCTGGCAAGATTTTCATAGTTTTCATTTATTCAGTGAATATTTACTGAGTCCTGCAATGCATGAGACACTGTGTAGACACTTTAGGGGAATGAACAGAACAGATCAAAGTCCCTGTCCTCATGGAGCTCACATTCCCATCAGGTGAAAGAGACAACAAACCATAGATATAGTAAGCCAGTTATGAGTTAGAAGTCGGTAAGTGCTGTGAGGAAATAAGTGGGTTAAGAGGGACCAGGAATGGAGCCAGAGCTGTAGTTTTAAATAGCAAGTGCACGGAAGAGCTCATTGAAAAAGATGACCTTGGAACAGAGACTTGAAGGAGGTGAAAGACATTATAAACCCCTTTGAATTATTGCTTTTTAATTATGTTCATGGATTACTTTGCTAAAAATAATTGAAAAAGATTCCTTTAAAAATAAAATAGTTCAGGCCAGATGTGGTGGCTCATGCCTGTAATGCTAACACTTTGAGAGGCTGAGGCAAGAGAATTGCTTGAGGTCAAGAGTTCAAGACCAACCTGGCCAACCATAGTAAGACCCCATCCCTATTTTTTAAAAAAAACAGATTAAAAAATAACAATAAAAAAAAATAAAATATTTTGCCTGGCCATGGTGGCTCACACCTGTAATCCTAGCACTTTGGGAGACTGAGGTGGGTGGATCACTTGAGGCCAGAAGTTTGAGACCAGCCAGGCCAGTGTGATGAAATCCCATTTCCACAAAAAATACAAAAATTAGCTGGGCATGGTGGCACATGTCTGTAGTCGTAGCTACTTGGGAGGCTGAGGTGGGGGGATTGCTTGAGCCCAGGAGGCAGAGGCTGCAGTGAGCCAAGATGGTGCCACTGCCTTCCAGCCTGGGTGATAGAGCAAGACAATGTCTCGAGAAAACAAAAAACCCACACACACAGTTGGGCTGGGCATGGTGGCTCATACCTGTAATCCCAGCCCTTTGGGAGGCCGAGGTGGGTAGATCACCTGAGGTCAGGAGTTTGAGACCAGCCTGGCCAACATGGTGAAATCTTGTCTCTACTAAAAATACAAAAAATTAGCTGGGCGTGGTGGCATACACCTCTAATCTAAGCTATTTGGGAGGCTGAGGCAGGAGAATCGTTTGAACCTGGGAGGCGAAGGTTGCAGTGAGCCGAGATCGTGCCACAGCACTCCAGCCTGGGCAACAGAGTAAGACTCTGTCTCAAAAAAAAAAAAAAATTTTTTTTTTCTACCCACCATGTCTCCTTCTCTGCCTACCAAAATCTTCCTTTCTTTTTCAAGCCAACCATGAGTGATCCTGCCTTCATGAGGTCTTTTTCATCCACGGCCAGAATTAACCACTTTCTTTGTGGTTTTTGTACATTGCCAGTATCTCTAACATGTACTTCATTCTCCTATGTAGGACAGCTCTTCATAGCTTTACTAAGCATTTTACTTTTCATTATTTTATTTACACTTCACAATGATATTGAGTGTTTTTTGTTTGTTTGTTTGTTTGTTTGTTTGTTTTGTGACGGAGTCTCGCTCTGTCGCCCAGGCTGGAGTGCAGTGGTGCCATCTCGGCTCACGGCAAGCTCCGCCTCCCAGGTTCCCACCATTCTCCTGCCTCAGCTTCCCGAGTAGCTGGGACTACAGATGCCCACCAACACGCTCAGCTAATTTTTTTGTATTTTTAGTAGAGACGGGGGTTTCACCGCGTTAGCCAGGATGGTCTCCATCTCCTGACCTCGGGATCCGCCCACCTCGGCCTCCCAAAGTGCTCGGATTACAGGCGTGAGCCACCGCGCCCGGCAGAGTGGTTTTTATTTAATATCATTGTTATTCCCACTTGACAGATGAGAAAACTAAGTCTCTGAAAGAGGAAGTGACCTGTACCCAGACACAGAAAAAGCACCTGAATTCTAGGCCACATCCTCTGAATCAAACATTATTATTTCTCTCTGCCTCACTACCTCTTTATCTTTAGTTGTTTCCAAGAGTCTTGTTTTAATGTTAAAATTAGATTTGAGTCAAAGTACTATCTGCATACGATATTAATTTCGGTAGTTGAGAAGATCTTAGAAGGAAAAGCAAGTCTCCCACCTAATCAATCCGCAGTCACATTTCGCAGAGACAATATTCTTTTCATAATTTCTATTTTTAGTTCTTCCGGCGGTTGTCTGTGTAACTCTAGAGAATATGCTTACACCTTTACATATTGATTTTTATCACCCTTAGATATTATCTGCTGACTTCCTCCTGTGAAGGGGGAGGACTTACCTCATTTGCATTGCCCTAATGTCTTAGGTTAGGTTTCCTGGGAAACTGACTCTCAGGCAGAGACTTACGTGTAGGAGGCACACAACTCTGGAGCAGTGAAGGCAGCAGAAGTGAGCTGCAGGAGGAGTTGACCTGCTGTGCAATTGACAACAGAAGCCTCAGCCCAACCAGCGGGAGCTTAGAGCTCCCTTCAGGGTTGTCTACGCTGAACCCCACCATCAGTGGGTCATTGGATGCAGGCTGTGGGACATAAGCTTAGAAAGCCAACTCTCTTTGGCTGAGGACAATTCTAGAAGAACTTAAGGTAGGTTGTCAAGCAGCCAGTACTTCTGGCAACTGGAGAATGAACATCATGGTCCTAAAGTGAGCATCTGAGCAGAGCACCATGGCATGCATCACTGTACACCCTCTATGTCACTGGAACCCACCTGCTTTTATAGTAAGTTCACCTTATTAGAGATTAGCTCCCCTGGATTTCTGGTTTGTTCCTTCATTAGGAGAACTTTACAATAATGTCAGGGGGCCAAGTTACAGTCTTTCCCTCTGCAGCTGCTCTCAAAGTCACATCTGAAACGCTCCATTTCCCTCCTCCACTACCAATTCTAGATTCCCCTCACCCTCAGCTAGCACCTCTGCTGCTCCAGATGGCTTAACTGGTGGATGACTCCATTCCCCATCCCTGGTAAATCTTAGCTCCTTGTCACCCAAACCTGTTTCAAGACTGATTATAGGATAACATAGGTTGGCTACATTGTTGACTTACCATCACAACTGGGCAGGGGAGAAAGAAGAGATGTTCCTATGGATCAGCGAGTGTCAAACATATTCTTCTCTGTCCCACCATGAAGGAGAAATCTCAACTTCTCCTGATTACCAGGATCCATTATTCCTGCTGAAATGTGGTTCCTGTCCCTACTCTTCCCTCTTTTATAACCCACTTGTAAATGAAGGTGGCTGTGAGACAGCTCTATTCTACTGTTCCCCAGCACTGCAAATTCAACATCTTCAAAACTGAACTGACATTTTTTTCTCTTCCTTAAACTGCTTTTCCTTCTTCATCCATCCAGCACCTCTGCTGGAAACCTGGTTCATCTTTGGGTCCTCCAACTCCCTCACCCTCTATAGCTACCTTATAGCTCTGTAAAGTCTCCCTCGTGAATGGCTTTTAAATCAGCCTCACTCTCCTTCCCCACAGTTGCTGCCCTTGTCCGGGCACCCATACTTTATCACACAGACTATTACAAACACTTCCTTTCTCCAGTCTTGCTCGTACTCCTCCCACCAGCACCTCTGAGGTATGAAAATAAGGAGAAACAAAGAGACCTGGAACTGGAAATGTCTCTATCTAGAGGGACATTTAAAATCAAGAGAGTTGGCTGGGGATGGTAGCTGACGCTTGTAACCCCCGCACTTTGGGAGGCTAAGATGGGTGGATCACTTGACATCAGGAGTTTGAGACCAGCCCAACCAACATGGCACAACCCTGTCTCTACCAAAAATACACAAATTAGCCGAGCATGGTGGCACACACCTGTAGTCCTAGCTACTCAGGAGGCTGAGGCAGGAAAATTGTTTGAACCCAGGAGATGGAGGTTGCAGTGAGCCAAAATCGTGCCACGGCACTCCAGCCTGGGCGACAGAGTGAGACTCTGTCTCAATAAATAAATAAATAAATAAATAAATAAATAAAATCAAGAGAGTGAGATGTGCTCCAAAAGGGACTTAAAAAAGAGATAAGGGCCTCTGTAGAGGCCATTAAAGAAAAAAAAAAGCTCTTTTGTTATTTACCTTCATGAATATAAATATGCTCATGCTGCAACATTTTTTATCATCATTTTTCCACGTTAGAAAGTATATATTGATTTCCTACTATTTGGAAAATGAGGATTTAGCTTTCTTCCTGTGTTCCCCACCCCAATATACACTTGCTTTCCCCTGTCCTCCAACATAGTTATGTTACAGATGCACTAAATCAATATTCAGAGATTGCTTCTTTTCATTTGATAAATACTCCTTTGATCTGCTTTGAAATTTTGAGTTAAGACATAAAATAACCCCCTTTGTCCTTTTAATCATTACAGGCAGGCTCTCGTAGGTGTTGCATTTTGAGAAACATTAGTAGAGTTTCTTCTCTGCCTATTTTAAAAATAGAAAAATCTATTTTAAATAAATCAACAATTATGTCAGCGCTCATTGTATCCAAGGCAACGTCATGGAAACAAAGATGTCTAGTGCAGAATTCCTACCCTCAAAACACCAACATGTAGATGGTAAAATCATCCAAATACATGGAAAACAGGAACAAGTCTATACAAGTGCTGTCTGACAGATCCCAAGAGTCAGAGGAAGAAGTCCCATGCATGGAGTGGTGCGGGACAGTGTTACAGAGGAAGGGAACAGAGTTGAGGGATTTGATAAGCTGCAAAGGAAGACAGGGCAAAAGGCAAAGAGGAAGAGGAAGAGTGGTCCAGGCAGAAGAGAATCCTAGAGTACTCTAGGCACAATTGGCAAAGGCAGGAAGGGAGGAAACACCGTTTCATTTTGTTTTGTTTTGAGATGGAGTCTCACACTGTTGCCCAGGCTGGAGTGCAGTGGCGCAATCTTGACTCACTCCAAACTCCACCTCCTGGGTTCAAGCAATTCTCCTGCCTCAGCCTCCTGAGTAGCTGGGACTTCAGGCATGTGCCACCATGCCCAGCTAATTTTTGCATTTTTTAGTAGAGATGGGGGTTCACAATATTGGCCAGGCAGGTTGCGAACTCCTGACCTCAAGTGATCTGCCTGCCTCAGCCTCCCAAAGCTCTGGGATTACAGGTGTGAGCCACCGTGCCTGGCTGAGCAAACTTTTTAATAGTTAAAAAGTCCTTAATTCAGTGGGAAAAAATGCTGAATTATTAGGTGACTTGATGAACATTTTAAAGAAATATTAGGTTGGTGCAAAAGTAGTTGCTGTTTTGTTTTGGGACTGCATCTCACTCTGTTGCCCAGGCTGGAGTGCAGTGGTGCAGTCACAGCTCACTGCAGCCTTGACCACTGGGGCTTAGGCGATCCTCTCACCTCAGCCTCCTGAGTAGCTGGGACTACAGGCATGCAACACCATGGCCAACTAATTTTTAAATTTGTTTTGTAGAGACAAGGTCTCACTATGTTGCCCAGGCTGATCTCAAACTCCTCAATCTTCCTGCCTCAACCTCCCAAAGTGCTGGGATTACAAGAGTGAGCTACTGCACCAGCCATAAAATACAGTTTCTATGTTGGAAAATAGTAATAAACTTAATAACCAGGAGATATACATATCTGAACTTCTGGCCTCAAGCAATCTCCTCTCCTGTCTTGGCCTCACAAAGTGCTAGAATCACAGGCACGAGCCACTACACCTGGCCAACATTTTTAATATCAAAAATAAATAGTTAGTTAACAAATTAGCACACTGATTCAACTAGTCATTGTTATTCAAGGTTCATTCACCGCTTAGTGTATCAGCTCTAAATTCTAATAATTAAGCTAAATACTGGGAAGTAAAATTATAAATAAGAGCTAGTCCTTTACTGTAAGGAGCTAATAATCCAATGATAGAACAAAGTTTCTCAACTCCATTTCCAGAGCAGCTCTAGTTTTCGCAAGAAATATCTGAAACTTATTAGCATAGAAGTCCTGTTATTGCACTTTATTGATCTTTCTTACTGTCTTATCTTTCTTACTTTCTTATCTATTAGTCTTATCTAACAATCTTTCAGCTGTCTGTTGAACATGCAATGGTGGGCTGTGGGGCTTCAGAATAATACAGATAGAATAGAATGCTTTATGGTGACCAATAAGAATGTGTGTGGTCAAAACACAACTTTGTCCTTGTCTTCACTGTACTCTTTCTGATGTACTAAGTGGGAATAACCTTTCCCCGATCTGAAACGAAAACTCTGGCAGACTCCACAACTTTTCAGCTCAGTCTTAATTAATAGGCCAATCTATGGTCACTTTAAGCCACAGTTTCAATTCAATAATTAGAACATCCAGTCCAAGATGTTGAACAGAATTCTGAACTTGATTTAGAGGCGATTCTTCCTGCGCAGCTTGGCCCTGGGGCAGACTGGAAGCCTGCCATGAGAAAGGAGGTGTGGCTGGCTTCTCTCCCTCCACCTCCACCCCAGGCTCAGTTTGCCAGTCAGTCTCTGACCCCTCTGAGGAGATGGAGATGGCAGAGTAAGAGGGTTTGTGCTCGCAGGCCCTGGCAGACGCCTGAGGTTGACTCTCTGGTGAATAACTTATAGGCTTTTCTGAGACCCCCTGTGGGGTCCCTTCCATTGCAGCAGGAGAGACAGTGGCCTGTGACCCATTCCACAGTAATCCAGTTTGCCTCCCACTTCTTGAAGCTGAGGTGTCTCCACTCCTTTAAGTAGTTCTGTTGGACATGATCCGATATGACCTCATGCTGCTTTCTCTCTCTGGGCCTCTTCGGAAGCACGGGGAAGACACATATACTTTGCCCTAATGCTCTCCAGAATACAGGCTGGTTCTAACCTAGCAGCACTCTTTTGGCTCCACCAGAAGAGCTGCTAATCCCTCCTCTTCTCAGCTTTCCAGAGAGGAGTTAGTCGCCTGTCCACGAGGACTCCCAGCTGCAGGGGCCACATATTAAACTGTCCAAAGAGTCTACTGGAAGTACTCCTTACTTGGTGAGGTAGGATCTGTGTCACAGCACAGCCTTCTCCAAAGACCTCCTCTTCCAAAAAGTTCTCCCGTCTTTGCACAATCTAACCACTTTTCTTCCCCTACCACTTTTTATATCCTTAATATGTGTGAGAGTCTTGGAAAAATTTCCTTTGTAAATTTCACATTCGGGAATCTGTCTCTAGTATCTTACATCTATTTTTTCTTAGTATATTGGTTGAAACTTCAGTTTCAATGTCCTGCTAACTATCCATCCATCTGTCCATCCATTTATCCACTTATTCACCCATCCGTATGTCTTGAGCAATACTTTTAAGGAAAAGTTGGGGGCGATAATGAAGAAGGAGATAATAGCAGAAAGAGGTGCATTGAAGAATGAAATTAGGTGGCTCACACCTGTAATCCCAGTACTTTGGGAGGCCAAGTGGGGCAGATTCATTGAGCCCAGGAGTTTGAGACTAGTCTGGGCAACATGGTGAAACCCCATCTCTACAAAAAACATGAAAAAATTAGCCAGGCATGGTGGCACATGCCTATAATCCTAGCTACTCAGGAGGTTGAGGAGGGAGGGTCACTTGATCCTGGGGAAATCAAGGCTGCAGTGAGCCATGATGGTGCCACTGTAATCCAGCCTGAGTGACAAAGTGAAATCCTATCTCAAAAAAAAAGAAAAGAAAAAAAGTGAATGAAACTAGCAGGTTAATGCCAAGAAGATTAGAAACATTTTAGCATCCGAAAATGACAAATGTACACTTCAATTTCTAAAACAGGTATTTGTCTTGACATGTGTACAGCTGTGTTTTCCTAATGCAAACTTTCCCATGGATTAATATTATATTTTCAAATGCTTTGTTTTCATTGATGATTTCTATTCATGTTACATTGGTTCCTTCAACTCTAATTGGGCTATACTTACCCATACCTTATACACAATAGTGTGTGCAAAGGCTGTTTCTGAGAAAGTAATTGCTCATAGACTGTCAGAATTTAGTAGAAAACATTAATCTATAATTATTTAAAAATAGCTCTACTAGTTGCCTGTAGATCTGGGTGTCCTGTGGCATAATGTTTTATAAGTATCCTGGTAAGTTTGGAAAATCCTATGCTAAACCATTTACCCAGGCTTCCTTTTTGTGGGACTTCCCAGAATTATAAATAAACAAATGTGCTTTGAATCTGAAGAAGATAATATAAGATGCAGTGTCTCCAAACATTTGACCACAAAAATCCTTCTGTTTAAATGGGAATAAGAATTTAGGAAACCCTGGCTTCCTCTAAGAACCTGTAGCAGTCTACACACACACACACACACACACACACACACACACACACACAATTTGTCTTTCCCATTGGAAACTCCTAGGATGCTAGTTCCTGCTCCTTGATGTAGCAAGTTGCTCTTTGAAATGAGGGAAACAGACCTGGTACTCAGACCAAAGTGATAATAAATGATGCAGCAAAACGTAGGAAAGAGAAATATATTAATAACCAAATACCTTATATTCTTTGGAGAATACTTTATGCTTTACTACCCACTTCCCACACCCACTTGTGAGACTCCTGAGCCAAGAGAACAGCCACCTTTGGCTCTCCCTCTCCTACCTGAAGTCCTCCCCATAGCTTTCTCTCCCCTGCCTGCCCTCACTGTCTAGGTTTTAGAGGAAAAAGGCCTGAACTAATCAATACCTGACCACATGTCTAGTGCAGAGGTCTTTATGAGTGTTAGCCTTCCAGTTCTGCAGAAAATGTAAAAGTGACTCTGCCGGACCCTCTGGCTCGCACCTATAATCCCAGCACTTTGGGAGGCTGAGGCAGGTGGATCACCTGAGGTCAAGAGTTTGAGACCAGCCTGGCCAACATGGTGGAACCCTGTCTGTACTAAAAGTACAAAAATTAGCCAGGCCTGGTGGTGCACGCCTGTAATACCAGCTAGTCTGGAGGCTGGGGCAGGAAAATCGCTTGAATCTGGAGGGTAGAGGTTGCAGTGAGCCGAGATTGTGCCACTGCACTCTAGCCTGGGCAACAGAGCGAGACTCTGTCTCAAAAAAATAAATAAATAAAAAGTGACTCAAAGAAACTTTTAGCGTCACCAGAGGTCAGATGCTATATATAGTCTTTATGTATATATACATATTTTTTCCCAACATTTTATTTTGAAAAACTTCAAGCCTTCAAAAAAGTTGAAAGAATGACACAATCAACACCCACATGTTCTTCACCGAGTTCAAATAATTTTAACTTTTGCCACATTTGCCTCTCTCCCCCCACCTCTCTCTCTCTCTCTCTCTCTCTCTCTCTCTCTCTCTCTCTCTCTCTCATGTCTATCTCTTTTTCCATACACACTAAGTCCTCACTTAAAGTTGTCAATAAGTTCTTGGAAACATCAACTTTCAGAGAAACAACTTAAAACAAAACCAATTTTACCATAGGCTGATTGATATAAACTAGAGTTAAGTTTCTTCAGCATTTTTCTTGTCACAAAAACATCACCAAACTTCTAAAGCCCAAAACACTTCTAGTATTAGACATTGAGATAAATGTGAGCTATATACACATTTAAGAAAGGTTAATTTAAAAAAAGGAAGATGAATAAAAACTAATAAGATAATGATTTGCCCCCTTATTCCAGTTTAATGTCACAGGTGGCCAGAGTCCATCCTGGCAGCTCGGGGCATAAGGTGAGAACCAGCCCCGGACAGTCTGCAGTCCCGTGGCAGAGCGCACTCTCAGACTCCCATAGGCACCCACCCACTCACACTGCCAGCATGTGGACACGCCAGTGAACCAAATGTGCACAGCCTTGGAACGTGGGAGGAAACTATAGCACCTGGAGAAAAACCCTGCAGACATGAGGAGAACATGAAACTCTACACAGACAGTGGCCCTGGCCAGGAATATATTTCCAGGTATGATTTTTTTTCTCATCAATGTTATAACAAATTCACATTGAACAAAACGACAATGAACAAAAAGACTAGTTTGAGGATATGCTGTGTTACTTTTTTGAAAGTAAGTTGAAGACATAGAAAATTCCACCCAGAAACATTCCCCATGCCTCACCTAAAACTAAGAACATTCACCTACATTATCACAATACCATCATCACATCTAAGAAAAAAATAACCTAATTTCAATATTATCATCTACTATACAGTCCATATTTAAATTTTCCCAATGAGGGATTCCCTGAGCACCAGATCTTTTCTTGCTCAGGCTGGACACAGGTGGCAGGAAGAGGGCAGTGCAAGGCAAGTTACTGACTATGACAAAGCCCCGGGAAGCCGGGTCCCATTTTGCTGACTCTTACAGCATTACTTTCCTAATAAATAATACTGTTACTTGTTAAGAGTAATCAAACATCTGGCTTCAGTGGTTGTGAATGTGATTTGTACTTCCAGCAAACCCATCAGAAGAAATCAAATCCGAGTTATTTATCAGTAAGAAATAAACTGAGGCTGAGCACAGTGGCTCATGCCTGTAATCCCTGCACTTTGGGAGGCAGAGGCAGGTGGATCTCTTGAGGTCAGGAGTTCGAGACCAACCTGGCCAACATGGTGAAACCCTGTCTCTATTAAAAATACAAAAATTAGCTGGCTGTGGTGGTGCATTCCTGTAGTCCCAGCTACTCAGGAGAATAGCTTGAATCTGGGAGACGAAGAATAACTTGAACCTGGGAAACGGAGGTTGCAGTGAACCAAGATGGCACCACCGCACTCCAGCCTGGATGACAGAGCGAGGCTCCATCTCAGAAAAGAGAGAAAGAAAGAAAAAAAGAAATAAACTGAACACTAAAATTTGCATTTAATCCCTGAACTGACATTCCCTAAATGGATACCTTCTCCAGGCTTTGAAGAATTCTGACATATAAACCATTATTGTATTTTTGGAGTAGTAGAACCTTATTTATCAGGTCACCTTTCATCTCCACCTAGGCCCACGTAAGGAGCTGAGCCCTTAGAGGTGGAAGAAACGTTTTACTCTGGGAAAAAAATAAAATGGAGATTATACTTTTAAAAAATCATTGTTGTTTTAGATTTGGGGATATTTGGGACATTTCTCATCTTTTCAAAATTTATAGTTTAGTGTGATTTCTTGTTCTGTTTAAATATTCACTTTTGTACCTAATTTTACATTTGTAATCTTGTATTCTCTTTCTAAAGAAAGCGCTCAAAACTGTACAAGCATCAGGCTACTCCACACTGAAACCAGGATCTGGCCTGGGTCAGGTTTCAAGGTCAATTTTATGGGATTTGGTCAGTTTTATGTAGAATTTGGTTTGGGTTTTAAAGATGTTAATGCCCCAGGGTCTGGGGGGATGTGCCCAGATTGTGCCTTTGGGGGTGATGGGGGGACAGTAATTATCAGCAGGACTCTGGAGCTTCATGTCAGCTTCCTGACAGCAGGCCAGACTCTCCTGAGATGTTTGTGTAGACAGTCATTCTCCATTACATGTGTTGGTTCTTTTAATCCTCGTGGGTTCACTATTTCTCTTGAAAGTAGCAATCCACTGGGTTTTCTCGCAGTCGAACATTTTGGGTCAGCTGTGGGAACTAAAGTCTTTACGGCTCACAGATAAAATGTCATTGAACAAAGAAGACTGGTGTGCTGCCATCAGAGCTTCAACTAGAATGGGAAATAAAGATAATGTGCCAGCTTCACATGGCCTGCCATTGCTGTGGTCTCTATCTGGGAAGCTAATATCCGTATTGATTAGCCCTCAAGAGAGACATCATCTACAAACTGACCCCTGGCAGGTGGCAGCAGACTAACATTTGTGCTCGCTTCAATAACAGATCCGGTTTCTGGGAACCCACATGGGCAGCTGTTGCCATGACAACACATCATGCAAGTCACCAGTTTCCTCTGTAATTTTCTTGAGAAGATAGTGACAATTTTTTTTTTTTTTTTCTTTGAGACAGAGTCTCACTCTGTGGCCCAGGCTGGAGTGCAGTGCCATGATCTTGGCTCACTACAACCTCTGCCTCCCAGTTCAAGCAATTCTCCTGCCTCAGTCTCCCAAATAGCTGGGATTACAGGTGCATGCCACCATGCCCAGCTAATTTTTGTATTTTTAGTAGAGACGGGCTTTCACCATGTTGCCAGGCTGGTCTCAAACTCCTGACCTCAGGTGATCCACCGCCTCAGCCTCCCAAAGTGTTGGGATTATAGGCGTGAGCCACTGCACCTGGCCGTGACCACTTCTCAGTCCTACCTAGGAACTTGAGTTTTGCCTACAAGACCATTAATGTCAGCCCAAAACTCAAATACAGTAGGTCTGTCAGTACTAGGAAATGTTGCATAGATTTAGGTTGCAAACTATACAAAATAAGTTTAAAGACATGTGAAACCATGATAATGCAGAAATGGTTTAAAAATTGATTATTGGAGGAAAGTTATCTTATTTTAATAAGGAAGTACTTATACTATAAAAGAACTATAGGCTGGGCGCGGTGGCTCATGCCTGTAATCTCAACACTTTGGGAGACCCAGCTGGGGAGATCCCCTGAGGCCAGGAGTTCGAGACCAGCCTGGCCAACATGGTGAAACCTTGTCTCTACTAAAAACACAAAAATTAGCTGGGCGTGGTGGTATGTGCCTGTAATCCCAGCTATTCAGGAAGCTGAGCCAGGAGAACTGCTTGAACCCTGGAGGCGGAGGTTGCTGCAAGCCGAGATCACAGCACTGCACTCCAGCCTGGGTGACAGAGTGAGATTTTGTCTCCAAAAAAAAAAAAAAAAAAACCTGTATATGTGTACAAATTATGTTTCCTGACATAAATGAGAAATAATGAAAACTGATTGATATTTTAAAATTCAGCTGCATCATTAGAGATCCTTAATGTCCTATCCCTGCTCCTAATTACTGTGATATGCCTGTCAGATCAGGGTTAGGATTCAGGGAGAGTGGCTCCAGGCTGGGGCAGGACAGGGGGTTTATAAATCTCTTCTGGTACCGTACATGGAGCAAGCTGAGACTTGAAAAACACTTGTGCCTTAGGCGTTAGAATTATGACTGCCCTCTGAAGAAGCCCATATGAACTTCCTGGAAGGTGACAGACGTGTGGCCTAATCATCCCTGTTACCTCAGCTCAGCTGATAGCCAGACAACCTCCAGTCATGATGGTGAGGCCATCCTGTGGCCAGTCAACCCTCCAGGTGGCCACACATGGGTGAGTGGAATCAGCTGAAGAACTGGAGAACCACCCACCTGACCACATCATCAGACATGTAAAAACAAAAGCAGATACCTAATGAAAACAAAAAGTCTGTCTCATCAGGTATATAGAGTCATGCATTGCTTAACATCGGAAATAGGCTTAACATTGGAAATGTGTCACTAGGCAATTTCATCATTGGGCAAGCATTACGGAGTGTGCTTATACAAACCTAGATGGTATAGCCTACTACACACCTGGGCTATATGGTATAGCTGATTGTTTCTGGGCTACAAACTCTTATAGCATGTGACCATACTGAATACTGTAGGCAATTGCGACCCAGTAGTATTTGTGGATCTAAATATATCTAAACATAGAGAAGGTGCAATAAAAATACAATATTATAATCTTATGGGACTGCCGTTTTCTATGCAGGCCATCCTATTAGAGGTGCACTGTGGATGGAAATGTCATATGCACTGCAGGACTGTACTTGATAATACTGCCTTTATTATTATAAATACACTGTGCTTTTTCTCTTTTTTGATGGGGATATTTTGAGATGAGTTTTTCAGAATTCCAGTACTCATGGAGCACAAACTATAGCAGTATTATAAACAGAACTGAGGGGGGCCACATGTAGGCAGACTCCTCGAATACTGATCTTAATGAGGATAGAACAAAATTCATTGTCTGCCACTATATAAAGAATATTAAGGACAACTGGTAACTAAATATGATGAACTCAAAGAGTATTTGAGGTTATTTTTGCTCAAGAAAATTTGAAATGTCTTGAAATCATATAAGAGGTTTTCTCAAATTTGACAGATCTGTACAAAATGCTGCAAAACCAAAAGAAGGTTTTTTTAAGCTATAGAAACAAAACAGCCAGGCATGGTGGCTAACCCCTATAATCCTAGCACTTTGGGGGCTCAAGGTGAGAAGATCACTGTAGCTGGGGAGCTTGAGACCAGCCTGGGCAACATAGTGAGACCTCGTCTCTACTAAAAGGGGGAAAAAAAGGGGGCCGGGCACAGTGGCTCATGCCTGTAATCCCAGCACTTTGGGAGGCCGAGGTGTGAGGATCACCTGAGGTCAGGAGTTCAAGACCAGCCTGACCAACATGGTGAAACTCCATCTCTACTAAAAATACAAAAATTAGCCGGGCATGGTGGCGTGCACCTGTAGTCCCAGCTACTCGGGAGGCTGAGGTGGAGAATCACTTGAACCTGGGAGGTGGAGATTGCAGTGAGCTGAGATCATGCCACTGCACTACAGCCTGGGCAACAAGAACGAAACTCCATCTCAAAAAAAGGAAAAGGAAAAAAAAGAAAAAAAAAACAAAACAAATTTTGATCAACTACAGAAGAGAAAACATTGGATTATTTCTATAATAAGATTACAGGATATCTGTAACGCTAATACAAAAGCAGTGTCTCATGAAGAGGACATCAAAGAAACTGCATCCCAAAAAGCAGGAGAAAAAATACCACAGAGATGTGTCAGGCAGATAATAAAACAATAAAAATACTGTTTTTAGGGTCCTTGCTTCCAAGATGACAAAGAAAAGAAGAAACAATGGTGGTGCCTAAAAGGGTCACGGCCATGTGCAGCCTACAGATAAGGCTATTAGATTCATCATTCAAAACACAGCAGAAGCTGCAGCTGTTGGGGACATTTCTGAAGAGTGTCTTTGATGCCTATGTGCTTCCCTAGCTGTATATGAAGCTGTGTTACTGTGTGAGTTGTGCCATTCACAGCAAGGTAGTCAGGAATCGATCTCATGAAGCCCATGAGGACTGAACACTCCCACCTTGATTTAGACCTGCAGGTGCTGCCTCATTACCTCCACCAAAGCTCATGTAAGGAGCTGAGTCCTTAGAGACTGAAGAAACATTATTCTCTGGGAAAAAAGAAATTGTAAAGTATACTTTAAAATATTATTGTTGTTTTAGATTTGGGGATATTTAGGATATTTGACACCTTTTCAAAATTTGTAATTTGGTATGATTTCTTGTTCTGTTTACATGTTCACTTCTGTACTTAATTTTGCATTTGTAATCTTATGTTATTTTTCTTAAAGAGAACTCTCAAAATTGTGTAAGCATCAAGCTACCCTAAACCTAAATCTGCATCTGCCCCTGGTCAGGTTTCAATGTCGGTTTTATGGAAATCACTTGATATGGACTCAAAAATGTCATCAATGATTTCCTTTCTTTCCATCCCTCTGAAATCTGTGATGTCAGCATCACCCTAATGCTGCTTTTTTGACAGTGGCAATGGAGCTGACTTCCTCCACAGAACAGTAGGAGTTCCAAGCTTCCACCTGTACTCTGTGCCATCCAGAAGGAAAGGGACAGCTGGTTTCTCATTGTTGTCTCAGAAGAACTAGAAAGTTCAAACAGAAGCTCCCGTCACTAATGTGATTCCTAAATCAGCCACACTCCCCTTCCTGAACGCTGATTGGCTGAGGTTTGATTACCTGAAGAACTTAATGGTAGCAGTGTGGATGGAATTACTACAATGGGGTTAACCGTCTCCCCAAGTGTCCTGGCTGGTACACTGTAAAGGTGAAAAGAGTGCTTGGAAGACAACCACAATGTCCAGTGGAGGGAAGACATGAGCACACCTTAGATATGCTATGGACTAAATTCTACATCAAGTATCAGTCATCTAGGAGACGAAGATAAACAAGAAATCAACACCTCCCAGCTCCTCCTCATTGAGACAGTCTCTTTTTAAGACACTGTTTTGGTTTGAGATATTTGATTCTAATACTACTACAAAATGAATTTAGAAACTACAATATATCTCACTTTTAAAGTCTCTACTCATTTGGCAAACAAACAATATATGCCTACTGCATACTCTTCATGGCATGGGCTCCAAAATGAAATTTTTGACATCATGAGTTAAAAAGCTTATTGAGGCTGGCGTGGTGGCTTATGCCTGTAGTCCCAGCATTTTGGGAGGCTGAGGAGGGCGGATCACTTGAGGTCAGGAGTTCCAACCTGGCCAACATGGTGAAACTCCACCTTTACTAAAAAGAGAAAAACTAGCTGGGTGTGATGGCGCACGCCTCTAATCCCAGCTACTGTGGAGGCTGAGGCAGGAGAATCGCTTGAACCCGAGAGTCGGAGGTTACAGTGAGCCAAAATTGCGCCACTGCACTCCAGCCTAGGTGACAGAGTGAGACTCCATCTCAAAAAAAGAAAAGAAAAGAAAAGCTTATTGAGACGTCTTAAGTGAAGAATTAAAATAATAAAATGTTTAAATAACTGAAATAAATATTTGTTCAAGATGATAATAGAGGAGATGATGCAAGATGGTACAAGAATAGCTTCCAATGAGTAGTACAGATAATAATAATAGCTATAGGAGTTGTCTTCCATATATATGTGTGTGTGTGTGTGTGTGTGTGTGTGTGTGTGTGTGGTTTCCATATATGTATATATGGAAGCTATTACGTTGGGTTTTTTAAGGAAGATATCACTTCTTACTGGGACAGTAGATGGCTGTCCTAGCATTGGCCTCAAGTGTATACATGAAATTTCACTTTCAAATTTGTTATCAGTTACTTCCAATCTGAGTAACAGATAGGAAGCAGTCACAAGTATGCACTTTGACTTGCAGTATTACTCTCAGTATTCAGTTATTTTGTTGTTCAGCACACTTCCCTGTGTCAGAGATGAGACAGAAAGTGCAATCATTGGCCAGGCACAGTGGCTCACTCCTATAATCCCAGCACTTTAGGAGGCCGAGGCGGGTGGATCATTTGAGGTCAGGAGTTTGAAACCAGCCTGGCCAACATGGTGAAACCCCATCTGTACTAAAAATACAAAAATTAGCTGGGCGTGGTGGTAAGCACCTGTAACCCCAGCTAGTCGGGAGGCCTGGGAGGCCGAGGTTGCAGTGAGCTGAGACTGTGCCATTACACTCCAGCCTGGGTGACAGATCTTTCAATCTCGGAAAAAAAAAAAAAAGAAGAAGAAAGAAAGAAAGAGAGAAAGAGAGAGAAAGAAAGAAATAAAAGAAAAGAAAAAGAAAGAAAAGAGAAGTGCAATCATTACTGCTTCAGCAGACTGAGGGGGTTTGCTCAGAACATAGTCCTAGTCTAGCATTTCATAACTCTTTCTCTTAGTTGCTAAAGGTGAAGTGGTTCAATGGAAAGAGCACTAGTCCAGGACACAGAAGACTTGGTTCTACTTCCAGCTCTACTACTAATTTACATGACACCTTAGGAAAGTCACAGCCTTTCTGAGACTTAGTTTGCTGGGAACATAAGCCAAACTCACATACAGATTATTCCCCTATTCTGTACTTTCTAACCTCCTTGAAGGGCTGCTTCCGTTGCAGAACTATTTTGCTGGACACTCTAATGGTCAGTCTATCCTCACAAGCCACTTCTCTGCCTGGTTACCACTTCCTCTTCTCAGAAGTCCCCTTTCCTTGTACTGGCTGTCTTGCCCTTGTTGATAATTTTCTGCCCACCTCCAGCAGCCATGCTGCAATATTGCATGCACTGATAATTTTTTAACCTTCATCTCTAGCTCTGAGTTAGCATTTAGATTCATTTATTGCACAAATATTTATAAGTCCCTATATATGCCAGGCACAGAGTTAGAAAAAAATGTTAAACAGCAACAACAAAAAATTTGCTCTTTTAAAGCAAACAATGGATAGATGCACCAAGGAGCTTATAGTGGTAGAGGGGAGTCACAAACAAAGGTCTTTTGCTCCAACTATGAGAACTTAGGCAAGTTGTTTGAATTCTTAGGTCAGCTTAGATGAGTCTAGGACTTCTTCCATTTCCAGAAATCTCTAATTCTGCTTCAACCTTGTTCTATTTTGTGAAAATGTATCTTATATTTCAACAACAACAACAAAAAACCAAGATAGACAATCTAAATTCATTAAATAGTAACTCAAAGTGAGGGTAGGTTTTATTAGCTCTGTATACAAAGAAAAACACATTATTGAAAACCTGATTTATATGTGTGTGTTTAGTAAAATTCAATACGGTTTTGTTTCCAAATAACAGTTATTTAGAAGATCCTGAAAACCCGATTCAGGGTTACAGTCAAATAGAAATAATTTATAAAAATAGTTAAGGCTCACAGAGGTGAAATTACTAAGACAACTTTCAGGACTCAGTATAGGCAGCTGCTAAGTGTTAGCTTTTTCACACACTATGCAAGCTGTATTTGACCACTCCTAAGGGGCCCTGGTCTAGCCATCACCTCCACTCCAGGCCAAGCCAAATGGCTGCTGTACCTTCTCTCTCTCTGCCTCCCTGATCCGTCTCCAGGACAATGAGTTCTTCAAAATTCCTTCTCCAAAACACTCTGGCCTTTTTTTCTCTTGGTTCTGAAAAATTCATCTTCTAAATGAGATTCTCTATAAAAATCTATTAAACTTCTAGACTAGTTACTATCTTTATATTCAACGTTTTAAAATGCCTATTTTGGTGTTTTCAGTACATTACGGTCTGGGTAGATTATTTAGTTAGGGACTGGGCCACTGGAGACCTAGCTCCCAGTCCTTTCTCTGCCATTAACTAGCAGTGTGATCTTCCATGAGCTTCTCAATCTCTTTAAGCCACCACTCTGCAAAGTACAAAATAAGGAAATCAGACCAGATATACTATTTTTAAATTGCTAATTGTGCAAGTAATGTATGCAATATATTCTCCATATAAATTTTAAATACAATGCAGATAAGTTTGAAGTCTGCTTTGGACTTCCCCCACCATTTTCTCAAGCCCAGTACCTTTTCATCTCTCTGGTGTTATCAGTCTGGCATATCTTCTTCCAGAATACTTTCCTTACATTTACATAAGCTCCCCACCAGATTTAATATTTTACATATGAAAAACTAAGCAGTAATTATGCAAAGAAATGAGAATTCAACTTGTGTACAAATGCATCGTTTTCCATATGGGAACATTTTCATTTTTGCCCTAATGAATGTTCTAAAAACAATGTTAAATCTAAAATCAAAACACTTTTTATAATGCAAAACTCAATATATCTGCTACAAAGAACTCACAAAATATAAATATTAATAAAAAAGAGAAACGTCAATATGAGTGACATACTTTATAATCTTTAGTTATGTAAAAGGTTTACAAATAGGGAAACTTCTAGGGGTAAATATTGCATAATTTTATTATTAGAATTTTTTTTTTTTTTTTTGAAATGGAGTCTTGTTTTGTCACCCAGGCTGGAGTGCAATGGTGCAATCTTGGCTCACTGCAACCTCGACCTCCCAGGTTCAAGTGATTCTCCTGTCTCAGCCTCCTGAGTAGCTGGAATTACAGGCATGCACCACCACTCTTGGCTAATTTTTGCATTTTTAGTAGAGATGGGGTTTCACCATATTGGCCAGGCTGGTCTTGAACTCCTGACCTCAGGTGATCCTCCTGCCTTGGCCTCTCAACGTGCTGAGATTACAAGCATGAGCCACCATGCCCAGCCTTTTTTTTTTTTTTTTTTTTTTTTTTTAATTTTGAGACAGAATCTCACTTTGTTGCCCAGGGTGGGGTGCAGTGGTGCCATCTCTGCTCACTGCAACGTCACTTCCTGGGTTCAAGCGATTCTCATGCCTTAGCCTCCCAAGTAAGGATTATAGGCGTGCGCCACCATTCCCAGCTAATTTTTGTATTTTTAGTAGAAACGAGGTTTCACCATGTTGCCCAGGATGGTCTCGAACTCCTGAGCTCAAGTGATTCACCCTCCTAGGCCTTCCAAAGTGCTGGGATTTCAGGCATGAGCCACCGTTCCGGGCCTATTAGGAATAATTTTTATAACTTCCATTACTAACTCTATTAATAGCCTAAGTAGCCTATCAGGCACACACTGTCCGTTGAACTTTTATTGTAAATAGCTACTATATCTAGAACTGCTTTTTAGGTGAATCAACAATGCCACTTCCTAAAGTTATCCAGTCATCAGGACCAATGAGAAAGTAGAAAGAATAGGCCATTATAATGATTGATTTTGTATGTCAACTTGGCCGGGCCACAGTGCCAAGATATGTGATCAAGCATCATTCTGGATATTACTGTGGGGGTATTTTGGGTGAGATTACGACTTAAATCAGTGGATTTTGAGTAAAGCAGATTGCCTTCCATAATGTGGGTGAACCTCATCCAGTCAGTTGAAGGCCTGACCTCCCCTGAGTAAGAGTAAATTCTGCAGCCTTTAGACTTCAAGTGCAACGTTGACTCATCCTTGCATCTCTAGCCTGCTGGCCTACCCTGCAGATTTTGGACTTGTCAGTCTCCATAAGTGAGCCAATTCCTTAAAATGCATTTCTTTCTGTTGGTTCTCTTTCTCTGGAGAAACAGAATACATCCTGTTGGTTCTGTTTCTCTGGAGAATCCTGTCTAATACAGTTACACACACACACACACACACACACACACACACACAAATTCTGTTCTATTTATATATAATTAACATGCCATAAAATTCACCCACTTAAAATGTACAATTCAGTGATTTTTGTCATATTCACAGAGTTGTGCAACCATCACCACAATCAGTTTGTTTTTTTTATTTACTTATTTAAAATAAAGTAGAGATGAGATCTCATTGTATTGCCCAGATTGGTCTCAAACTCCTGGACTCATGTGATCCTCCCACCTTGGTATTTATTTATTTTTTAGAGATGGGGTCTCCCACTGTCACCCAGGCTGGAGTGTAGTGGCCCAATCATAGCTCATTGTAACCTTGAACTCCAGGGCTCAAGTGATCCTCCTGCCTCAGCCCACTAAGTAGCTAGGGTTACAGGTGCACACCACCAAGCCCAGCTAATTTTGAAAAATATTTTTTGTAGAAATGGGAGTCTCACTATGTTTCTCAGGCTGATATAAAACTCCTGGCCTTAAGCAATTTCCCCACCTCAGCCTCCCAAAGTGCTGGGATTACAGGTGTGAGTCACTGCACCTGGCCTTGTTTTCATTTCTTTTAGGTATATACCTAGGAGTGGAATTGCTGAGTCATATGGCAACTCTATGTTAAACTTTTTGAGGAACAGTCAGTCTGTTTCCAAAGAAGTTGCACTATTTTGCATTCCCACCAAAATTATATGCAAGTTCCAATTTCTGCACATCCATGCCAACACTTGTTATTTTCCATCATTTTTATTTTAGCCATTCTAGTAGGTATGAAATGGTATCTCTTTGTAGTTTTGATTATTATTTTTCTAACAATGAATGACATCAGACATCTTTAAAAATTTTTTTTTCTACATCAAGCATCTTTTCATGTGTTTATTGGCCATTTGTAAATCTTCTTCGAAGAAATCTTTGTTCAGACCTTTTGCCCATGTTTTAATCATTGTCTTTATTTCTGAGTTGTAATAGTTATTTACATATTCTAGATACAAGTTCCTTATCAGATATAAGGTTTGCAAAAACTTTCTCCCCTTCTATGAGTTGTTTTTTTTTTTTTTTTTTTTGAGACGGAGTCTCGCTCTGCCGCCCAGGCTGGAGTGCAGTGGCCGGATCTCAGCTCACTGCAAGCTCCGCCTCCCGGGTTCACGCCATTCTCCTGCCTCATCCTCCCGAGTAGCTGAGACTACAGGCGCCGCCACCTCGCCCGGCTAGTTTTTTTTGTATTTTTAAAGTAGAGACGGGGTTTCACCGTGTCAGCCAGGATGGTCTCGATCTCCTGACCTCGTGATCCGCCCGTCTCGGCCTCCCAAAGTGCTGGGATTACAGGCTTGAGCCACCGCGCCCGGCCTATGAGTTGTCTTTTCACTTTCTTGATGGTGGTGTCTTTTGAAACACAAAAATTTACTTTTTTCTTTTGTTGTTTGTGTTTTTGGTGTCAAACCCAAGAAACCATTGCCTTTCCAAAGTCATAAAGAGTTACATCTATGTTTTATTCCAAGAGTTTTGTACTTCTAGCTCTGGTAGTTAGGTCTTTGATCCATTTTGAGTTATTATTTTTTTTTTTTTCAGGTGCGGTCTCCCTATGTTGCCCAGGCCGGACTCAAACTCCTGGGCTCCCACTTCAGCCTCCCAAGTAGCTGGGACTACAGGCATGTACTACCACACTTTGCTCATTTTGATTTATTCGTACATATGTTGTGAAGTCAGAGTCTATCTTCATTCGTTTGTATGTAGATACTCAGTTGTCCCAGCACCATTTTGCTGAAAAGACTATTCTTTTCCCATTGAATTGTCTTAGCACCATTGTCAAAAAATCAACTGACTGTAAATATAAGAGTTTATTTCTGAACTCTCAATTCTAGTCTATTGATCATATGTCTAGACTTTTGTCAGTACCACACTCTCTTGATTAATGTACCTTTGTAGTAAGTCTTGAAATTAGGAAGTGTGAGTCCTTCTACTTTGTTCTTTATTAAGATTGTTTGAGTACCTTGCACTTCCATATGAATTTAGAGTCAGCTTCAATTTTCCACTTTTATAAATGGTAGCTGGGGGCTGGGCTTGGCAGCTCACGTCTGTAATCCTAGCACTTTGGGAGACTGAGGCAAGCGGATCATTTGAAGTCAGGAGTTCAAGACCAGCCTGGTCAACATGGTGAAATCCTGTCTCCACTAAAAATACAAAAATTAGCCTGGCGTAGTGCCACGTGCCTGTAGTCCCAGCTACTCATGATGCTGAGGCATAAGAATCACTTAAACCCAGGGGGCAGAGGTTGCAGTGAGTCAAGATTGTGCTACTGTACTGCAGCCTGGGCAACAGAGTGAGGCTCTATCGAAAGAAAGACAGAGAGAGAGAGAGAGAGAGAGGAAGGAAGGAAGGAAGGAAGGAAGGAAGGAAGGAAAGAAGGAAGGAAGGGAGGAAGGAAGGGAGGAAGGAAGGAAGGGAGGAAGGAAGGAGGGAAGGAAGGAAGGGAAAATTTAAAAAGGTAGCTGGATTCTAGAGGCTGAGATGGGAAGATCACTCAAGCTGGAGTGGTCAAGACTGCAGTGAACTGTGATCATGCCACTGCACTCCAGCCTGGGTATAGAGTGAGACCTTGTCTCTAAAACAGAATAAATAAAATAAGGCAGCTAGGATTTTGATTGGAATTGCATTGAATCTGTAGATCGATTTGGAAAATATTGTCATCTTAATGCTAAGTCTTCTAATTCATGAACATGGCATGTCTTTCATTTATTTAGATCTTCTTTAATTTCTTTTTTTTTTTTTTTTTTTTTTTTTGAGACGGAGTCTTGCTCTGTCGCCTGGGCTGGAGTGCAGTGGCCGAATCTCTCAGCTCACTGCAAGCTCCGCCCCCCGGGTTTACGCCATTCTCCTGCCTCAGCCTCCCGAGTAGCTGGGACTACAGGCGCCCGCCACCTCGCCCGGCTAGTTTTTTGTATTTTTTAGTAGAGACGGGGTTTCACCGTGTTAGCCAGGATGGTCTCGATCTCCTGACCTCGTGATCCGCCCGTCTCGGCCTCCCAAAGTGCTGGGATTACAGGCTTGAGCCACCGCGCCCGGCCTAATTTCTTTCAACAATATTGGATAGTTTTCAGATTATAGGCTTGCACTTATTTTAATTCATTCCTAAGTATTTTAATTCCTTTTGATCCTTTGAATATGGGAATTATTTTCTTAACACCATTTTCACTTTATTTATTTATTTATATATATATATATATATATATTTTTTTTTTTTTTTGAGACGGAGTCTTGCTCTGTCTCCCAGACTGGAGTGCACTGGTGCGATCTCGGCTCACTGCAAACTCCACCTCCTGGGTTCAAACGATTCTCCTGCTTCAGCCTCCTGAGTAGCTGGGATTATACGTGTGTGCCACCAAGCCCAGATAAGTTTTGTATTTTTAGTAGAGATGGGGTTTCACCATGTTGACCAGGCTGGTCTCGAACTCCTGACCTCAGGTGATCCATACCCCCTTGGCCTACCAAAGGGCTGGGATTACAGGCATGAGCCACCACACCCGGTCTAACATCATTTTTAAATTGCTCATTGGAGTATATAGAAATACAATTGATCTTAGACCAACCTGGGCAACATGGTGAAACCCTGTCTCTACAAAAAATACAAAAAATTAGCTGGGTGTGGTGGTGCACACCTGTAGTCTCAGCTACTCAGACGGCTGAGGTGGGAGAATCACCTAAGCCTGGGAAGTCAAAGCTGCAGTGAGCCGTGACCATACCACTGCACTCTCACCTGGGCGACAGAGCGAGACCTGGTCAAAAAAAAAAAAAAAAAAAAGAAAGAAAGAAAAGAAAAGAAAAACAATTGATCTTGTATGCTGCAACCTTGCCAAACTTGTTTATTAGCTCTAAGAGTTTTTGTAGATTCCTTTGGATTTTGTATACACAAGATTGTGCCATTTGTAAGCAGATAGTTTTACTTCTTCCTTTCCAATCTGGATGTTTCATTTCTTTTTCTTACATAATTGTCCTGGCTAGAATCTGTAGTGTAATGTCGAATGGAAGCAATGAGAGCAGATATCCTCGTCTTATTCCTAATCTTAGGAGGAAAGCTTTCAGCCTTTCACTATTAAGCATGATGTCACCTGTGAGTTTTTTGTAGATGTTTTTCTCTAGGTTGAGAAAATTCCCTTATATTCCTAATTTATTGCATGTTATTATCATGAAAGGGTGTTGGATTAGTCAAATAAAGAAAAGCTTTTGAGGCCGGGTGCGGTGGCTTACGCCTGTAATCCCAGCACTTTGGGAGGCCAAGGCAGGCAGACTGCTTGAGCTCAGAAGTTTGAGACCAGCCTGGGCAACGTGGTGAAATTCTGTCTCTACGAAAAAAAAAAATACCAAAGAAATTAACTAGATGTGGTGGCACACACCTGTAGAACTACCAGGCAGGCTGAGGTGGGGAGGATCACTTGAGCCAGGGTTTGGAGGCTGCAGTGAGCCCTGATCATGCCACTGCACTCCAGCCTCAGTGACAGCTGAGACTCTGCCTCAAAAAAAAAAAAAAAAAAGAGCTTTTGAAAATAATGTGAATTATATTTTATTTTCATTTAGATATCACTTAAAATTAGAGCATAGCTTATAAAGTAACTAGAGTTGTTAAGAAGGGTATCCTTGGAACTCAGAGGGCTTAATTGGTGCAGTGTTCACCAATTCTGGAATATATGTTAAATAACTTGGGGTTGAGGATACATAAAAGAGCTGAGTAAGTGGGGAAAGATCTCACCTATAGAAGCACAATAAACAATGCAGAGGAACGGCAGATGGTGTGCTGTGGTTAGGTGTAAAATTCATCCTCATGAAACCACTTAACCAGGATTAGACTTCAATGTAAATCACTGCAATGATTTAACTTGAATAAGAATTTCAGAATCCTTATTATAAGCCATTTTGTCAATTATGACTGGACACTTGCCGAGCAGATTCTAAATGTTTTTCTTCTTTTTTTTTTTTGAGATGAACTTTTACTCTTGTTGCCCAGGCTGGAGTGCATTAGCGCAATCTCAGCTCACCGCAACCTCCACCTCTCGGGTTCAAGAGGTTCTCCTGCCTCAGCCTCCTGAGTAGCTGAGATTGCAGGCATGCGCCACCATGCCCAGCTAATTTTGTATTTTTAGTAGAGACGAGGTTTTTCTATGTTGGTCAGGCTGGTCTTGAACTCCCAACCTCAAGCGATCTGCCCGCCTCGGCCTCCCAAAGGGCTGGGATTACAGGCATGAGCCACTGCACCCGGCCTAAATGTATTTTTTCTTAAGAAGTGAAACATCTTGAGATTTAACTTACCCCCAGAGAAGTATTCTGGGTTAAATATTCCAAGCACAATGTCTTCTCTCTTTCATTAAAATCTGCATAGTTTAGTGACTAATGTTTTTAAACACATATAACTTGCTAACTACAATTATGTCAATCACATAGCTAAATTCAAAAACTTACTGGCCAACTAGCATATGCATCAGCTGGTCACCCTCAATGTGTTCAAAATATGATAGCATCATGTGAATCTTTCCATTCATTCTGTATTTTGCTTTGTTTTAGCAGTGGGAGATGTTTATGCAAGTTCTTGGGAAAGTAGGGGGTGAGAAATGTCAGGCAAATTATCCCTATATATATGACAAAACTGAGTCACATTACCTTCTGGTTTGGTTATATAAAAATCTTCATCTCCGGCTCGGTACTGTGGCTGACACCTGTAATCTCAGCTCTTTGGGAGGCCTGGGCAGGAGGATTGTTTGAGGCCAGGAGTTTGAGACCAGTCTGGGCAACAAAGCGAGACCTCATCTCTACAAAAAATGTTTAAAAAAATTAGTCGGGTGTGGTGGTGCCACATGTAGTTCCAGCTACTCAGGAGGTTGAGGTGGAAGGATTTGCTTGAGCCTAGGATCTTGAGGCTACAGTGAGCTGTGATTGCACCACTGCACTCCAGCCTGGGTGACAGAGGGAGACCCTGCCTTAAAAATAAAGTTAAATAAAATAAAAATGAAAATAAAATTAAGTAATTAATTTAATTTAATAAAAAGATAAAATTTCATTATACCACCTTAAATGGCTGTACCAACAGCTATTGCTTCTCCTTCAAACACAGGCTGTTTGAGAAGAATGCAGTCTCCTTCTCAAACAGCCTGGGTAAGATTATTTTCTTATTCATAACTAAATGGTATATTAGTTAAGATGCTTTTGGGCACATGTAGCAGAAAACAACTCATGTTACCTTTAGCAAAAACAAAAAGAGAGACTTCATTATAAGGACACAGACATCTCATAATCTTCAACATCAGAAATTCGAACAAGCTGGAGGGAAGAACTGAAAAACCACCAGAGTCCAAGCAGTTCTCTTTGGACCTAGTTTATGCTGCTCTTTGTACAGAATACCTGTTTCTTCTTAATCCACATGCGTTGAAAGCAATGGCTATCCCACAGTTTCTGAGTTTACATACATATCATGGCCAGACTGATTCTCTTTATTCCCTCTCAAGTCCTTGGAGAAGATCTCATTGGCCTAATTTGGATCAGGTGCCTATCTGTGACCAGAGGTGGACATCCTGCTACCTGCAATCCAGCCCCGAGAGCCAGGAGGTATTCAATGGGTCTTTTATAAGGTAGGATTATATACTAAACAGTGCCTACAACAAATGGATAGGGCTATACAAACCCAGTTCCTCTCTCAAATTCAACAAAAACATGAGTCATCCTTTCTCTCCTGGGATGAAACAACTAAAGGCACAGAGAAAATCCCAAGAGCATTAGAGAAATCAATCTCCCTCCACACAGAAATATCAGTTCTAGTGTAAGAATAAGCTAAGCTGGCTTATCAGTGACACACTCCAACTGGATGACTGCCATGCCAAAATACACCTGTAAAGTCAAATGCCACATTAAACAATGTGTGTTCATTCTTGTTCCCTCGATGCTTTGCTTAAATCTTATGGGTTATGCAAGCATCTCCCACTGCTAAAACAAAGTATTTTATATATAAGATAACCAAAGCATTTAGGCTAATAATAAAGCAATTTGTGCTTATAGCCTTTATTTGGAAAAGGCAAACGATTTAAATGTTAACTTTAAGGGGTCACTGAACTGATAATTATCTATTGTTTTGTTTACGTTTTACTTTCCCCTAAGGGTTTGCTAGTCTGTGGATATATTAGTAAGTGTGGGACATCTTGCATAGGAAAAAAAAAGTTACTTTTAGATATAAATTTAAAGTTGAAATGTTTAAAAAATAATTTTAGGTACAGTTACCACAGATTTTCCCCTTACAGATGAATAATTTGCTAGACTGAGTTCTAGGAATACCTAAAACTCGTCTTTTTCCCTAGCAGATAACAATTCATGTTAAGTAGGCACTGTCTCTAAATATATTCTCCTAGTCTCATCTTTCAACATTATCTGCTAAATTTAGCTACAGATCCTTAAGTTACATTTTTTTCCATAAATGGTGTTAAGCAAAGGTATTCTAATGTGGGAAGTACATAGTGCAAGGTAGAAATAATCCTGATTTTATTTCTGATGCTCTCTTTGACATTGGAAAACTTATTTTGCCTTCTTATTCTGTAAATTTTATACAATGACAATGCTGTACAGCTTTGTGGTAAGAAAAAAATAAGAAGATGTAGCAAATATAAAAATTGCTATGATGGCTGACACTGTTGTTGGTGATCTTGCTCTGCTTATAGGAACACAGACATCATTTGCCTTAGACTTAACTTTCAGAAATTCAACCTTTAGGGTCTCAAGTAAGTTAATAATAATACCTGCATTTGTATAATGTTTTATAGCTTGTAAATGTTATTCATTTACTCCACATAAATGTTACATGACAAAGGTGTTACCATCAGAGGAGACAGAGGCTCTGAGATGTCAACAGATCTGCCTAAGTAGACACAACTGGTAGTAAAATTAGGATTCAAATCTCAGATTCAAACTCCATCTGTTGACTCTAGCTCCAGCATTTTCCCTTATTTGTAGTGGAGCTAGTCTAATGTTTTTAAAAGCTTCTGATCCTTTTTCTCATCCTAATTTATAATATAGGAGTCAAGTGGAGAAATTCACCAAAGAGCATTTGGCCACCGTGCCCGGATTGGTCAGAGATCCTGATGGCTTCCTTTAGCCACTTAAATTTTAAATTCCTTTAAGTACTTCTTTAACTCCTCACCCTACTTATTTGTTATTTGGCTATGCTTTTGTCCCTATTAAACAGAGATGTCTTCAATTTCAAAATAATGTAATACATCCTGGATTGATACCAGTCAAGGGAACACAGAATAAGGGAAAGGAACAAATGATAAGTCAGATGATTTTATAGCACAGTGGTTTGGCATATGCCTAGTAACACATGACTGGGTTCAAATTCAGATTTCTAAATAACCTCAATTTCCTTACTGGAATATGAGGTCAGTAATATCTATTTCATATGGTTGAAGCGTGCATTAGTTTGTTTTCACACTGCTATAAAGAACTACTTAAGACTGGGTAACTTATAAAGGAAAGAGGTTTAATTGACTCACACATCTGCATGGCTGGGGAGGCCTCAGGAAACATACAATCGTGGCAGAAGGCGAAAGGGAAGCAAGGCATGTCTTACATGGTGGCAGGAGAGAGGAGAAGGGGATCCACCACACACTTCTAAACCATCAGATCACGTGAGAACTCCCTCACTATCACAGGAACGGCATGAGGAAAACTGCTGCCGTGATCCAATCACTTCCCACCAGGTCCCTCCCTCAACACATGGGGATTACAATTTGAGATGAGATTTGGGTGGAGACACAGAGTCAAATCATATTAGAGTGAGAGTTGAATAAATACATAGTGTATGGAGGGATGTATGGTGTGTGTATAAATAAATATTTATTAGTGGTTGGAAGAATGATTGGTATAAAACAAATGCACAACAAATAAAAATTGCATGACCTCAGAAGGAGAAATTTGTAAATAAGTCATATTTGAAAGAGTCTCTGAACACCGGTAAGCAGCACGTATTAGTTTCACAATTTCCTGTTGTTCCATCTTGTTGTAAGTGCTGATGATAGTGAACTTTAGGCAAGAATTTATTCACCTGAGGATGCATAAACACAGCCCAGAGGACACTTCAACAATGCCCTTAAACAGAAAGCAAAATGTAGAGTTTTCTCATGAATGAGATGCTGCATATCACTTTCCGGCTACAGCCTGTTAAACATTTTATTCACCAATATGTGTAAGGAGCAAAGCCCATGCATGACAGATGGCAACCCAATTCTGGCTTCTCTAAAATGGCTTTCCACTTACTCACACCAGCCCAGGGATCTGTTGAATCAAGCACTACAAATGAAGCCTCAGCTCTGAATACTATTTCACAGGGTGACTCAGAGACCAACTGTGTTTTTCCTCAAGCATTGAAACACGGTCTGAATTCAGAGTCTGGATCTAAAGAAAATGTACGTGCAACTGGTCATCCAACTCCAACAAGTTTATGTATGTACATAAAAGCATAGGAGAATAGAAAAATCATTTGATCAGCCATTAAATTATCGATAGCAATCAAGATTTAAACAAAGTACCTGGGCCTCATATAGTCAACACCCAATTCAAAGAGCAAAAATCCAAGGACTAACCTCGATGCCTCTCTTTTCCTTAACCTCCGCTACATCCGTAACAATTTCAAATGTTAAATAACCCTTAAATCCAGGCACTTCTCTGTGTTACCACTGCAACTCCTACTCTAAGCCAACATCGTCTATCCCTTGGTCCCTCTACATTTATTTATTTATTTAGAGATGGAGTCTCGCTCTGTCACCCAGGCTGGAGTGCAGTGGCATGATCTTGGCTCAGTGCAACCTTCACCTCCTGGGTTCAAGTGATACTCTTGTCTCAACCTCCCCAGTAGCTGGGATTACAGGCCTGCACCACCACACCCAGCTAATTTTTGTATTTTAGTAGAGATGGGGTTTCACCATGTTGGTCAGGCTGGTCTCGAGCTCCTGACCTTGTGATCCGCCCGCTTTGGCCTCCCAAAGTGCTGGCATTACAGGCATGAGCCACCGTGCCCGGCAGTCCCCCTACATTTAATCTAGACCCTCCTTGATGCAATCTGAAAGAGCTCTTCCAAATGCAAGCTTGGTCCTGTCACTGCCTCCACATCATTCTTGCAGCTTAAAGCCTTAAATGTCTTCCCTTTGTACTTATAATTAAGATTAAAACACTTAGCATGATCTATAAGGTACAGTGTTTTTAGTTACCACAGTGTACAACTAAGTACACTCAGGGCTCTTAGTTACTAAAAGCAGATGTGGACTCTGGTTAATTTTAAAAGCAAAGAAATGTATTAAAAAGATATTGCCACTAGGAAGAAATGAACTCTGGCCCATTCAGACAAGAAAGAAATTTATAAAAGGATATGGCCCCCAGGAAGGTTGGGAGCCAAGCTAAGGAAATAGATGCCACAGCTTGCACTGCCAACACCATGGAAACCACTGCCAGAGCCACTGCCACACCTGCCAAAGCCAGAGGAGAAGCCCTCACTGTTCTGCTTCTGGCTCCTGACCCAGATACTGGCTGGGTGCTGTTGACTGGCTGAGACTAGGTCCTGCGCCCACATCTAACCACCTGGGAGCTGAGCTTTTATAATGGGAAGGCAGTGGGCCTCCCACCAAGACCCCTAAAGTAGGGAATTCCCCATACACAAGAAGGGGTTTCAAAAAATGCTGAGCAGCCAAAAGAAAGAAGCCTGGTATGGTGGCTCATGCCTTCATGGTCCCTGCACTTTTGGAGGCCAAGGCAGGAGGACCACTTGAGCCCAAGTTCAAGACCAACATGGGCAACAATAGCGAGACCCTGTCTCAAAAAAGAAAAAGAGAGAAGAAAAGAAAGAGAAAAGCATCCACTGCATCCTATAACCCACAATTTGGCCCTTGCCTACCCCTTCAACACCATCTCGCCCCTCCTTCTCTACACTCCAGCTACACTCTCCTTCCTTCAAACAATTCCCCTGAAGAGCTCTTGTCTCTGCCTAGAATGCCCCTTTCACCACCACTAGCCCCACCCTCTCTGATCTGGGCTCGTGTCAGTGTCCTGGCAGGAAAAGGATGACACACCCATGGGTGAGTTCCATGAGGGGACCATTTAGAAAGATATGAGCATAGTTAAAGGAAGCCAACTAGCTACAGGGAAACATTCTGAACTAGCAACAGCTGGAATCCTTTATCACCCCCTCATCTAAAGGAATAAGTGGACAGCTGGTTCCCAGAACCTAGAAAGAATAGCTGTGGCCTTCAGCAAAGAAAAGAAGCTAATCTATAGCCTGGCTGGGAAGCGGAGTAAATTGCCTGATTTCACTCTGCTCCCACCACCCAGTCTCCTGCTGATGCCTCTCCTGGGTCAAACCCAGCCTGAGGCCAGAGGGACAGGTTACTTGTTGATGCAGGCCACAGAGGCCGCCTCCTGGAGCACACAGCAGGGTCGAGAAAGATGGAGGGTGAATCTAAAAGGGCTAATGGAAAAAAATCCAGTGTCTTTTGTTTTAGGTTATTTTCCCTAACAGCACTGAACTCTATTTGTATCTATATTATTAAAAGTGGTTTAAAAATTATTATTACGGCCAGGTGCAGTGGCTCACACCTGTAATCCCAGCGCTTTGGGAGGTGGAGACAGGCAAATCGCTTGAACCCAGGAGTTCAAGACCAGACTGGGCAACATAGTGAGACTCTGACTCTATTTTTAAAAGAAAATAAATAAATAAAATAAATTATTATTGTTATTATTATTATTTTCTATTTTCTCCACTGGATTGTAATTTCCTCAAGGTCAGAGATGGAGTCTATCTGTGCTTGCCATTGTTCCCCAGGAACTCTCCAGGAACTAGCGTAGTACCTGACACACAGATGGGCTTCAGCCAATAGTCGAATTAATTAATGTATCTGAATATGGGATATTGTGCTTTAAATAGTCGAATTCTGAAGCCTTCAATAACTAGAATAGAGAAGTCATATCTTTCTACTTCCTTGCTAGCCAGGTTGTTTTCCTGTTTTTTCTTCTTTGTTCATCCAATAAAATGGGCTTCAACTGCAAAATCTCTGTGACCTTGCCTAAACTGAGCTAAAATTCTAATAGTTTACTTTTATTATGCCCAAAGTTTATCTTGCTTAGTTAACTTTTCTAGGTAATTTGTGGAGAGCTCATTCTATGGTATACATGTAGAAAGCTAACTTAATCAGGCTTCGTGATAACCAGAAAGTCTAAACCACAACGCACAGCAGACATTCCAGTTTAAAACTCTTTGCCTTTGTGCTATATTAAAACATGTCTTGAAACAGGCATGATGCCACGCGATGAATAACATATGGTACATGACAGTCCCTATTTGTATGGAAAATATGTTAATGATATCCTATATAGGAAGTAAAAGTGGAACCAGATTTATTTTTCTATATAGGTTGATCTGGTCTCAGCATCTAAAAATACTGATTCTCAATGTCACAGTGGAAATGAGATGGAGGCTGAAGAGAGATGGCTGGTATGTGAGGTCACTTACAAAATAATCTATCAGATAAAAACAGGTGTATTATCAGGGAGGTCAGAGTCAAAGTAATGTTGAGGGCGAATAAAAGATGTTTAGAGAAGCCCCTGAGCCATAGCAAGGGAGTCGTTCCAGCCTAAGCTCTACCCCAGGTCCAGAGAATCCATGCCTTCCTGTGAGAAACAGACTCTGTACCCGCCAGATCTTAATCCCTCCAGCTTTGTGGAATGTGCTTATTTTTTCTGACTAGAGCTCTATGAGACCCAATACCCCCTTTGCATAACAATAGTTTGTAATATCTCCTTTACTCTCCTGAAGTGGAATTCAGAGGCAATGCAATTTATGCAAAACACTTTAAAGCCAATATAATGATCTAACTATGTAAGGTATAAATAAAATACATTTATAGGCCTGGCACAGTTGTTCACATCTGTAATTTGTGCCTTGCTAACGTTTTATTTTTTTGTAGAGGCAAGGTCTCATTATGCTGCCTAGGGTAGTCACAAACTCCTGGGCTCAAGCAATCCTCCCACCTTATCCTTTCAAAATGATGGGATTATAGCCTTGAGCCACTATATCCAGACCAGACCTTGATTTTATACTTCTGACATCCAGAATTATAAGAAAATAAATGTGTTGTATTACATCACTCTGCTTGTGGCCATTTGTTACAGTAGCTATAGGAAACTAACATGCATGGTAACTGATTATTTTCTAAGCCTGATTCTAAAACCTTCTCATAAATTTCATGAACTAATCAATAGGCTCCCATTAAAACCTTTTATGCTAAAGTCAATCAGAGTTAGTTTCTAGTATGTCCAAAGAAGGACCCAGGCTGGTACAATCATAAGCCAGCCCTCTAAGGTTCACCAATAAGATAACAACATCATCAGCAACTTTGGTCTCTGTTCAGGAGTCAGACTCCCATGAGAGTGAAACTAATTTTCCAGATTAGAGCATGTGTCCACTTCTGTGGTCAGAGGGCTGATGTCTGGTGGGCAGCCCCACCAGAACCACACAAACTGGGGGAGGGGAAGTTTGCTCAAAATAATGAATCAAGTGTTTTTACCAAAGGAAGGAGGAAAATAACCCCAGCAAGTCAAAACCAACATATTTTTAATAATGTAATATTTCTAAGACATAAAAGTCATCTTCATATCCAAAAGTTGGATTGCCAAAATAAAAAACCAATAAGGAACTTCCAGCTAAATATGGCAGATTGGCCAGACATGGTGGCTCATGCCTGTAATTTCAGTACTTTGGGAGGCTAAGGCATGAGGATCTCTTGAGCCCACAAGTTCAAGACCAAGCCTGGGTAATATGGGGAGACCACGCCTCTGTGAAAAAATAATTAATTCATTAAAATATATATGGCAGATATTTTCAATGTGTTTGTCTTCTCTTTTTTTCTGAAATTTCATCTAAAAATGGTATAAACCATAAGAGCAGGTAGGAAATGAATATCAGCAGACAAAAAAAAACAAATATTTGAAAGCTAGGATACAAATGAAAGAATGGTAAATAATATTACTAAGCAAAAGAAGCTAAACTCTGTTTTCAAAGCAGTGGATCCCAAGAAGCAGCCAAGCACTTTACCCTGCAGGCATTTAAAAAGGCTGAGGACTTAGAAGAATTTGAGAGCATCCTGTGCATGAAAAGCAGCATTTCATGCCTTATGACTACACATGGGTGGCTAGAGAATCTGATAAAATTCTATCGTACCAACGTAAAATGTATTTGAGCAAATAAATTAGTAGACCCTACTTACCTCTGGAGAAAATTAATAAATTAGGTTATTAAAAATAGAAATAGATAACTAAAGATTATAAGATATTTGAGGAAAGCCTCCATCCTCAACAATAAATCCCAGAAGAAACAAAGACAGTATAAGGAACAAAACAAAACTTTACTAAAATTATAATTGAATCATTGGAGAGATCAAAAAACATTATATCCATAAAATAAGATGATTATTTTTAAAAAAAGAAATAATCAGAACAAGAATAATTTTATAGAAATTAAAAATATGACCATGAAACAAACAAAAAAAATTAATAAAATGATTAGAAGATAAAAGCAAACAAAGCTAGAAAGTAAACTCAAAAGATAAAAAAGATAGACAGTGAGAGAAAAAAATAAGATGCTTAAATAATCTTTCCAGAATGTGCAACATCTGACTCATAGGATTTTCAGAAAAAGAAAACAGAAAGAAGAATAAACGGATGGGAAGAAATCATCAAATAAATCCAAGAAGAAAATATCCCAGAGCTGAAATAATGCAATTTAGACATACAATTTCAGATTGGAAGGTCCCACTAAGTGCTCAGCCCAATGAATTAAAAAAGACTTACACCAAGTCACAGTATGGAATTTCAGGAAACTAATAATAAACTTGGAATTGCTAGAGGATTAGGGGTGGGAGGCAAGCACAATAAAAGAATGTGGAATCAGAATGGGCATCCAACTTGCCAGTAGCAACTGAGTTCAGAAGACAATGAAGCAATCCTTTCCCAGTTCTGAGGGGAAGTTATTTCCATCCTAGAATTCTATTCATATCTTTAAGTAACAAACAACTGTGCAGGTAAACATACAGGGCATCCATGCACTCTTGCTCACCCTACTGAAGGATGAGTCCCAGCATAATTGTTATCAATGGAGTGACCTAACCAAAACAAACAAACAAAAAAAAAATGGAAGATGGAAAACAGGGAATGTCCTGGGATGACAAGACAACAACCACTCCAGACAGGAGCAGGAAGATAGAGACCACGAATAGATTATCTGCAATGCTGAATGTGGTATTAGTCAGCATCTGAAAATCTAATGAAACATTTGGTTGAATTGATAGAAAAATAATAAGATGCTGGCCGGGTATGGTGGCTCACATCTGTAATCCCAGCACTTTGGGAGGCCAAGGAGGGTGGGTCACCTGAGGTCAGGAGTTCAAGTCCAGCCTGGCCAACATGGTGAAACCCTATCTCTACTAAAAATACAAGAAATTAGCCGTGCATGGTGGTGGGCGCCTGTAATCCCAATTCTTCCAGAGGCTGAGGCAGGAGAATCACTTGAACCTGGGAGGTGGAAGTTGCAGTGAGCCAAGATTGAGACACTGCACTCCAGCCTGGGCAACAAGAGCAAAATTCTGACGAGAGAGAGAGAGGAAGGAAGAAGAAGGAAGGAAGGAAGGAAGGAAGGAAGGAAGGAAGGAAGGAAGGAAGGAAGGAAGGAAGGAAGGAAGGAAGGAAGGAAAGAGGGAGGGAGGGAGGGAGGGAGGGAGGGAGGGAGGGAAGGAGGAAGGAAGAAAGGAAGGAAGGAAAGAAGGAAGAGATAAGAGAAGAAAGAAAAATGGTAAGATGGAAAACTAGACAATTCTTAACTCAAAAGAAAACAAAAGGTTGTGACAGAACAGGAACATCGCCATCTTGGACAAGCCCCTCATTCTAAAGTCCACCTTAATAAAAAACTGCCTAAATCCAAAGGGCATCAGCCTAATGGCTTAGGCCAGCATGACCTCAAACCACAAATAACATCTCTAACCAGAAAGTTTCCAAACCCCTCCCTGACCAGAGACATGCTAGCCATGAGATAACCCCCCTCCAGTGGGGAAGATGCCAGCCTTGAGATAACCTCTGTCCGGGTGGAAAGATGTCTGCCCCAAGATAAACATCCCTGCTCCCAAAGACATTCCAACCCCACCATAAAACTTCTCCCTCGGCCAGGCGCAGTGGCTCACGCCTGTAATCCCAGCACTTTGGGAGGCCGAGGCGGGCGGATCACAAGGTCAGGAGATCGAGACCATGGTGAAACCCCGTCTCTACTAAAAATACAAAAAATTAGCCGGGCGTGGTGGCAGGTGCCTGTAGTCCCACCTACTTGGGAGGCTGAGGCAGGAGAATGGCAGGAACCCAGGAGGCGGAGCTTGCAGTGAGCCGAGATTGCACCACTGCACTCCAGCCAGGGGGACAGAGCGAGACTCCGTCTCAAAAACAAACAAACAAACAAACAAAAACTTCTCCCTCATACAGAAACATTCCAAGCTTATGATAAACCCCTTCACCCTAAAACCAATATATACTCCTAGTCTGTAAGAGAAACCACTACTGACCCCCCAAAAAAATATATATATACACATTTATCTCATCATCGTCATCGTCGTCATCATCGTCATTGTCGTCGTCGTTGTCATCATCATCATCATCATCATCATCATCATCATCATCGTCCAGAAGCCCCCCTCATATTTTATCTAAAGTAAACCTGTCTTAACTGCCAAGCCGCATTTTGTGTTTCTTTCCTCTTTAACTCTTACAGATGGTACAATGAAGGATAAGTAGTCAAAGTGCAATACTTGGGTTACCAATGACCAGCAGTGACATCATAATGTAAATACTCAATATTGAATTAACTAGAAATGAGGTTAGAATTATATTAGAATGATAGGAGAGGGAAATATATGTGTGTCAGGAGTTAATAGATAATATCTAAAATTTGTAAATGAAGACATAGCTGTACAATGATGGGCATTTTATATCAGGAAAAACTGCTGAAGATTTAAAAGCCCCTGGGAAGCACAGCTCAGGGGAGGGAGAAGGTACTGCTTTTTTTTTTTTTTTTTTTTTTAATATAAGCTTTGTAGTACTATTTAATATTTTATATAGCTTTGTACTAAACAAACTGATAACCCTCCCCCGAAAACGAACCAATGAGAGTAAGTCCAGAGATTATTCACATTTTAGCTTGTATAATGTGTTAACACCAACACTCCATTTAAAGTGAAATATCTTCAAAGACCCAATATTTACTAAATTTAGGAAGAGATCAATCATTGCTTCATATGCCCTACCTCCCTCAGGGACCAATATTTGAATTTTCAAAGAATTATTCACAAAGGGAAAAACATTTTCTCCTATTTTCTGTGTGTGAAAAGTGAATATCCCAAAGCATGAAATATGAATTTAAAATATTTGTTTTCCAAATATTCATTTGTTCTTTACATTTACTACACCACATCTCTTTGGCATTTAATAACCAAATCAAAAGCCTCTCTTTCTCTGCTCTGCCTTAGCCTGGTTCTCACTCAAGCCCCTCTCAAATGGTGACCTCATTAAATCATCCAGAGCCTTCTCTGCTTTGACTCTTCATTTGAGTAATTCCCACATTTCACCTTACAAATTACCGAATATTCAGTATCCTATAAACAACAGTATTATATACATTTTTGCTGACAACATATATATATAAAAAACAGTAAAGAAGTGTATAAATTCAGAACCTATTAATCCAGAGTAAACAAATTTAGTATGCATCTAATAAAACATACTTCTCTGGTAGACAGAACAGTCTGCCAGTGCTTACATGACTGTAAAAAACTCTCTTAGAATTGAATCAATCAAACATAGACTCAATATTTGTTTCTTTTACATGGGCACTTTTTTCCTCAAAATGTGTCTAACATATAAGTTCTGCCATCCTGAGGCTAATTTTACATACCAAAATGTTCTGATGAACTGTAAAAGGTAGATATTCATTAAAATCAGTATTTATTTTGAAGACTCACTTAAGCAAATTGTTGATTTTATGAAAGTAGTTGATGAGCAAAAAATGTTCTCCTTCCATGGTTCTTTACTCACAATTATGACTTGGCCAAAAACAAACACTGATAATTGTATGAATTTATAGCTGGAAACAAAATATGTGAGAACAGTAAGAAAAATTTCATCACCAAGAAACCCCAAGGGCAGGTTGCATGGTTATGTCATGAAATCAGTCAATCTAGACAATCTAGTTTATGGTTCAAGTCAAAATTCATATCCCTTCCCTATCAACCCAAATATTGAAGAAGAAAATGCACTAGAAAGCTATTTTATCTGAATTATTGGGATAATAGCGATAATTTTCACATAACTTTGCAAATGGAATTAATGTTCTGGTGTGAGCAAGATATTGATAACTTATTTGTCATATCAGATATATTAAATATATATAATGAATAAATAAAAGAAAAATTGTTTGTCTTACACAAATAATTAAGTTCCTTTCAGTTCTTTTTAAAAGTTTTTTTTTTTTTTTTGAGACGGAGTCTCGCTCCGTCGCCCAGGCTGGAGCTCAGTGGAACGATCTCCACTCACTGCAAGCTCCGCCTCCCAGGTTCACGCCATTCTCCTGCCTCAGCCTCCCGTGTAGCTGGGACTACAGGCGCCCGCCACCGCTCCCGGCTAATTTTTTTTTTGTATTTTTAGTAGAGACCGGGTTTCACTATGTTAGCCAGGATGGTCTCGATTTCCTGACCTCATGATCCGCTCGTCTCGGCCTCCCAAAGTGCTGGGATTACAGGCTTAAGTCACCGCGTCCGGCCCTTTAAAAGTATTTTTTCTGATTTTAGATTTACAGAAAATTCATTATATTCTTAATATAGGAATCAACAGATAATATAGTAGAACGCTATTTAAGTACAGGTGACAAATGGCAAATAAAATACAGATGACAGGCACAACATGTGATATAGTTACTATTTTCTGAATAAAAAAATCTGAACCAAGATAAGCTTTTCCATGGGAAAAATAAATAATTTGAAATCAGAACTATCTTAGAAAATCCAGAATGTGTCATTATTGAAAATATACATCATTGTAAACACACAGAGAGCTATCATTCATTTAAAGAATACAAAGAAGTTCCATTTGATACTCACTTTACCATCTGGAATTCAACTGCACATTCTCAGCAAAAATATCTTTAAAAAAGAAATGGAAATATAAGTAGTACAGGCTATTGTGCTTCTGGTAAACTCAGTAAGCATGTGCCCTTGCCAATGGATACGATCAAACCTAAATCCGTCAATGGATGTTGACAACCTGTGGAAAGAATGTATGATTTTATTTGAATCGTATCCTTGACGATAGGCAAAAATATAAGAAACTGCCCATGTCACCCGGCCACGAATGGTGATATCTTCTTTGCTGCCTATCAAATCAGTAGATAAGCAGACAAACTTAGGGTGTCCTGCTTGGATGACACCCTGATTAGTTCCACCAGTGCCTGGTTCCACTCACCGATCCTCCTCAAGCCAGCGGAAGACAACCAGCTCTTTTTCTTTGCTCCCTGGAGAAATTTTTTCATATGGACATCTTTTTTGAAATCAACTACATTAATCTAGAAAAAGCAGCATTTTGAAATCATAGGAGACTGGTACAAATAAGTTATTTAACTTCTCTGAGCTTCAGTTTCCGTAGAGTGGAAGAAATCTATTTACAGTATGTCTAAGGGGGTACTATATCTGACAGTACTACTATATTACAGTATGTCTATGGAGGTACTATATCTGACAGTACTATACATTATTAGACTCTGTGTTTATCACAATACATGTTATAGAATACACAATTTCAATATGTGTCCAATATTTCTCTAACTTCAGAATTTAATTCATAACTGAACACTTAGATGCATTGTTCTCTCTGCCAAACTGGACGTCTGGGTGCATGTAATTTGTTGAACAGCAGATAGGCTTAATATGTCTTCGGCTATTATGTAGTGTATGGAGGGTGTCATAGAACAGGTTTTAGAGTTGAATTTAGGATCAAATTCAATTTCCACCATCACATCCTAAATATAATAGAAAAAATAATACTTTTTCTATTTACCTTACAAGGATTTTTGTAGGAATGAAATTGGACAATATATGTTAAAATGCTTTGTGAATAATAGAATGCTATATAAATACAAATTGTTCACATTATTATCACAATTATTACTGTGAGTAATGGAATTATTATAAATAATACTTAATTTTATTATTCCTGACAGATGATTTAGGAAAAGAGGAAGAAATTATCTCATTTAAGAAAAACCAGGCTGGGCGCCTGTAATCCCAGCACTTTGGGAGGCCAAGGTGGGTGGAGCTCTTGACGTCAGGAGTTCTAGACCAGCTTGGCCAACATGGTGAAACCCCATCTCTACTAAAAATACAAAAATTAGCTGGGTATGGTGATGCGTACCTATAGTCCCAGCTACCTGGGAGGCTGAGGCAGGATAATTGCTTGAACCGAGGAGGTGGATGTTGCAGTGAGGTGAGATCATTCTACTGCACCCTAGCATGGTTGACAGAGTGAGACTGTCTAAAAAAAAAAGAAAAAGAAAAAGAAAAACCAATTGTTGCATAACCAGCTCTTTTTCATATGAGGAAAAGTTAGTAAGTAAATATTTACATAAAGCCAGAGAATTAAAATACAACTTCTAGTCTGCACACTACTACTGAAACTTCTTGGACAAATCTCCCTAATTTATTTAGCCTGGCTTTCTTATCTCTAAAGTAGTATCTACCTCATTAGATTACTATGAGGACAAACATGGGAAAACAATGGGAGATAGTCAAATCCTTTAGAAAGAAGTCTCTTGTATTCAGAGGAGTTACCTGTTCCTTCCTTCTTTAGATATGTGATTGTGGCCAATCATCTCACCTTGGTAATGCGTCTTATTTTATGAACAAGACTGCAGGTATCATTATCAGAGATGTATAGATGTGGTAGAGTTAACCAAGGAAATCTTTAAGGAACATTGGAGAACCTCAGCTTCACTCTTTAATTAGAGCATGGTTAACACACAGTACTGTTACGTTAAGAAGACTTCAAACCACAGCTAAGTAAAATCGAGAGACAAAAATGACCCATTGTTTGCAGAAAAGGAGAAACAGAATATTCGAGAAAATCAAAACAAGATCAGTCTGTCAGCAGAATATCACAAGGACTTCGAACTTCCTTTTCAGACCCAGGAAATCTTCTTTAAAAGAGAAACTTAGAAATGCATCGTTGGCAAGAATAAGAAAGAAGCAAAAGAAGAACCTTTTTTACATTATTAGCACATTATACCTAATCTAGAAACTATCTGTCTCTTATGCTATTTTTAAGTGCCACCTCAATGAAAAGAAGGTGAATTTTACTTCTCACTGTAATAATGTTCCCAGAATAACTTATCTTATTCCATTGTAGGCAGAAGTCTAGGAAACATCTTAAACCCTTACCAGCTCTGGGTTATGATAGGCACTCAGAAGCTGTTCTTTCATTGTACAGAAAAATCCCTATCTCGAAACTATACTTGAATATAAGCCAGGATCTGGGGCCTGGGGCCTGCGTTACTGGTTAGGGTTTCATACCAATTCCATCCTCTACCCAGAGAGTCTGTGCCAATATCAACATCCAGTTTCTTGACAGGAAATTGCTCTCTTCTCTTTTTTGAAATGAGATTTAATGAAAAACCAGAACACCTGTTGCCCTCTCCCAGTGAGAGTAAACTTTAATTAGTTAGGGTCTAATCAAGAGCAAAAACCACACAGTAATTTAAACAGTGATGTTTAATATAAAGAATTATTGAGTAAAGAATGATAGGAGAGTGACTCTAAAGATAGAATGAAAGCTCTAAACACTGCTGTAGGACCGAGGGAAAGTTCCAACAAAAGGACAAACTTGGAGGAAGGGATCAGAGCTCATTGAAGAAGGTGTGGTCACAATCTACTTGGTGGCAGAGGAGTTCCTAAGTTGCACAACCCAGAGATGGCTAAGAGTTACCAGGAAAGAAGTAACCCTTTGGGGCAGGTAGGTCAGAGCTGGTGGGCATGCTGGGTGTATGGGGGGGACTGGTACAGAGAGGGTCAGGGAGCCGCTGTAGGTGTGAGGCCTGGAACACGCAGTGTCTGTGTGAGGATATCTAGGGCCCAGGCGAGCTGAATTTGATGGGTGGGTGTGCAGAGTGAGTTGGGCTGCCACTGTGGGTGCTGGTGGGACTGAGAGCTGGGGAGGCCTTCCGCAGCAATCAAGCGCACCCCTGCATATGACTTGGACCAGAGCAGCCTGAGCCAGTGGACAAAGGCTGGCCATCCAGTTCACTAGACAGCCAGCCCTATGGGGGACCCCAGCGTGCCTATGCAAAGCAGCATTATAGGACAGGATGAAAGCCATGCGGTCTGGGTCTCCTAACCACACTCTTCCAGTCAAGAAAAGAGCCGAAGAAGGCATACAGCAAAAGCAATGCCCTGTAGGCACTTATACTGAGCCAGCAGTGAAGAAAACAACATGCTCTTCAGGGGTCTGACCAACAAGCCATCAGGACTAGGGAGGAAAACATCTTTTTTCTTCAATGCCTCTCTCCAGCACCCTCTACTGATGAAACATTTTGCTGGCTATAGTAAAAGGAAAACTAAAGGGCCAAGATCTATTTTAATAGATGAGTCAGTGAAGGGAGCTGAGAGGCAATAAATTGATAACTGGCACATTCTCCCTCTGGGGAAAGCACTCCATCCAATCAGACCTCCCCAGTTAGTTGCTCTCTCTCCTTTTCCCTAGAGTGTATCTTGTCCTCATGGACCACCTGCTTCCACCAACCTCCCAATGACTGATTTTTCTAACAGAGCCCTTCCAGCCATTTTCAGCTGGAAACCTTAGAAACCTATTGCCTTTCTTGAAGGTGGCACAGATGTCAAAGAAGAGTCCTCTGGTGGCAGACAGAGTATTGCACAGCTCTTTTTTTGTTTTTTAAGGACGACAATACTCATTTTTAAAATTGTATCTACTTAAAAGCATTCAGAATATCAACAAAACAGCTGCGACTTTTTTTTTTTTTGCAATTACAGAGTAATATTCAGTTAACAGAGCAGTTGTTTCTTATAAGCTGCATCAGAGACAACTGAAGAGGAAAAACTACCAACCCCATATATAACTAATTTGTGCTGTGCACCTAGGAGAACCTGCTTTAAATTTCCATGCCAATTTACAGTCCCCATACTGTACCAGGCAAGGTACAGTTTCAGCCACATTTTCAGTCGTGGCTACTGAAAATACCACAGGACAGGGTTACCTAAAGACATGTTCAGTGGTGTGTTTACGACACAAAAAAAGACACTGTACAGTTTAAAAATAAATCTTACACAGCCTTACATTTCCATTTTTTTTCTTTAAAAGGAATGAATTGGGTACAAGGGGGTTAAATACTTTATAGACAAGAAAAAAACTGCACTAAAACCAACTTATTCGGCATCGTCATCTTCTTCATCTTCTTCCTCGTCCTTCTCACCCTCTTCATCTTCCTCCTCTTCCCTCTTTATTTTTATTTATTTGTTTATTTATTTTTTGAGACAGAGTCTTTCTTTGTCACCCAGGCTAGAGTGCAATGGTGCAATCTTGGCTCACTGCAACCTCTGCTCCCTGGGTTCAAGTGATTCTCCTGCCTCATCTTCCTGAGTAGCTGGGATTATAGGAATGCACGACCACGCCCAGCTGATTTTTGTATTTTTTTAGTAGAGACGGGGTTTTGCCATGTTGGCCAGGCTGGTCTCAAACTCCTGACCTCATTTGGGAGGCCTGATTTTCCTGCCTCGGACTCCCAAAGTGCCGGGATTACAGGCGTGAGCCACTGCACCCGGCCCTCTTCCTTCTTTTTCTTGCTTTTTTCAGCCTCGATGACTCCCTTTTTTGATGCCTCAGGCTTTCCTTTAGCCGATATGCAGCAATATCCTTTCCGTATTTTTCCTTCAACTTCACAGTCTTCTTTTCATAAGGCTGCTTGTCACCTGCAGCAGTGTCATTCCACGTCTCTTCCAGTTTCTTCGCAACATCACCAATGGACAGGCCAAGATGTTCTCCTTTGATTTTGGGCGATACTCCGAACAGAACAGAAAAAAGTCCAAAGGAGGCCTCTTGGGTGCATTGGGATCCTTGAACTTCTTTTTTGTCGTCCCTTTAGGAGGGATATAGGTTTTCATTTCTCTTTCATAGGGGGTCTTGTCTGCCTGTGCCATGTCTTCAATTTTTTTTTCTCTTTAGCAGACGTGGTCTTCCACCTCTCTGAGCACTTCTTAAAAACTCTGAGAAGTTGACTGAAGCATCTGCCTGCGGCTTCTTATGCTCCTCCCGACAAGTTTGCACAAAAAATGCATATGATGACATTTTGCCCCTCGCTTTCTTAGGATCTCCTTTGCCCATTTTTAGTTATTTTTCCTCAGCGAGGCACAGAGTCGCCTGGTGCCTGTCTGGTTCTCACTTGCCCAGTGCTATCTCTATAGAGTGTAATGTACTGAAATGGCTGTGAGAGCCATTGCACAACTCTTTAAAGGAATTTGTGACCAAGAACGGTGGTTCACACCTGTAATCCCAACAGCATGGGAGGCCGAGGCAGGAGGATAGCTTGACATTAGGAGTTCTGGAACAGCCTAGGTAAAATAGCGAGACCTCATATCAACAAAAAAAGAAAAAAATTTAATTAGTTGGGTGCACGCCTGTAGTCTCAGCTACTCAGAAGGCTGAGGCAGGAGGATTGCTTGAGCCCAGGAGTTCAAGGCTGCAGTGAGCCGTGATGGTGCTACTGCACTCCAGCATGGATGACAGAAAAAGACACTGCCTCAAAAATAAATAAATAAATAAAAATGTTAAAAGACAAAGGAATTTGATAAGTGCAATCAGAAATTGAACTAGAGACTATAAAGACAACTTTTACGGGGATGCAACTGTTTTACACAGCACTGGAGTGGTGTATACATGACTATGCATTTTTTGAAACGCATATAACCACAGTAGAAAGAATGAACTTTAACATATGCAAGTTCAAAATTTTTTTTCTTCAGTTAGTTTCTTTTTGTTTTGTTTTCAGGAATGGGGTTTCACTCTGTCACCCAAGCTGGAATGCACCAGAGATCATGCTAACTGCAGTCTCGAACTCCTGGGCTCAAGAGATCATCCCACCTCAGCCTCCCAAGTAACTGGGACTACAGGCACGTGCCACCACATCTGCTAATTTTTTAATGACTTCTAGAGATGGGAGTCTCCCTATGTGTGCTCAGATTGATCTCAAACTCCTGGCCTCACATGATCCGCCCACCTCAGCCTCCCAAGTAGCTGAGATTACAGGCAAGAGCCACAGCACCTGACCACAGCACGTGGAAGACTTTGCAACTTTAAAGGAAACAATATACAGCAGGTCCTCAAATAATGTTTCATTAAACATCATTTTTTAGACCGTTGATGGAAAAAAAATGGTTTCTACTGTTGCATCATGAGGTCCTAATGAAAAAAAGAAAAAAATTGGATTATTTATATGTCATTTTGCTTAAAGTTGCAGTTTCTAAGAACCTACTGATGGTAAGTAAGGACTTACTGTACATAGAAATACATTCATTTATTTCCTAACTCTGTCCACTGAGAAGGCCTAGAAGCAGTGTCCGTCCAGTAGCAATGAGCACACTTGTGCCCAGATTTGGGTTTCTAAAAACCACTCTCCAATGAAAGAAACCAGGGCTCCTTGGAAAATAGATGATTCCAGGGCTGAACAAGGGAAAATACAAGACAAGCTTGGCAAAAAGTAAGTATAGTGCCAGGAAGAAAGGAAGTGCTCAGAAAACAAGAGGGATGTGGAGCCAATCTGAAAGGGCTCCCAATGGCCAAAGCTGGAAAAATGTGAGCAAGCTTGTTATTCTGAGATGAGGAGATACTCTTTTTAAAAAATTACTGGTTGAAAGAATAGAAAGTATTCATAGTAGTTTGGGGGGAGTAAGAAGCAGCAGAGGGGCAAGGACTGCTGTTTTTTGTCAAAGGCCTTGGGAAATGATTTGAGACTTGCAACCATGCCCATGCTTGCACAGCTTTCAAAGGAAAAAAGAAACCCTACATTAAAGAGTGAGCAAACACAAAAAGAATATAAAGTTAAAAGGGAGGATTTTGACAAGGGAAGGTTTTGTTTGTTTGGTTTGGTTTATTTTGTTTCATTAAAATGGGAAACAGCTATTTACATGTGGATAGAAAGCCAATAGAGAGAGAAAGGATAAAATCACAGGGAAGAAAAAGACACAATTGATAGGGGCAAGTGTCTGAGGAAGTGAGGCAGTCTTATAATATGGTTGAAGGATTCACGAAAGATCAGGGGCAGCACTAGTCAGTTCATTACTCTTTTCTTTTTTTTTTTTTTTTGAGATGGGGGTGTCACTGTGTCACCCAGCCTGGAGTACAGTGACACGATCTTGGCTCACTGGAGTCTCTGCCTCCTGGGTTCAAGCGATTCTCCTGCCTCACCCTCCCAAGTAGCTGGAATTACAGGCATGCACCACCACGCCTGGCTAATTTTTGTATTTTTAGAAGAAACAGGGTTTTACCATGTTTCCCAGGCTGGTCTCGAACTCCTGGCCTCAAGTGATCTGCCCACCTCAGCCTCCCAAAGTGCTGGAATTACAGGTGTGAGCCACTGCACCTGGCCCCAGTTCATTATTTCTTACTTATCCCAGAACAGAGACTGACACACGGCAAATTCTCAGAAAATCTCTGTCCTTGTCCCTGCTGTTGCTTCCTGCTGAGCCCTGAGGTGTACCTACCCTTGCCTGGTATGAGGTGCTCTCTCATAAACCCTAAAAATGCACTCCCTGGGAATTTCAGAGCCATGTCTGTCACTTCCTTTTGTCAGTGTCTAAATTATCTAAAAGATTTGGAAACAATTCTGCATATTTAGGCACTGAAGACCTCTTTTAAAATGCCACATATGTGAATGCATTTAACGCTACTGAACTATACACTTAAAAAATGGTTGTAGGGACCGGGCGCGGTGGCTCACACCTGTAATCCCAGCACTTTGGGAAGCCGAGACGGGCGGATCACGAGGTCAGGAGATCCAGACCATCCTGGTTAACATGGTGAAACCCCGTCTCTACTAAAAACACAAAAAAATTAGCCAGGTGTGGTGGCAGGCGCCTGTAGTCCCAGTTACTCGGGAGGCTGAGGCAGGAGAATGGCGTGTACCAGGGAGGCGGAGCTTGCAGTGAGCCAAGATCGCGCCACTGCACTCCAGCCTGGGCAACAGAGCAAGACTCCGTCTCAGGAGAAAAAAAAAATGGTTGCAGGGCATGGTGGCATGTGCCTGTAATCCCAGCTACTCTGGAGGCTGAGGTGGGAGGATCCCTTGAGCCCAGTAGTTCAAGGCTAGAGTGAGCTATGTGTGATACTGCGCTCCAGCAGGGTGACAGAGCAAGACTCTTGTCTCTAAAAAAATTAACTAACTACTTGATTTAATTTTTTAAAAGTGGCTGTAATGGTAAATTTGCTATGCAGCTGTTAACACATGGTTAATTTTTTTCTTTTTCTTGAGACAAAAGTCACTCCATCACTCAGGCCGGAATGCAATGGCACAATCACACTCACTGTGGCCTCGGCCTCCCAGGTTCAAGCAATTCTTCCACCTCAGCTTCTTGAGTAACTGGGGCCATAGGCATGTGCCGCCACACTCAGCTAACTTCTCTTTTTTTGTTTGTTTTTAGTAAAGACAAGATCTTCCTATGTTGCCCAGACTCTCTCGAATTCCTGGCCTCAAGGGATCCTCCTGCATCAGCCTCCCAAAGTGCTGGGATTACAGACATGAGCTACTGCGCCTGGCCTACAAAAACTTCTGTAAGCAAAATATTAAATTAGGAAAAATCATCTCTAAATGAATAATACTACATTTATCAGATTCTAATGACTTTAATAATAGAGTGAAGCCCAAGGTTAGAATGCTTAGTGAGACTTGGAAGACCAACTTGACCTTCACATGCAACCATGGAGCCAGACTTGGTTGGGGGAAGGAACTCACTTCCCAGATCACAGCGTCAATTCTATCTCCCTAGCCATTGATGAGTTTTCTTCCAGAACCATGACTCAACTCTTCGGGAGAGAATTTCTTATCATGGTATGGTAGCTGGGGTCTTTTGTCTAAGTAGAAAGTTCATGATATATTTAATGTATTAAAACCTTTTTTAAAAATCCATTTCACACTTTAAAAAATTGTTCTCAACTTCAGAAATAATTTTAAAAGAACTAGTACTGACAAAGACTACTTTTAATTATAGTAATAAGCAAGGAACTAATAGGGGGTATTCAGTCAAAAAGGAAGAATATGCTTCCATTTGGCCTCACCTCCACATTTCATTCCTAACTTAGCCCAAACCATATTCTAATACAATACAATCAATGTATTCATGGCAAGGTGGTAATTAGTATGTAGTCCTAGTAAAATGGGTCTGATGATATTTTCTGATTTGCACCTTCTTTGGTGGGGAATATTGCATTCAATAACTGTATGGCAAATAAAATGGCTCGACAGGCCCACGCAGCAGAAATAAGTATTTTCAATAGCAAATTGCCTTTATATGGGCATATTTCTACATTCTAAAATAATGTCTCCATTATCTTGGTTAGAGTTCAACTCTTTTAAATTTATAAGAAATATGCTGTGCATGAGTGTGTGGTGATGATTCACAGATTTGAAATAACACCTACTCTCCTGCGGTTCTGGCACAAAATGTGTCAGTGAAGCCTGCAATTAGGAAAATTATCTTGGCCTGTCTTGCCACAAGATGGTGACGTCAATATATACATCCAGAGCAGAAATGTATCCCAAAAATGGGTTTAGAAAACAGTTATCCAGCCTTGCTTGGTGCCTTAGTTCCTTTGTGCCTTTGCAATGTCATCTAAATCTTTGTCACTGATGATAACACCAATAATATCTAATGAAAACTGCAATATAGTTTATGTTAGTCTTCACAACAGTCCTATGAGGTAGATACTACCAGGGTTCCTATTTTACTGATGAAAAGAGGTTAAATAAGTTGCCCAAGATTATACAGCTAGGTAATGGTAGAACTCGGATTTGAACTCAGCTCTCTCAGACTCAGATGTTCACTCTTTTGACTTGGATTGGCTATATAATTTGAAGGGTCCAGTGCAAAATGAAAGCATGTGGCCCCCTTATTCAAAAGTTATTAATAATTTCAAGATGGCAATAGCGAGGCATTGAACCAATGGGTGCAAGCCCTTCTAAGCCCAGGGCCCTGTGTGATTGGACTGGTCATACACCTCTGAAGCTGGCCCTGCTCTTGGCCATATCACTTTCCTCCACTGTGGCCTCATCCCCATGCCTCAACCTAATTCAACAAATATTTTGACCAGACCATACCTCCACTGAAAGAGGTCTTACGTTGATCCATGGGAGATACAGATCCAGCCTGGAGACAAACAACATGTATTTCTCAAGCAACTTTTTTTTATTTCTTCTTTTTTGCTTTCATTACTTTTCTTTTCTTTCCTTTCCTTTTTTTTTTTTTTTTTTTTTTTTTTTTTTTTTTTTTTTTTTTTTGAGACAGTCTTGCTCTGTCACCAGGCTGGAGTGCAATGGCACAATCTCAGTTCACTGCAACCTCTGCTTCCCAGGTTCAAGTAATTCTTCTGCCTCAGCCTCCTGAGCAGCTGGGATTACAAGTGTGTTCCATCACGCCAGGCTAATTTTTGTATTTTTTTAGAGATGGGGTTTTGCCATGTTGCCCAGGCTGATCTAGAACTCCTGAGCTGAAGCAATCCACCCACCTTGGCCTCCCAAAGTGCTGGGATTACAGGCATGAGCCACTACTCCCAGCCTAGCCAATCCTTTTACTTGAGATTTCACATCATACTGAGCAGCAGAAAGTGTTCTACACCTTTTTTTTTTTTTTTTTTTTTTTTTTGAGACAGAGTCTCGCTCTGTCACCCAGGCTGGAGTGCAGTGGTGCAATCTCAGCTAACCACAACCTCTGTCTTCCGGGTTCACGCCATTCTCCTGCCTCAGCCTCCTGAGTAGCTGGGACTGCAGGTGACTGCCACCACACCTGGCTGATATTTTGTATTTTTAGTAGAGACGGGGTTTCACCATGTTAGCCAGGATGGTCTCAACCTCCTGACCTCGTGATTCGCCTGCCTCAGCCTCCCAAAGTGCTGGGACTACAGGCGTGAGCCACCGTGCCTGGCCAGTGTTCCACAATTTTATGAGTTTTCAATATCAAACCGTCTCTTTGGTTGTTCCCTAAAACCTCTCTTTTAATTAGCCTGCTTCTCTCTTAAAAACAAAACACAAACTGTGACAAGACCAACAGTTTCATATCCCCACTGCATAGTAACAGACCAATACACTGAGGCAGGAGTGCTTGCAGCAGAGAAAGAATTTAATGGCTGCAGGGTGCTGAGTAAGAAGATGAGAGGTGACCCTCAAATCCATCTCCCCAAGGAACTATAAGCTGGAGTTTTTAAGGGGATCATAGAGGGTGAGGATCTGGAAAATTGGGGTCATTGATCAGTTGGAATAAAGGGGATGAAATCATTAGGATGTGGAAACTGCATTCTTTGGTGAGTCAGCTCCTTTTGGGGTCCTTCAGACCAGCTGATGTCAGCAGTTTCATTGGTATGCAGGACCTGAAGGAATATCTCAAATGGAAAACAAAGTTTTATAATGTTCAAGTTGTTACCGATGAAGCACGTAAGGGGAACTATAATCTTGTAACAGGATCTATGAAATTCTAATACAACAGGCACTAAACAACTATGAGGAAGCAGGTCAAAGAGGGAGCTGACCTCATGATTAATGCCGACTATGCTGCAAGCTAGGTTTATTTTCATTACTGTCCCTCCCTTCTTTCCTGATTAATTTTGTAAAGTTTATAGGGATGGTTTCATAACAACAACAAACCTTCAACCACTTTCCACTGCAGTTTCTGGCATAAAACATGGCAGCAGATGTGACAGGAGGTCATTGCAGAAAAAAAAAAAAAAAGGTGGTGTCATGCATTACTCCCTCCTGCCGTGATTATTTGCAGCTGCTTCACCCTAATTATGGGAAAAGGCCTCATATCCTTGTAATTGTAGGGTCTTGATTAATAAACCATTTGCCTTCCAGGATCTTCTTTCTTTGTTTGACGGTGGGGAGGGGTTAGGGGCACAGAGTCTTACTCTGTTGCCCAGACTGGAGCGCAGTGGTGTAATCTCAGCTCACTGCAACCTTCACCTCCTGGGCTCAGGTGATCCTCCCACCTCAGCCTGGCGCTGTGCCACCACACCTGACTAATTTTTTTTTTTTTTTCGGTAGAGACAGGGGTTTGCCATATTGCCCAGGCTGGTCTTGAAGTGATCCACCTGCCTCGGTCTCCCAAAGTGCTGGGATTACAGGCATGAGTCACTGCACTCAGCCCTAGATCTTCTTCTGAAAACCTTTCCAAAACTTTCCCTTGGCACCTTTATTCAGTGGAATGTCTGGAGCTGAGTGGATGACATATTCTGGTGTAAACACATATCCTGAGAACAAAGGGAGTCTGTTTGTGGTGTCTATGGAGTAACTGTGACTTGCAGTTGACATTTCTAGAGACAACAATGGGCTGTGTGTGTACATCTGTGGCAGAGGAGTATTTGGAGGTGGAGGTCTAGAAGAGAAATCTCGTCTCTGTCCTTGATGGGGCTTTCTGCTTAATTTGATGGCCAGCCCCAAACTCTCCTTTCCCTTGCTCCTGTCACCAACTGGAGCTTTTGATTTCCCATCCTCACACACATTTTTACTGTGATTTCCTTTTCCCTAAAAAATGTGGGTAGTTCCTGTTTTTAGTTCCCTCCTAATTGGGATAAGGAGGAGGAATCACAGCTAGCCCCCAGCCGAGACTCTTCACACCTTAGGATTTAAATGTGGACTGCAGGGTTTGATGCATTGCTACCTTTTATGAATAAGGTTAGATGCAGTTATAGACAACCTGTAAATTTGCCAAGGAAGGATGTCTGGATACACGTAAGTATCTAGCATGGTAGTTTTCCATCATATCACACCCATTATCCCCTTTGTATAATAAAACATTGCTTTCATGATTTTAAATGAAATTCATATATCATATAATCTAATTTCGCAAAGGAAAAAAAAGTTTTAATTTGCATAATGCCATAAGTATAAAATAAAGAAGAAAGAAAACTGGAGTTAGGGTCTATGTTGAAATAATTATAAATAGATTTTTCATCCATATCAATGCCCTGCAGGGCATTTGAAAGTCAGGCAGAACAGTTTCTTTGTTCTATGGAACTGTTCCACACATCTGTCAGTCTTGGCCCCAGCCACCAAATACCACTGAGCACACCCTCAATCACTGTGATAACCAAAAATGCACCCATAATTCCCAAACCACATCCAAAAAGTGGTCCTGCCCCTGTTGAGAACCACTGGTCTGAGTAGGAGTGCCTGTATATTGGAATCCTTTTGATTGTCCGTTGGTTAAGATATCCAGGTAATAGAATAAGATGTATTATACTTGCCATCCTCCCAGGCTGAGTTCTGGGGTTTGGCAATCCTGAACTCAACCACTCAACCAGCATGCATTTTCTATGTGTACACAACTATTTTTAGGCCACTAGTTTTAAAATAGCAGACACACACACATACACACACTCACCACACACACCCCATATTCACCAAGGTCCCTGGCCACATATAGTAACACGGCTTTGGTCAGGGAGTGGCTGCGCTATGCATGGACTGATGGCTATGTAGAGCAAGGTAGACAGAGCATTTATTTTGTGCTATATTTAAATTATAGGGAGGTGGAAATGGTGGGTGTGCTGATGTGGTTAGGTTCCTAAGAAAGATTGGTTGGTCTTCCACGTTGCTTCTTGGTTCTGTCTGATCTCCAGCTTGGATTAGTGAAAGGAGAGTCTGCATTGTAAATATGTTTTCCCTGGCCAAGGACAGATGGTAGCATTTGCCTCTCTTTCCGCCTGCTGAATACAAATTTGAAGCCAAACAGGGACCCAAAGGTAATAAGGGTCCCCTCACCATCATGCCCTTTGACACACACCCCTAATTAGGATCTACTCAAGTATCATTTACCAGACACTAATAAAAATAGTGACTCCTGGCCAAAAAGGAAAAGAAAAAAAAGCTGTATGTTTGTGGAAACTTCTGTGAGTCACTCTCCAGCATCTATCCTGGGTCAGTGTGTTTTGCTCCCAGAATGAGCTACAATTTGAATGGAAGAAGAATTCTAAACAATCTAAGGAAAAATTTAAACAGAATAACCCCTGTACACCATGACCTACGATATAAAATTTGCTCTTCTTAAATTATTCTGATCCAAGAGCAATGTTTACTAGCTTAACATTAAGCTTGTTTTCTGGGGAGTACAGTTCTTATATGGACCACTAAGAATAAAGTGAGTTTGAAGCAATGGACAGGGGACAAAAAATGAATTCCAGAGCTGGGTGAGGTGTCTCATGCCTGTGGCCCCAGTAACTTGGGAGGTTCGGGTGGGAGGACTGTTTGAACCCAAGAGGTTGAGGCCGCAGTGAGCTGTAATCATGCTGGTGTACTCCAACATGGGCGACAGAGCAAGACCCCACTCTAAAATGAAAAAAAGGCCGGGCGCGGTGGCTCAAGCCTGTAATCCCAGCACTTTGGGAGGCCGAGACGGGCGGATCACAAGGTCAGGAGATCGAGACCATCCTGGCTAACACGGTGAAACCCCGTCTCTACTAAAAAATACAAAAAACTAGCCGGGCGAGATGGCGAGCGCCTGTAGTCCCAGCTACTCGGGAGGCTGAGGCAGGAGAATGGCATAAATCCAGGAGGCAGAGCTTGCAGTGAGCTGAGATTCGGCCACTGCACTCCAGCCTGGGCGACAGAGCGAGACTCCGTCTCAAAAAAAAATAAAATAAAAATAAAATAAAATGAAAAAAAAAATGCATTCTAAGTAGGGAAACAATTTATTCTTTCATGTATGCGCTCATTTGATACCTCATCCAGCTTAAATTCACTTATATTATGTTGGATGTACCCTTAGCTCCCTTACCCCTCTGACACTGAGATACTCACTTGACTAAACAATGACCTTTGTTAGACATTCCGCGTAGTCCAGTCGTACACCTGTGCAGCCAAATGCAACTAGTGAAGAATCAAACCATACTAAGAGATCTCACTTTAAATTCATAATCATAAGTTTTGAGTAGGCCCTTAATGCGGCTAACAATCACGCTGAATTTCCCTGGCCCTTTTATTCTCCCACTCTCCTGGGTGACTATTTCACACCTTCTCTGTCCTCAAACCTCAACTACTTACTCACCTCCCCTCATCGTTCTGATGCCCTTGCTTCCTATTTCTCTGAGAAAATAGAATGAATCAGAAGAGAGCTCCCACAAACACCCACCGCTGCATCATGCCCATATTCTGGGCTTCCTTCCTGTGACTGTAGAGGAACACTCCGTGCCCCTAGGAAAGGCCACCGCTGGCTGGGCTTGATGGCTAATGCCTGTAATCCCAGCACTTCAGGAGGCAGAGGCAGGCAGATTGCATGATGCTAGGAGTTCAACACCAGCCTGGGCAACATGGTGAAACCCCATCTCTACAAAAAAATACAAAAAAAAAAAAAAAAGAAGAAGAAGAAGAAAGAAAGAGAGAGAAAAGTAAAGAAAGGAAAAGAAAAGAAAAGGTCACTGCTCTCCTTGTGAACCTGACACCACCTACTCAAGGACATCACTCCAGCAATTCTCCTCTCAATCACCTGCATCAGCTCATCCCTTTCCCCTGGATCTTTTCCACCAATCTATGAACATTATTTCTCCCATTTTTGAAAAATCCTCTGTTGACCTCACTTCCTCCTTCAGCTACTACCTCCATTTCTTTCTTTCTTGGGGGTTGTCTATATTCCCCATGTCCAATATCTCTCTTAAACCTAATATAGTCAGTTATGTATCCAATCCACTTCAATTAAATTGCTCTTGTCAAGGTCTCCTCCACTTCCCTGTTGCTACATCCAACAGCCAAGCCTCAATTTTCATGTTACTTGATCGCTGAGTAGAATGTGATTACTCTTTCCTTCTGAACTACTTTCCATACAGCTTTTAGAAGGGCACTTATCCAACCTTTCCCCTATTGCTCTGGCTGCTCATTGTCAGTCTTCTCTGTTGGGTCCTATTCATCTCTCTGACCTCCAAAACTTGGAGCATCCCAAGATTCAGCCCTTGTACCTCTTCTTTTTTTTGTTTTTTTTTTTTTTTTTTTTTTTTTTTTTTTTTTTGAGACAGAGTCTGGCTCTGCCGCCCAGGCTGGAGTGCAGTGGCCGGATCTCAGCTCACTGCAAGCTCCGCCTCCCGGGTTCACGCCATTCTCCTGCCTCAGCCTCCCGAGTAGCTGGGACTACAGGCGCCCACCACCTCGCCCGGCTAGATTTTTTGTATTTTTTAGTAGAGACGGGGTTTCACCGTGTTAGCCAGGATGGTCTCGATCTCCTGACCTCGTGATCCGCCCGTCTCGGCCTCCCAAAGTGCTGGGATTACAGGCTTGAGCCACCGCGCCCGGCCCAGCCCTTGTACCTCTTCTGTTTTCCATCTTGACTGACTCATTCGGCAATCTCCTCTAATCTCATGACTTGAACTATCATCTAGGATGTGCTAACAGTGTCCAGTCTGCATGTCTCCCCTATACCCCAGATTCACACATCCAGCTGCCTCCTTAATATTATCATTTGAATAATAGACATCTCAAGTTTAACAAGTCCTAAACTCAACACCCGATTGCTGCTTACCGCTGTGCTATCACCAAACCTGTTCCTTTTCTTCTCTTCTCCAGTTGCAGAGTTCAAAGCCTTGAAGTCATATGGATGCTTCTTTTCCTCCCGCACCTCACATCTGACCTATCAGCAGATCTGTCTGATTAACCTTCAGCATACGTCCAGAATCTGACCAATTCTCACCACTTCCACTACTACCACTGCTGTCTTTTACCTAAATTACTGTGGGAACCTCCAAACTAGTCTGCCAGCTTCCATCTTTGACATGCTGAGATTCTTCTTGACACAGAAGCCTGGACCAGGCGCAGTGACTCATGACTCTAATCTCAGCACTTTGAGAGGCCAAGGCACAAAGATCTCTTAAGCCCAGGAGTTTGAGGCTGCAGTGCGCTATGATTGCACCACTGCACTCCAGCCTGGGCAACAAAGCAAGGCCCTGTCTCAAAACACACACACACACACACACACACACACACACAAAAAAAAAAAAACAGAAAATAAGTCTAAAACACAGAAGCCTGAGTGATACTGATAAAAACATAAATTCAAGAAGATCACTTTTCTGCTCAAAAACCCTCCAAGCCCTCCAAAGGGCTGGATGTGGTGGCTCAGGCCTGTAATCCCAGAACTTTGGGAGGCTGAGGTGGTTGGATCACTTGAGTCCAGGAGTTCGAGACCAACTTGGGCAACATCATGAAACCCCATCTCTACAAAAAATACAAAAATTAGCCAGGCATGATAGTGCACACCTGTAGTCCCAGCTACTAGGGAGCCTGAGGCAGGAGGATCGCTTGAGCCTAAGAGGTGGAGGTTGCAGTGAGCCAAGATCATACCACTGCCCTCCAGCCTGGGTCACAGAGTGAGACCGTGTCCCAAAAAAAAAAAAAAAAAAAAAAAAAAAAAGAAAAGAAAAAGAAAAAAAGAAAAGCATGATGTAGGCTGGAAGAAAAAAAAAAAAAACCTCCAAAGGTATTTTTAGTAAAAGTTCAACTTGAAAATTTATTTTAATGCCCTACATGCTCTGCTCACTGCCCATTCCCTCCCAACCTCATCCTCTACTTCTTTCCCGCTTCTCTGTTCTATTCTAGGAGCACGCTCCCCACCCTTTGCTGTTCCTGGAACATTCCAGGCGCCTCAGGACCTTTGTACTAGCTGTTCCTGGGATGTTCTTCCCCCAGATATGACTCACTCACTCACTCACCTCCTTCCCTCAAATATCTCCTTCTCAGTAAGCCCTTCCCTGTTAACCCATCCAAAATTGCAATTCCAAGTGCTCCTTTTCCTACTTACTGGCTTTTTTTTTTCTGCAGAATTTATTGCCACCTATGGAACAAATGTTTATTTTATTTATCTTTTTTTTTTTTCTTATTCTGACAACCAAAATGTGAGCTCCAAAAGGGTGGTGGTTTTTTTTCATCTTTTTTCATTGCTGTATCTTAGCACTTAGAAGAGTATATATACATATATATATATAGTATTCAATAAATATTTATTGAATGAACGGATGCCTACTGTATGCAAAGAATCACCTTTAGGTTCTGGTGAAACAAGGAGGAATAAAGTTACTGAACACTCTACACTTCAGGTTCCTCATCTACAAAATGGAGATAATAATAAACCTCATGGGACTATTACAAGGATTAAATGACCGAATATTTAAGTAGTGCTTGGAATAGCACCGGGCATTTAGTAAGTACTATGTTAAGTAAATAAAATACATATATATATTTAAATCCCTGCCCTCAAGAAGCTCACATATAGTGGAAAGTAAGATATATTTGCAAAAAATACAGAGTACGCAGTGTTAACAAAGAAGATGGGAAAAGGGTCAACTTACCCTTAGGGTGCAAGAAGCCTTCACAAAGAAGCTGATACTTAATGTGAATCTTGGAGAATGAGGAGGTGTTCACCAGGCCAAAAATAAAGGCATCCTAGGCCAAGGACAACCAAACAAATGTTTGAATCAGGAGGCTCAGAGGTTGGAATAAATCCGTCCTCCCACCTTCCAGGAAGTGTTGATCCAGAGTTGTCTCAATATATCCAGCTTGTTTTTCCTACTTTATGCTTTAATTTCCTTATTATGTAAGGGAAGGTGTTGGTAACACTGAATATTAGATTGTAGTAATTTCACTGTGTAGGAGAGAAAGCTTAGGAGATTGTTACACCCTGGGGAAATATTTATTCCAATCTGCTTGATGCACACAGTGAAAAGCACCTGCTAGCTCTAAGTCACCTTCACATTCCTAAAAGAATTTTCAAGTTTCTTATAGTTTGACATTTATAATGTTGATATTTTCAATCTTCTGATATGACCATTGATAACCACCTAGGTTAAAAGTCTTACATTTCATTTCTTTCAAAAGCACTCTGATTTCAAGTTTACTATACATTTTATTCACTTTTTTAAGTTAATTAAAAGCATGTTTTAGGCTGGGCATTATGGCTCACCCCTGTAATCCCAGCACTTTGGGAGGCTGAGCGGGGAGGATCGCTTGAGGCCAGGAGTTCAAGACTAGTCTGGGCAACATTGTGAGATCTCATGCCTACAAAAAATTTAAAAATTAACTCGGCATAGTGGTTCACACCTGTGGTCCTAACTACTCAGGAGGCAGAGGTGGTTGAATCACTTGAGCCTAGGAAGTTGAGGCTGCAGTGGGCCGTGGTTATGCCACTGCACCTCAGCCTGGGTAACGGGGCAAGACTCTGTCTCAAAAAAGCAAAACAGGCTTGGCGTGGTGGCTCATGCCTGTAATCCCAGCAATTTGGGAGGCTGAGACAGGTGGATCACTTGAGAACCGGAGTTTGAGATCAGCCTAGGCAACATGGTGAAACCCTGTCTCTACCAAAAATACAAAAAAATTAGACAGGCATGGTGGTGGGCACCTGTGATCCCAGGTACTTGGAAGGCTGAGGCCGAAGGATCATTTGAGCCTGGGAGGCAGAGGTTCTAGTGAGCCAAGATTGCACCACTGCACTTCAACCTGGGTGATAGAGCAAGATCCTGTCTTAAAAAACAAAACAAAACAAAACTCTAATGTCCATTGAAATATTTTCTAAAGGAGTTTTTCTCTACATTAAAAAATATTAGTTAGGTCCTTTGGCCAGAAACTCAATGTAAAACTCTCTCTCTCTCTCTCTCTCTATATATATATATATATATGCGTGTGTGTATATATATATATGTGTGTGTGTGTATATACACACACACACACACGCATATATATATATATATAAAATTAGGGACAACATTACTTCGTCCTCTTAAGTGAGTGATCTAGAAATCAGAGGAGAGAGACCTGACCATGAAGCAGTCAAGGTGTCATCCAAGGAAGACCGCAGGGGCCATGCAGGAGGTACCAGAGCACCATAGTTGGATGTCCACTTTTCAGGATATGGCCCACAAACAGTCCTGCCAATGTCCTGGGTGTAGGCCCTGACAGATCCTAGACATCCAAATGCCACTTTATTCATTTACAATGAGAAATTAAACTCTCACATGGACGAGAATTTTCTCACTTGCCTGATTAGTGCATTTTCTCCTTGACGTCAAGGCAAAGAGAAGCCAATTCACCATCAGAAGACACTTTACAAACTTACCATGAGAAATCTCTGTCATGGGGACAGAAACTTCAAGGTCTGAATGCGCTGTGCATTTTCTCTCCGTAGACAGCCTATGTGGGAAGTCAAGTCATAATCTGAATCCTGCTCAGCAGTAACAATAAAGATAGATAATCAGATATATGGAAATGGGCTAGAAGACCCCGTGGCACACTGAAGAAGTCCCCCAAAGATGCCCACAGAACCTGTGAGTGTTACTTTACATGGCAAAAGGGACTTTAGGCTGGGCACGGTGGCTCATGCCTGTAATCCCAACACTTTGGGGGGCCGAGGTGGGCGTAAATCACCTGAGGTCAAGTTCGAGACCAGCCTGGTCAACATGGTGAAACCCTGTCTACTAAAAATATACATCCTGGCTAACACGGTGAAACCCCGTCTCTACTAAAATACAAAAAAAAAATTAGCCGGGCGAGGTGGCGGGCGCCTGTACTCCCAGCTACTCGGGAGGCTGAGGCAGGAGAATGGCGTGAACCCGGGAGGCGGGGCTTGCAGTGAGCTGAGATCCGGCCATTGCACTCCAGCCTGGGCAACAGAGCTAGACTCTGTCTCAAAAAAAAATAAAATAAAATAAAATAAAAATAAAAATAAAAATATAAAAATTAGCCAGGTCTGGTGGCACACTCCTGCAATCCCAGCTACTTGGGGGGCTGAGGCAGGAGAATCGCTTGAACCCGGTAGACGGAGGCTACAGTGAGCCAAGATCATGCCACTGCACTCCAGTCTGGGTGACAGAGCGAGACCCTGCCTCAGAGCAAATCAAAACAAAAAAACAGAAAGAAAGAAATATGTATGCTAATGGTTAAGACTTTCTTTCCCCTACTCTAAACTTGGAGAGGTACTGCCAGTTTTGTCTATATGTTTACCTAGGCCAATCAATCCTTTTTTGACAGATATCTTTGGCTATATTAATATATATTTAATTATATTGCTGACATTTTAGCTGGCCTAAGAGTCAGCCTGTCTACTTCAGAAAATTTAGTATTTTTCTGCTCTGATCCTACAGTTTATTCTCAGAAGGCAATCTTATTTCCTCATTCCCAAGTCCTTAGAAAGTACTTCATGATCACCCAAAATGTTAACAAATTATAAGAAGGGAACATCTACCATTGGGTTAAAGCCTGGTGCCAACAGATAAGTTTCACTCTCTTCTATAACCTAAAATTATAGGCAGCCATTCTAATCCTAGAATTGTCCGAAATTTGTCACAAATGGGTCAAACTCTGATCATGTAGATGGTTAAATATAAATTTAATACCACTACTCAAAAGATAACTGAACAATTTGCTTTTGAAATTGTCTGTACTTAGAGCCAGGGCTGGTCTAAAAAGTAGGTGAAGTGAATACCTATGTTCATGAAATTACAACATGGTAGCAACAGTTGAAATCCCCATTTCACTGAAAAATAAACTGGGGCTTAGAGAAGTTGAGGGATTTTGCCCAAGGCCAGGGCTCTTAAATGTCAGAATGTGAGGATTCAAACCTCTTAACCAGAGTGTAGATTTTTTTTTTTTTTTTTTTGAGACGTAGTCTCACACTGTTGCCTGGGCTGGAGTACAGTGGTATGAACTCAGCTCACTGCAACCTCCACCTCCCAGGTTCAAGCGATTCTCCGGCCTCAGCCTCCTGAGTAACTGGGATTACAGTCTCCTGCCACCACGCCCAGCTAATTTTTTGAATTTTTAGTAGAGACGGGGTTTCACTATGTTGGCCAGGCTGATCTCGAATGCCTGACCTCACGATCCACCCACCTCAGCCTCCCAAAGTGCTGGGATTACAGGCGTGAGCCACTGCGCCCAGATGAGTCTAGTCTTTTAACCATTACACTGTTGATACGATTTGAGAAATAGGGGAAACATCCCTGTTGTAAACATACTGTCATGTGTCACTTAATATTGAGAATGTGTTTTCAGAAATGCATTGTTAAGCAATTTCATCGTAGTGCAAACATCTTAGACTGCACTTACACAAATCTAGGTGGTATAGCCCACTACACATCCAGATGACAGGGGGGATAGCCTATCGCTCCTAGGTTACAAACCTGTACAGCATATTACTGTACTGAATACTGTAGGCAACTGTAACACAATGGTAAGTATTCATGTATCTAGACATATCTAAACACAGAAAAGGTAGAATAAAAATACAGTATTATAGTCTTTTTGGGGGTGGGGTGGGGGATAGAGTCTCACTCTGTTGCTCAGGCTGCAGTGCAGTGGCATGATCCCGGCTCACCACAACCTCCACCTCCTGAGTTCGAGCAATTCTCCTGCCTCAGCTCCCGAGTAGCTGGGATTACAGGTGCCCACTACCACGCCTGGCTAATTTTTGTATTTTTAGTAGAGATGGGGTTTCACCATGTTGGCCAGGCTGGTCTCAAACTCCTGACCACAAGTGATCCACCCACCTTGGCCTCACAAAGTGCTCAGAGTCTTTTCTTTTATTCTGGGCTTTCTGGCAAAAACCAAAAAGCCTGCTTGACAAATTCTAAAAGAGCTGTAACACTACTATTATAGTCTTATGGAGCCACTATTATATTTGGTCTATCATTGATCAAAATGTCATTATGCGACACATAACTGTATTTCCCCATTATCTTTCAGGATGTCTGAAATATTACCATTCATTTGGTCTTGACAGCATATATTTCTGGGAAAGTGAAGCTAACTCTTTAGAGAATTTAGGGAGAAAATATCATTATGTTCTTTCTTTATTTCTGTTACTAACACCTTACTTCAGGCCATACTCATTTCTCACCTGGAATATGGCAACAGCCATCCAGCTGGTCTTCATGCTACCTTGGCTGGCTCGTTACAATCTGTTCTCCACATTACAACCAGAGCGATCTTCCCAAAATGCAGGTCTGATCATGTCACTCCCTTGCTTGAACGTTTTCAGGGGCTCCCGATTGTCTTCAGCATGGTCTACACCAGTGGTTCTCACCCATTAGGCAAAACCTTATATAACACACAATTTTCATCATTTCCCCACTCTCCTGAAAGGAAATTCATACAGAAATGTGTGGGTAGGCCAGGCATTGTGGCTCACACCTGTAATCTTAACTCACTGGGAGCTGAGAAAGGAAGTTCACTTGAGCCCAGGAGTTCAAGACCAGCCTGGGCAACGCAGTGGGACCCTGTCTCTACCAAAAAAACCAAAAAACAAAAAACAAAAAAATAAAAAATTAGCCAGGGATGGTGGCACACAACCGAGTTCCCAAGTACTCAGGAGGGTGAGGTCAGAAGATCGCTGATGCCTGGGAGGTCAAGGCTGCAGTGAGCCTTGATTAGAACACTGTGCTCCAGCCTGGGCAACAAAGCAAGACCCTGTTTCAAAAAAAAAAAAAAAAAAAAATTGCCCACAGGCAAGAGTGAGGGACCTAACCATACTCCCACACTCATATATCTGTGGGCCTGATTAATTTTGCAGACTTCACACAGCTCAGACTGCTCTGATTAGTTTGCCTTGGGCTCTAATCCTCATAAACTGCCTAAATACTCAACACCATACATACAATGGTTTTTCTTTTTTTTTTTTTTTTTTGAGACGGAGTCTCACTCTGTCGCCCAGGCTGGAGTGCAGTGGCCGGATCTCAGCTCACTGCAAGCTCCGCCTCCCGGGTTCACACCATTCTTCTGCCTCAGCCTCCCGAGTAGCTGGGACTACAGGCGCCCGCCACCTCGCCCGGCTAGTTTTTTGTATTTTTTTAGTAGAGACGGAGTTTCACCGTGTTAGCCAGGATAGTCTCGATCTCCTGACCTCGTGATCCACCCGTCTCGGCCTCCCAAAGTGCTGGGATTACAGGCTTGAGCCACCGTGCCCGGCCAGGTTTTTCTTACTAGTCTTTGTAGAAGCCACTTTCTCTGCCTGGAGCTCTGTTTTTCCAGCTTTATCTGGCTAACCCCTTCTCATTCAGGTGCCTGCTTAGAAGTGTTTTCCTTGGGCAGTATGGCCAGTTTCACGATATTGATTCTTCCTATCCATGGGCATGGAATGTTCTTTCATTTATTTGTGTCCTCTTTTATTTTATTGAGCAGTGGTTTGTAGTTCTCCTTGAAGAGGTCCTTTACATCCCTTGTACATTGGATTCCTAGGTATTTTATTCTTTTTGAAGCAATTGTGAATGGGAGTAATTTATAGATTCAATGCCATCCCCATCAAGATACCAATGACTTTCTTCACAGAATTGGAAAAAACTAAAGTTCATATGGAGCAAAAAAGAGCCCACATTGCCAAGACAATCCTAAGCAAAAAGAATAAAGCTGGAGGCATCATACTACCTGACTTCAAACTATATTACAAGGCTATGGTAACCAAAACAGCATGGTACTGGTACCAAAACAGATATATAGACCGATGGAACAGAACAGAGCCCTCAGAAATAATACCACACATCTACAACCATATGATCTTTGACAAACCTGACAAAAACAAGAAATGGGGAAAGCATTCCCTATTTAATAAATGGTGCTGGGAAAACTAGCTAGTCATATGTAGAAAGCTGAAACTGGATCCGTTTCTTACACCTTATACAAAAATTAATTCAAGATGGATTAAAGACTTAAATGTTAGACTTAAAACCATAAAAACCCTAGAAGAAAACCTAGGCAATACCATTCAGAACATAGGCATGGGCAAGGAATTCATGACTAAAACACCAAAAGCAATGGCAACAAAAGCCAAAATAGACAAATGTCATCTAATTCAACTAAAGAGCTTCTGCACAGCAAAAGAAACTACCATCAGAGTGAACAGGCAACCTACAGAATGGGAGAACATTTTTACAATCTAACCGTCTGACAAAGGACTAATATCCAGAATCTACAAAGAACTTAAACAAATTTACAAGAAAAAATCAAACAATCCCATCAAAAAATGGGCAAAGAATATGAACAGACACTTCTCAAAAGAAGACATTTATGCAGCCAACAGACACATGAAAAAATGCTTATCATCACTGGCCATCAGAGAAATGCAAATCAAAACCAAAATGAGATACCGTCTCACACCAGTTAGAATGGTGATCATTAAAAAGTCAGGAAAAACAGGTGCTGGAGAGGATGTGGAGAAATAGGAACACTTTTACACTGTTGATGGGGACTGTAAACTAGTTCAACCATTGTGGAAAACAGTGTGGCGATTCCTCAAGGATCTAGAACTAGAAATACCATTTGACCCAGCCATCCCATTACTGGGTATATACCCAAAGGATTAGAAATTATGCTGCTATAAAGACACATGCACACGTATGTTTATTGTGGCACTATTCACAATAGCAAAGACTTGGAACCAACCCAAATGTCCATCAATGATAGACTGGATAAAGAAAATGCGGCACATATACACCAAAGAATACTATGCAGCCATAAAAAAGAATGAGTTCATGTCCTTTGTAGGGACATGGATAAAGCTGGAAACCATCATTCTGAGCAAACTATTGCAAGGACAGAAAACCAAACACTACATGTTCTCACTCGTAGGTGGGAATTGAACACTAAGAACACTTGGACACAGGTTGGGGAACATCACACACTGGGGCCTGACATGGCATGGAGGGAGTGGGGAATGATAGCATTAGGAGATATACCTAATGTAAATGATGAGTTAATGGGTGCAGCACACCAACATGGCACATGTATACATATGTAACAAACCTGCATGTCGTGCACATGTACCCTAGAACTAAAAGTATAATAATAAAAAATAAATTTAAAAAAAGAAGTGCTTTCCTCCAAGAAGCCTTCCCTGACACCAATGAGACATAACCTACTGAACTTCCTCTGTTATAGCACATGTCACACTGTGTTTGCACCCCTTACTGCTTCGGCCACCTCCTAGAGGATGAGTTTCTTGAGGGCATAGAGTATGTTGTGGTCACTGTCACACACACAATGATTGGCACAGACTTGACATTCATAACGAAAAGGAAAAGGAAGTTGAAGAGCTTCAGTGACTAATTTGGGTGAACTTGTTTATATTTCTACTGAAGGAAATTTTGGGAAAGGAAAATAATGAGGTTGGGAGTACTAAAGGTCAGTTATTATTTTTTAGAAACATTATTTTGGAAATGTATAAAAATGAAAAAAAAACCCACATATTTTGAAAGTAATAAAATGGCCTTTTGACTGGAACCAGTAATTCACCAAAATAACGAACACAAAGGGAAAGAGGAGAGGCACCTGGTAGATGTTCTCTAGGCCTTTTAGAAGACGTGGAATTGTTCCTTCGGCCATGTATATGCGAATCTGTGGCAGGCCAATTCTCCCTGACAATCGCACAGACGGGGCTGCATGACAGTCACACACACAGGCCTGCATAGCACTCCAGTTAGACAGACAGGTTTCCATAGCACTGCCTTAACATTGAGCAAACAGTTAAACCTGGGGAAATCAGTGCCCAGACATCAAAGCTAGGAATGAAACATATGGTCAGTAGGAGCCTTGCATGGGCTTCTCCCTAACCTGGAGCAAACCAAAATAATAGAGACAGTCATACTTTCCTTGTGCCAGGAGTCAACGAAATCTGAGACGAGTCAAGATAACAGAGGCAGCTGTTTGAATAGATTCATTGGAGAGTCTAAGGCAGCTCGCCAGACCAAGCTGTAAAGCAGATAAGATAGAAATAATCACTCTGGTACCACAGTAGACAGGCCTTGAAGGTACTGAGGCCCCCACAGTTTAATCGGACTTAGCAAGCATTTTTTGCCTCTGATCCTCTAGTTGCAACAAAATTAGTTACCAATAGATTTAGGTGAATGTTAGACTGCTCTTAGGCTCATAACCTCAACCTACATAAGCACTAAGAAAATTGTAACACTTTGAATTGGTCTGGTGGAATTATCTCCGGCCTTCTCCCTGTGTCTGGTTATAGCAATAAATTCCCTTCTTTCCTAGTTTGTCTGCTTCTCATTATTGGTGGGCCCGAGAAAATGCAGCCAGACCCGGCGTGGTTCTGGGAACAAATCTGTAAGAAAGGTGATATTGTAGACATCAAGGGAGTGGGCACTGTTCAAAAAGGAATGCCCCACAAGTGTCACCATGGCTAAACTGGAAGAGCCTACAACGTTCCCCAGCATGCTGTTGGCATTGCTGTAAACAAGTAAGTTAAGGGCAAGATTCCTGCCAAGAGAATTAATGTGAGTATTAAGCACATTAAGCACTCTGCAAGCTGAGATAGTTTCCAGAAACACGTGAAGGAAAATGATCAGAAAAAGAAGGAAGCCAAAGAGAAAGGTACCTGAATTCAACTGAAGCACCAACCAGCTCCACCCGGAGAAGACACTGTGTGAGAACCAATGGGAAGGAGCCTGAGCTGCTGGAACCTCTTCCCTATGAATTCATGCATTTTATATGTATATATACACACACACACACATATACATGTATATACGTGTGTGTGTGTGTATATATATGTATATATGTGTATATATATGATCGCTGGACTGTGAAAAGAAAAAAGTAGTAAAATGTAAGAAACCTGGCAACTATGACCTCAGTTAGGTAGGTCATCAAGGTAAACATCAACAGTGAGAAGTTATGCTGGTAGTATGTACCCTTGATATGTGTGATGAAAATGGTGCTTCACCTCTGTAGTTTTTGTAGGAGTGAAGGGAAAACTTTCTCCTCACCCTCTGAAGGTTCACTGAAAAATCAACTGACAAAAGGCAGATTTGGTTTATGTCTTTTTCTGAGACAGGGTTTCCCTCTGGCACCTAGGCTCGAGTGCAGTGGTGTCATCATGGCTTACTGCAGCCTCAGCTTTCCAGGCTAAAGCCATGCTCCTACCTCAGCCTCCTGAGTAGCTGGGACCACAGGCAGGCAAGCACCTCCATACCTGGCTAATTTTTTTTTAAATATTTTATAAAGATGAGGTCTCACTGTCTTACCCAAAGTGGTCTCAAACTGCTGAGCTAAAGTGATCCACCAGCCACCAGCTCTCAAAGTGCTGGGATTACAGAAGTAAACCACTGTGCCCAGCCAGATTAATAGGGGAATGGTGTGCAAATTTATTAACGTGGGCAGGAAAGAACCACAGAGGTTGCTGAAAACGCCATTGTTTTGTTTCCTTTTATGGCTGAGTAGTATTCTATGGTATAGATACACAACTTTTTTTATTCACTCATTGATTGATGAGCATTTGGGCTGGTTCCATATTTTTGCAATTGCGAATTGTGCCGCTATAAACAAGCATGTGCAAGCGTCTTTTTCATATGATGACTTATTTTCCTCTGGGTAGATACCCAGTAATGGGATTGCTGGATCAAATGGTAGATCTACTTTTCATTCTTTAAGGAATCTCCACACTGTTTTCCATAGTGGTTGTACTAGTTTACATTCCCACCAGCAGTGTAAAAGTGTTCCCTTTTCACCACATCCATGCCAACATCTATTATTTTTTGATTTTTTAATTATGGTTGTTGTTGATGGTATTGTATTGTGGTTTTGATTTGCATTTCACTAATAATTAGTGATGTCACGCATTTTTTATATGTTTGTTGGCCATTTGTATATCTTCTTTTGAGAACTGTCTATTCATGTCCTTAGCCCACTTTTTAATGGGATTGTTTTTTCCTTGCTTTGAGTTCCTTGTAGATTCTAGACATTAGTCCTTTGTCAGACGCATAGTTTGCAAAGATCTTCTCCCACTCTATGGATTGTCTGTTTGTTTCTTTGTTTGTTGAGACAGAGTCTCACTCTGTCACCAAGGCTGGAGTGCAGTGGTGCGATCTCAGCTCACTGCAATCTCTACCTCCTGGATTCAAGTGATTCTCCTGCCTCACTGTCCCAAGTAGCTGGGACTACAGGCGCCTGCCATTATGCCTGGATAATTTTTGTATTTTTAATGGAGATGGGATTTCACCACATTGGCCATGCCGATCTCAAATTCCTGACCTCAGGTGATCCACCTGCCTGGGCCTTCCAAAGTGCTGGGATTACAGGTGTGAGCCAGCATGCCTAGTCAGGATTGTATGTTTACTCTGCTGATTATTTCTTTTGCTGTGCAGAAGCTTTTTAGTTTAATTAAGTCCCATCTGTTTATCTTTGTTTTTGTTGCATTTGCATTTGGGTTCTCAGTCATGAAGTCTTAGACTAAGCCAATGTTTAGAAGGGTTTTTCTGATGTTATCTTTCAGAATTTATAAGGTTTCAGGTTGTATATTTAAATCTTTGATTCATCTTGAGTCTGATTTTTGTATAAGGTAAGAGATGAGAATCCAGTTTCATTATTCTACATGTAGCTTACTAATTATCCCAGCACCATTTGTTGAATAGGATGTCCTTTCCCCGCTTTATATTTGCTTTGTCAAAGATCAGTGGCTGTAAGTATTTGGCTTTCTAGGTTCTCTATTCTGCTCTGCTGGTTTATGTGCCTATTTTTATGCCAATACCATGCTGTTTTGGTGACTATAGCCTTATAGGATAGTTTGAAGTCAGGTAATGTGATGCCTCCAGACTTCTTCTTTTTGCTTAGTCTTGCTTTGGCTATATCATTTCTTTTTGGTTCCATATGAATTTTAAGATTGTTTTTTCTAGTTCTGGGAAGAATGATGGGAATGGCATTGAATTTGTAGATTGCTTTTGGCAATATGGTCATTTTCACAATATTGATTCTACCCATCCATGAGTATGGGATGTGTTTCCATTTGTTTATGTCGTCCGTGATTTCTTTCAGCAGTGTTTTGTAGTTTTCCTTGTAGAGGTCTTTCATCTCCATCGTTAGGTATATTCCTAAGTTTTTTTGTTTTGTTTTGCAGCTATTGTAAAATGGGTTGAGTTACTGATTTGATTCCCAGCTTGGTCGCTGTTGCTGTATAGCAGTACTACCGGTTTGTGTACACTGATTTTTGTATTCTGAAGATTTACTGAATTCATTTATCAGTTCTAGGGGCTTTTTGGATGAGTCTTTAGAGTTTTCTAGGTATGCGATCGTATCATCAGGAAACAGCGACAGTTTGATTTCCTCTTTACCAATTGGATGCCCTTGATTTCTTTCTCTTGTATGAGTGTGCTGGCTAGGACTTCTGGTACTATGTTGAATAGAAGTGGTGAAAGAGGGCATCCTTGTTTTGTTCCAGTTTTCAGGGGGAATGCTCTCAACTTTTCCCCATTCAGTACAATGTTGGCTGTGGATTTGTCATAGATGGCTTTTATTACCTTAAGATATGTCCCTTCTATGCCAATTTTGTGAGGGTTTTAATCATAAAAGGATGCTGGATTTTGTCAAATGCTTTTTCTGTGTCCATTAAGATGATCACATGGTTGTTTTTAATTCTGTTTATGTGGTGTATCACATTTATTGATTTGCATACATTAAACCATCCCTGTATCCCTGGTATGAAACCCACTTGATCATGGTGGGTTATCTTTTTTTCTGTGTGTGACAGAGTCTTGATCTGTTGCCCAGGCTGGAGTACAGTGACAGGATCTCGGTTCACTGAAACCTCTGCCTCCCAGGTTCAAGTGATTCTCCTGCCTCAGTCTCCCGAGTAGGTGGGACTACAGGCAACACCCAGCTAATTTTTTTTGTATTTTTAGTAGAGATGGGATTTTGCCATGTTAGCCAGGCTGGTCTCAGACTCCTGACTTCAGGTAATCCACCCACCTTAGCCTCTCAAAGTGCTGGGATGACAGGCATGAGCCACAGCACCCAGCCTGGATTATCTTTTTGATATGCTGTTAGATTCAGTTAGCTAGTATTTTGTTGAGGATTTTTGCATCTATGTTCATCAGGGATATTGGTCTGTGTTTTCTTTTTTTGTTATATCCTTTCCTGGTTTGGGTTTTAGTGTGATACTGGCTTCATAGAATGATTTAGGAAGGATTCCCTCTTTATCTTTTGGAACAGTGTCAACAGAATTGGTACCACTTCTTCTTAGAATGTCTGGTAGATTTCAGCTGTGAATCCATCTGGTCCTGGACATTTTTTGTTGGCAATTTTTTATTACCATTTCAATCTCGCTGCTTGTTATTGGTCTGTTCAGAGCTTCTATTTCTTCCTGGTTTAATCTAGGAGGATTCTATATTTCCAGGAAAAAAACTTTAAGTTTATTTTTAAAAATTTGGCAAAAATACATACAATACCCAAAAATGGTGTATAAATGCAGTAAGCCCATGAAAGGACACTCAACACCTTTAGTCACAGACAAATGCTAATCCAGTCACAATGCAATACTGTTAGCAATACACTAAAATGGTTAAAATGCAAAAGACTAGAAAATTCAAGGGTTCATGTGGATAGAAAGCACCTGAAATTCTCAAACATTGACTACAGGAAAACAAAATGATACAGTTGCTCTAAAAATCAGGTTGGCTATCATCTCAGATACTCAGGAGGCTGAGGCAAAAGGACTACTTGAGCCTAGGAGTTCAAGACCAGGCTGGACAACAAAGGGAGACCCCTCTCTTAAAAAAAATTAGTGTGACATTTCTTATAAAGTTAAACACATACTTTCCATAAGAGCTAGTAATTCCAGTTCTGGGTAGTTACTCAAGAATAATAAAATATATGGTCACAACACACACACACACACACACACACACACACACAAAATGTAAAATGAAATGATCAACAACAAAAAAGCATAATCACCTGGAAATTAACTACAAATCTTTGAAAGGTTCTGAGGCTATGCATGCTGGGTAAGGAAAGAAAAAACATTTTTTCTTCTACCCTTTTTGGTCAGGTTAGGTCTCAAAAACAAAAGACAGATTAACAAGAGAAAAGAATGCAAATTTATTTAATGTAAGTTTTATATGATATGGGAGCCTTAATAAGGAAAACCAGAGCTGAAGAAACAATTAAACCTGTGTGTTTAAACACTAGGTTTGATGGAGATTGGAAAGTTGTGAAAAATATGGTAGGACAAAAGGGGTATGAGCTAAGGAAAATAAACTGGAGGAAACAGCAAGGCCTGTCCATTCAGATTCCTCTTGGGGGGCATCTCTCCATCTTCAGAGACAAGGGGAATGGAGAGGGCACTTCTTGCCTGAGAGTCCTATGACCTGTTTCAGTGAATGGTCAGAGAGTCCTTTCTGCATCTACCACTTCTCAAATTCCTTCAGCTTAAAATATTAAATATGGGCCTGGCACAGCGGCTCATGCCAGGGTAATCCCAACACTTTGGGAAGCTGAGGTGGGAGGATTGCTTGAGCTCAGAAGTTCAAGACCACCCTGTGCAACAAAGGGAGACCCCACATCTACCCTAAAAAAAAAAAAATTGAGCCGAGCATGGTGGCACCTGCCTATACTCCCAACTACTCAGAAGGCTGAGGCAGGAGGACCACTTGAGCCCAGAAGTTCAAAGCTGCAGTGAGCTGTTATCATGCCATACTGTACTCTAGCATGGGTGACAGAGTGAGACCCTGCCTCAAAACAAAACAGAACAAAATAAAAGCCCAAAATATTAAATATGACAGGTTACCATATTTTGGGGTAGCGAATCCTGAACCCTGTCAGGGGTAAGATGTTATGGCATCTACAACTTCTCAAAGAACTTAATAAAAGAAAAAAGGAAGGAGGGAAGGAAGGAAAGAAGGGAGGGAGGGAAGGAGAGAGGGAAAGAAGTAAATGTGGCAAGACATTTAAAATTGGTGAATCAAGATGACAAATATATGAGTTGTTATTCTTGCAACTTTTCTATAGATTTGAAAATTTTCATAATAGGAAGCTGTGGGGGACAGCAAGCTTAGTAATACCACTGGTAAGATGATACGAATTTCTCTAGGGGTCATTTTTGTGTTTTTTACTTGGCTCGCTGGCTCAAGGCTGGCCAAAGTATTTATGTTGCCTGAGCACTTAAAATGTGCCTGTCTTCACAGAACAGTCTGTTCTCACTGTTTATTAAGAGTTGCCCAGATGGTTCAACTAAATATAGGATTATGTGTTTAACGCCAGTACAACCCAGTTGTAAAATAAAAAGCTCCCTCATATAACTTCTTTTGTACTCCATGACTCCAAATAATGCTCAATTTATTTGTCCAGTTGTTTTGGATTATGTGGACATTTGTATTCAGCATCAATTTTTAAAGAAAGCAGAGTAGGCAATAAATATGCTTATGTCAACAATGCTACTGTTGCTTAGACATTTCTGGGAACCCCACTTTTGTGCTTCCAAGCCTTTTAAGAACCTCATAATAAAATTCATATAGTTATTTTAAATGCATCCACATTTTATTTTGGATGAAACAGAATCAGAACAAGTGATCACCCAACTTATTTATGGTAGGATATAATACATTCCTCTTCAAAGATTTTAGACTGTAAATTGTTAAGTACAGTGAGTTCTGAGATTCTCTCCAAAGAACCAATGTATCCATATGTTCAGCTCCCCTGTTCTTCATTCTCCATTTTAAAGGTTAACTTCCTTGTTCCGCTTGCCCCTAGTTTCAGTAAACAACGTTTCCCACCATTTCTCATCAGTAGTTCACATCTATTCCCCCGGTCACCTGCTCTGTCCTGAGACACCTGTGGTCACCTGCTCTGACCTGAATCATCCTGAGTCACCTGTTCTGTAACCGTCCTTCACGCCAACAACTCACCCTACCACTCCAGCTCGTACCCCTGCTCTCTTTAAAACAGTCAATTGGAATTAGCTTAGACTGTGTGGTCCAACCCTAGCCAATAGGGGAATGACATAGCAGTAGGGGCTACCTGTGTCAGGAATAAAACCCCTTCCCCTCCCTTGTTCAGGTGTGCTCTCGCCATTGCTCCATCGCGAGTTGCACACTTCTATAGAAGTAAAAATTGCCTTGCTGAGAAAATTAAATTGATGTTTGAGTGCTATTTCCTTGCAGCACCGAAAATTTATTTTAACATTTACCATTCTTTTTTTTTTTTTTTTTTTTTTTTTTTTTTTTGAGACGGAGTCTCGCTCTGTCACCCAGGCTGGAGTGCAGTGGCCGGATCTCAGCTCACTGCAAGCTCCGCCTCCCGGGTTCACGCCATTCTCCTGCCTCAGCCTCCCGAGTAGCTGGGACTACAGGCGCCTGCCACCTCGCCCGGCTAAGTTTTTTTTGTATTTTTAGTAGAGACGGGGTTTCACTGTGTTAGCCAGGATGGTCTCGATCTCCTGACCTTGTGATCCGCCCGTCTCAGCCTCCCAAAGTGCTGGGATTACAGGCTTGAGCCACCGCGCCCCGCAACATTTACCATTCTTTAACACAAATGACTGTTGGCATTTCTGAAAAATCAAGTCTATCTTAACAAATTAAAATTTGCAACATTGATGCTATTCAGAAAACTTCCCATGTTTCTAAAATTCAACAAGAAACAAAGTAAGAGCTCCAAAACTATTTTAGGCCAGGGATTGGTAAACTTTTTCTGTATATATTCAGATGATAGATATTTTAGGCTTTGTGGGTCATATGGATTCTCTCACAACTAACCAACACTGCTGTCGCAAGAAAGCAGCTGTAGACAACACTTAAATGAGTGAGTTTAGATGTGTTCCAATAATTTTATTTACAGGAGCAGTTTGTGGATATTTGACCCACAGTCCGTAGTTTGCCCATCGTTTTTTTAGGTAATGACAGGATAATTGCACTAATTTGATAGCCTTCCAATGTGACAGTAATTACTGAGCTATGTAATTTTTGGCTTTTTTTTTTTTTAAGCAAACATTTGACCCACTGTTTATAGTCTCTGGTAGGGCATTTTAAAATCTTGTTTAGGAGCATTATTTTTTAATAGCATTTAAAGAAAGTATTATACTGATACTTCCTCTTGCAGAGGGAAAACTATTACAACACAATTACAGTTTTATCAGTTAATCAGCAGGAGCTATATTCTGATTAAGAAGCATCACTAAGGCCAGACACATTGGTTCAGGCCTGTAATCCCAGCACTTTGGGAGACTGAGGCTGGCGAATCACCTGAGGTCAGGAGTTCAAGAACAGCCTAACCAACATGGGTAAACCCTGTCTCTACTAAAAACACAAAAATTAGCCAGGCACGATGGTGGGCACCTGTAATCCTAGCTACTCAGGAGGCTGAGGCAGGAGAATCCCTCGAACTCAGGAGGTTGCAGTGAGCCAAGATCACACCATTGCACTCCAGCCTGGGCAACAGAGTGAGACTCCATCTCAAAAAAAAAAAAAAAAAAGAAGCATCATTAAAAAGAAAAGGCCAGGTGCAGTGGCTCATGCCTGTAATCCCAGCACTTTGGAAGGCTGAGGCAGGTGGATCACCTGAGGTCAGGAGTTCAAGACCAACCTGATCAACATGGCGAGACCCCATCTCTACCAAAAATACAAAATTTAGCTGGGCGTGGTACCTCATGCTTGTAATCCCAGCTACTTGGGGGGCTGAGGCAGGAGAATAGCTTGAAGCCGGGAGGCAGAGGCTGCAGTGAGCTGAGATCATGGCACTGCACTCTAGCCTGGGTGACAGAGTGAGACTCCATCTCTAAATAATAATAATAATAATAAAAGCTCAAGGGCCAGGAACGGTGGCTCATGCCTGTAATGTCAGCACTTGGTGAGGCTGAGGTAGGTGAATTGCTTGAGCCCAGGAGTTTGAGATTAGCCTGAGCAGTATGCAAAATGAGGCCGGAGGATTGCTTGAGCCCAGAAGGTGGAGGCTGCAGTGAACGATGACTGCACCACTGCACTCCAGCCTGGGTGACACAGTGAGACTGTGTGTCAAAAAAAAAAAAAATTTAACTAAAGGCCAAACTCAGTGGCTCAATCCTGTAATCCTAGCACTTCAGGAAGCTGAGGCAGGAGGATAACTTGAAGACAGCAGCTCAAGAGCAGCCTGGGTGACATAGGGAGATGCCCCCATCTCCACAAAAAACATTTTTAAAAATTAGCCAGGTGTGGTGGCGTGCACCTATAGGACCAGCTACTAAGGAGGCTGAGGTGGGAGGACTGCTTGAGCCCAGGAGGTCGAAGCTGCAGTGAGCCATGATTGTGCCACTGCACTCCAACCTGGCTGACAGAGCAAGGCCTTGTTGCCAAAAAATAAAATAAAATAAAATAGGCCAGGCATGGTGGTGCACGCCTGTAATCTCAGCACTTTGGGAGGCCAAGGCGGGTGGATCACCTGAGGTCAGGAGTTTGAGACCAGCCTGGCCTTAGTGAAACCCCATCTCTTCAAAAAATACACAAATTAGCCAGGCGTGGTGATGCACACCTGTAATCCTAGCTACTCAGGAGGCTGAGGCAGGAGAATTGCTTGAACCTGGGAGGCAGAGGTTGCAGTGAGTTGAGATGGAGCCATTGCACTCCAGCCTGGGTGACAGAGTGAGACTCTATCTCAAAAAGTAAATAAATTAAATTAAAAGTACCCAGATAGAGACTGATTTTGCAAATGCTTAATATAAAGAGCAAAAGCCATAGCAGTTTTATTTTGTATTTTATTTTTACTTATTTATTTATTTTTGTACAGAAGGGGTTCCGCTATGTTGCTCAGGTTGTTCTCAAATTCTTAACCTCAAGTGATTCTCCCATCTCAACCTCCCAAAGTGCTGGGATTACAAGCATGAGCCACCACACCCAGCCACACTTTTTTTTTGTTTTAACCTGTGCCTTTTATTTTGTTCATTTTGCAACAATTAGTTGAATTAATTATTGCAATTTTCACACTGTCAAAAGAAAAAAGACATCAGAAGGAGCCGAATTTAAAGTTTTGTGTTCACTGGATTCTTTCTTTCCCTTTTGATGTTTTCTTTCCCACTATACCAGCGGCTCTCAAGTATGGTCCTTGAATCAGCAGCATCAGCATGACATGGGAACCTAACGGAAATACAAATTCTTGGGCCTCGCCCACTGCAGACTTCCTGAATCAGAAACTCTGGGGACAGGGCTCAGTGAAACCCTCTAGGTGATACTGATGCTTCCATAGGTTTGAGAACTACTGGTCTACATCTAGGCAGATGGCTACCTAGCTATTGCAATACAGAAGAAAACATGCTCTAGGTTGCTGGGTTCCAACACAGGTCCACCGTTTCCCCATGTTCAGTACATCTAAAGGAGAGGTGCTCAAATCTAATGAAGGGGAGAGTGAAGATGTGTATTCAAATAGGAACACTGGCCAGGTGCAGTGGCTCACACCTGTAATCCCAGTATTTTGGGAAGCCAAGGAGGTAAGATCACACGTGGCCAGGAGTTCAAGACCATCCAAGACAACAAAGTGAGACTCTGTTTTGAAAAAAAAATTTTTTAATAAAACAAATAGAAACACACACTCACTCATAACTACCACTCCTTCCACTCACCCCTGACTATCAAACCCACACAGACGTAATACAGTAGCATGTGAGATGCCTATACTTTCTCACTCAGCAAAAGATCAAGGACCAATAACACAAGATAGGGATAAAGGAATACTATTTTTCATAAGAAGAATTACAGAGCCACTGACTCCTAAACTATGTCTATCTATAACATTGAATGCAATAGTATCAGAAATATATTTTAAAGAAATTTCTATGGGCTGAATATGTTTTCCAAAATTCATATGTTGAAACTTAATGGCCTGGCCAGGCACAGTGGCTCATGCCTGTAATCCCAGCACTTTGGGAGGCTGAGGTGGGTAGATCACTTGAGGTCAGGAGTTCAAGACCAGCCTGGCCAACATGGTGAAACCTCATCTCTACTAAAAATACAAAAATTAGCAGGGCGTGGTGGTGGGCACCTGTAATCCCACCTTCTCAGGAGGCTGAGGCAGGAGGATTGCTGAACCCGGGTAGCAGAGGCTGCAGTAAACTGAGATGGTGCCACTGCACAGAGTGAGACTCTGTCTCAAAAAAAAAAAAAAAAAAAAAGGAAAAGAAAAAAGAAAAGAAACTTAATGGCCAATATGACAGTATAAAGAGGTGGGGCCTTTAGGAGGTAATTAAGACATGAGAGCTGATCCCTTATGGATAGGATAAGGGCCCTTACAGAAGGGCTTGAGGGAGTGGGTCCATTTGCTTCTGCTCCTCTGCCACATGAGGACAGTGCTTGTTCCCTTTTGCCCTTTTCGACCCTTCTGCCATGTGAGAATCAGCAAGAAGGTCCTCAAAAGACATTCAAGGGCCAGGCGTGGTGGCTCACACCTGCAATCGCATTACTTTGGGAGGCCGAGAAGGGTGGATCACAAGGTCAGGAGATCCAGACCACCCTGGCTAACACGGTGAAACCCCGTCTCTACCAAAAACACAAAAAAGTAGCCGGGAGTGGTGGTGGGCGCCTGTAGTCCCAGCTACCCGGGAGGCTGAGGCAGGAGAATGGCATGAACCCAGGGGGTGGAGCTTGCAGTGAGCCGAGATCTCTCCACTGCACTCCAGCCTGGGAGACAGAGCGAGACTCTGCCTCAGAAAAAAAAAAAAAAAAAGAATGTAACTAATGAATCAAAAAACTAATATATGCACTGTATTGTGTTAGGCATTCATGAGTGGGTAAGGCTACTTTTTTTTTTTTTTATGGCACTGGGACAGCTACAGATGTTTGGAGAATGAGACAGCACTGTGAGCTAAGCCAGGCAGCAGTGACCTCCAAAGAGATGTGGAAACTGAGCAGACAGACAAAGCAAAGACCATGAGCATAGATCCCGAATATGCTTAGCATATTTGGAGAACAATTAAGCCAAGCAATTAGGTGAAATAGCATATTAATATAGGAAAGATTGGGGAAGTAGGTAAGGTCCATCTTACTGTGGCCATAAATGTCAGGCTGGGGCTTATGGCTTGTTATGAGAGCAATGAGAAACATTTAAAATTCTAGTTAGCTGGGTGTGGTGTCTCCCATCCATAATCCCAGCACTTTGGGAGGCTGAGGTAGGAAAATCACTTGAGGCCAGGAGTTTGGAGATCAGCCTGGGCAACATAACAAAACCCCATCTCTCCAAAAATATAGTAATAACTCAGTGTAATCTTCTCTAGATTACAGAGTAGATTACAGCTGGGCCTCTCAAACTGTCATATGCATCTGAAATCACCTGGGATCTTGTTAAAATGCAGATTCTAATTCAGCGGGTCTGGGGCGTAGGCTGAGAGTCTGCCTTGTGTGTGTGTGAGACAGGGTCTCACTCTGTTGCCCAGGCTGGAGTGCAGTGTCACAATCATGGCTCGCTGAATCCTCCACCTCCCCAGACTCAGGCGATCCTCACCTCAGCCTCAGGAGTAGCTGGGACTACAGGCACACACACCACTACACCTGGCTGACTTTTTGTTGTTTTTTTTCCCCAAGAGGGAGTTTCACTCTTGTTGCCCAGGCTGGAGAACAATGGCACAATCTCGGCTCACCGCAACCTCTGTCTCCTGGGTTCAAGCGATTCTCCTGCCTCAGTCTCCTGAGTAGCTGGGATTACAGGCACGCACCACCACACCTGGCTAATTTTGTATTTTTAGTAGAGACAGGGTTTCTCCATGTTGGTCAAGCTAGTCTTGAACTCCCAACCTCAGGTGATCCGCTCGCCTCGGCCTCCCAGAGTGCTTGGGATTATAGGCGTGAGTCACTGCACGCGGCCTGTAATTTATTTATTTTTTTTAGCAGAGACAGGGTTTTGCCATGTTGCCTAGGCTGATCTCAAACGCCTGACCTCAAGTGATCTGCCCGCCTCAGCCTCCCAAAGTGCTGGGATTACAGGCGTGAGCTACAACGCCCAGCAAGACTCTGACTTTCTAACTCACTCCCAGTGATAGCTAGTATACTGCTGCTCCCCAGACCCCACTTTGAGCAGCCGAAGATTAGGGTATTGTTCTAAATTCAAGGCATCTACTACAATATAATATTGAAATAGAAAGAGAAAACACACCAAAAACATACCAAAAACATGGGGGGCCGGATACAGTGGCTCACACCAGTAATCTGAGCACTTTGAGAGGCTGAGGTGGGAGGACTGCTTGAGGCCAGGAGTCCAAAGTTGCTATAAGCCATGATCGCACCACTGTACTACAGACCAGGGGACAGAGCAAGACCCTATCTCAAAAGATAAATAAATAAATAAAAAGAAACAAAAAAGAAAAAAAATTTTTTTTACAAATTTATTATTCTAGTTTGCTAATTTATTTGCAAGGAACAAGCATTTCTCACTCAACCAGCTGAAGTAAAAAGAGCTTATTTTAAAAAGGCATAGGGGACAGCTGTACGCGGTGGCTCACGCCTGTAATCCCAGCACTTTGGGAGGCCAAGGTGGGCTGATGACTTGAGGTCAGGAGTTTGAGACCAGCCTGGCCAGCATAGTGAAACACCGTCTCTACTAAAAATACAAAAAATTAGCCAGGCATGGTGATGGGCACCTGTAATCTCAGCTACTCGGGAGGCTGAGGCAGGAGAATTGCCTGAACCAGGGAGGTGGAGGTTGCAGTGAGCTGAGATCGTGCCACTGCAGCCTGGGTGACAAAATGAGACTTCATCTCAAAAAAAAAAAAAAAGAAAAGAAAAAAAGAAAGGAAAAAAAAGAAATAAAGTGAAGATAATCCTGACCCCAGCCCCACCCTCATCTTCACCGCAGGAGGTGAAGAGGAAGGAAAACCACAGAAACTGAAAGGTTTGCATTCCCAGCCTGCCCCGCCTGCCTTAATTCTACTGAGTTTCTTTTTTTTTTTTTAGACGGAGTTTTTTTTGCTCTTGTCCCCTAGGCTGGAGTGCAACAGTGTGATCTCAGCTCACTGCAATTTCCGCCTCCCCGGTTCAAGTGATTTCCCTGCCTCAGCCTCCTGGGTATCTGGGATTACAAGTGCCCACCACCACGCCCAGCTAATTTTTGTGTTTTTAGTGGAGACGGGGCTTCACCATGTTGGCCAGGCTGGTCTCGAACTCCTGACCTCAAGTGATCTACCCGCCTCGGCCTGCCAAAGTGCTGGAATTACAGGTGTGAGCCACCACACCCAGCCTCCACTGAGTTTCTTAAGCCTTCCATTGTAACCACAAATTGTTATCCAGTGTTCCCAGTGTGTTACTTCATTTAGTACAATTTCTTATTTCTCAAGCTAACTACTAAGTGAATTCACTCACCTCTCTTTTTTTTTCTTCTCTTGTGGCGCTTCTGTGTCTGGAACTGTTAAATAAACTCCTCATAGACCTTACAGTCAAGGATTTGTATAGTAGTGCAGGCAATAAATAATACATAGGTTAAAGTTTATTAGATGGTGACCGTGCGCAGTGGCTCATGTCTGTAATCCCAGCACTTTGGAAGGATGAGGCAGGTGGATCACCTGAGGTCAGGAGTTCAAGACCAGCCTGGCCAACATGGTGAAACCCTGTCTCTACTAAAAATACACAATTAGCTGGGCCTGGTAGTGTGTGCCTGTAATCCCAGCTACTTGGGAGGCTGAGGCAGGAGAACTGTTTGAACCTGGAAGGCAGAGGTTGCAGTGAGCCAACATTGTGCCACTGCACCCCAGCCTGGGCAACAGAGCAAGACTCTGTCTCAAAAAATATATATAATATATATATTTTTATATATTTTAAAATATATATGTTACATATTTAAATATATTAAAATATATTTTTAAATATATTTTGTGTGTGTGTGTGTGTGTGTGTGTGTGTGTATATATGATGGTGGTAAACATTATATTGACCAAAACATGGCAGGGGAAGGGAACAGAAATTGCTAAGGTTGTGGAAGCTGGGGGTGGGGACAGGGGCGGGTGCGGGGAGCTGAATTTAAAAGGGGTTCAGAGAAAACCTCCCTGAGAAAGTGACATTTTGAGCAAAACCTTGAAGGGGTGAGGGACCATGTCATGCATGCAGATAGATGTATCTGCGGAATGTGTTTCCTGCAACGACAGTGCACGTCTTGAGGTAGGAGCATCTTGGCGTATTCAAGGAACAGCTAGAAGCTGGTGTAACTAGAGCAGAGGGAGAGGGAGAGTGGGAGGTGAGATCAGAGAGGAAGACAGGCCAGAGCACTCAGGGCCTCGTAGGCTACTGTGAACACCAGCTTTCACTCTGAACGAGATGGGAAGTCACTCCAGCGCCAAGAGTGGCTTGACCTGGCTTAGATTTTAATAGGGAAACTCTGGCTGCTAGTTGAGAAAGAGGATGGGGTAGGAATGCCAAAGCTGGCCAAGCAACTGGAAGGCTTGGGAAACAACTCACGCCAGACAGAGATGATGAAGGAAAGGACTGTAGATCAGACGAGTAACAGAGGAGTTGAGCAAGGAGAAGTCACCAGATTCTGGTGACTGACGGCCTCAGTGCTGTACCAAGAGGGACAGTGTCATGCTGCTAGTTGGCATCGGGAGAGCAGAAAGACAAATACAAAACACTTTATTGATTGATTGATCGATTGATTGAGACAGGGTCTTGCTCATGCCTAGGCTAAAGTGCAGTAGCAGTCATGTCTTACTGCAGCCTCAACCTCCTGGGCTCAAGTGATCCTCCTACCTCAGCCTCCTGAGTAGTTGAACTACTAGCATGTGCCACCATGCCTGGCTAATATTTATTATTTATTTTAGTAGATAGGAGCGAGGTCTTGCTATGTTGCTCAGACTGGTCTTGAACTCCTAAACTCAACTGATCCTCCTTCCTCAGCCTCCCAAAGTACAGGTGTGAGCCACCATGTCCAGCCCGAGTATTTATTTATTTATTTATTTTTGAGACGGAGTCTCACTCTGTTGCCCAGGTTGGAATGCAGTGGCACAGTCCCGGCTCGCTGCAACCTCAACTCCCCAGGTTCAAGTGATTCTCCTTCCTCAGCCTCCTGAGTAGCTGGGACTACAGGCACACACCACCACGCCTGGCTAATTTTTGTTTTTTTTAGTAGAGATGGAGTTTCACCATGTTGGCCAGGCTGGTCTCAAACTCCTTATCTCAAGTGATTCACCCGTCTCGGCCTCCCAAAGTGCTGGGATTACAAGAGTGAGCCACTGCACCTGGCCCCAGGAGTATTTTAAATCAGAAAGGTCTATAGGTATGTTTCAAGTTAAAAAACTTCCCGAGGTTGGCAACCTAAAAGCTAGAAGAGACTTGAAACCATTTAAAACTCAAATCAAATTATCTGAAAGAATTTATGAATATGACAAGATAATTTACTGAGCTACTCAAGAAGAAAATGCTCTAGAATGGAGAAACAAATATTAGGTTTAAAAAAAAAAACACCAAAAAAGATATGAATATAAAATGGCTGAAAATACACTGATGTGTCCCAATTTGTCAGAGTATCTTTTGTTATTTCTAGTAGCAAAGCTTATTGCTAAATGACACAGATCATTTTCCACTAGGGAAAGGGCAATCAGTAGAATTAAAAAGATTCCCCAAAATGCAAGATACAATATTAAATGTCTGTAGCTTTAAAAGAGATTAATAAATGCATATCGGAGTTATCTTCTCCCTATTATTATGAGAGAGAACTACAAAAAGATGCTGGGTACTCATGGAGGAAAATGTAACACAAATCTAAGAATGGAAGCAAGAGACACTTTTGAAATGTCATCAAACAGTGCCAATGAATATTATTTCTGCTAAAGAACAGCAGGAGAGAGAACGTTTTATTCAAAAATATCTAAGGATATAAAAATTACGTTTAAATGGGATGTGTCAGCAACATCAAAAAATTTTAATGAAAAACAGAAAAGGAGCTGCTTGGAGTAAAAGCATTCTATTTTTATTCTGGGAATAAAAGTGTTATGTTATTTCCTATATATTCTTATAACTGATTACTTAGACATTTAAACTTGATTCTCAATGCTAAAATGAGACAAGCCAAGCAAACAAAGATTTAACAATGTATTGAGAGTTTTTATTTTACTTTGTTACAACTAGCCAAGATTATTAATAATGCGACATATCTTTCAGCCTTTCTTTGTTCCTCACCTTTCTCTTAAGTGAATAAAGGAGGCATGTGTGGTCCAAAGTGGAGGGAGGGGCTGGGCGCGGCAGTTCAGGCCTACAATCCTAGCACTTTGGGAAGCCAACGTAGGCAGATCACCTGAGGTCAAGAGTTCGAGACCAGCCTGGGCAACATGGTGAAACCTAGTCTCTACTAAAAATACAAAAATCAGCCAGGCATAGTGGTGCATGCCGGTAATCCCAGCTACTCGGGAGGGCTGAAGCAGAAGAATCACTTGAACTCGGGAGGCAGAGGTTGCAGTAAGCCGAGGTCGTGCCACTGCACTCCAGCCTGGGCAATAGAGTGAGACTCTGCTGCCAAAAAAAAAAAAAGAAAGGAAAGGAAAGGAAAAAGGAAAAAGGAAGGAAAGGAAGACCAAAGTGGAGGAAGGGGAAAGATGATAATGGATTACATAGTCTTCTTTGAAATTTAATCCAAATACTGACACCCACTCTCCTCTTTCCTATCAAATTTGTCTACCAGCTTTGGGAATATCCCTTATATTCCTCAGTAGCTTCAAGAACTTCACCTTTTCTCTCCAACTGTGTCATCCTTGACAGCTTCAACATCCCTGTTCATGAAAAAATTTTTAATTAAAAAAAATTTTTATGGGTACATGGTAGGTATACATATTTATGGGACATATGAGATATTTTGATACAGGCATATAATGTGTAATAATCCCATCAGGGTAAATGGTTCGTGACTTTTTTTTTTTTTTTTTTTTTTGAGACAGAGTTTCACTCTTGTTGCCCAGACTGGAGTACACTGGCACAAACTCGGCTCACTGCAACCTCCACCTCCCGGTTCAAGCGATTCTCCTGTCTCAGTCTCCCGAGTAGCTGGGATTACAGGTGCCCACCACCATACCAAGCTAATTTTTGTATTTTTAGTAGAGACTGGGTTTCACCACGTTGGCCAGGATGGTCTTGAACTCCTGACTTCAGGTGATCCACCTGCCTTGGCCTCCCAAAGCGCTGGGATTACAGATGTAAGCCACTGCACCTGGCCAGTTCAGGACTTTTTGACAGGCTGATCTCACATTTTTTCAGCTGTATTGACTTCTTACCATCCACCTTCCTGGAATATCATATCTGCTCAACCTCCAAGATTTTTAATTTAAATGCCCATTCCTAGCCATAACCTCTTGTTTTGTCATTTTTCCCATTCTACTGAACCTGGTATTTGTTCTCAGAGTAATTTGAATTTAGTCATCCCACAACCAGTAGGACTGAGGTTAAAGCTGCAGATTTTAGGGTCAAACTGCCTAGGTTTAAACTGACGCTGTCCTTCACTAGCTGAGTGGCCAGAGACAGATTACTTAATTCCTCTTTGCCCTAACTTTTTTTTTGGGGGGGGGGAAGGGGACGGAGTCTCGCTCTGTCGCCCGGGCTGGAATGCAGCCGTGCGATCTCCACTCACTGCAAGCTCCCCCCCTCCGGTTCACGCCATTCTCCTGCCTCAGCCTCCCGAGTAGCTGGGACTACAGGCGCCCGCCACCTCCCCCGGCTAATTTTTTGTATTTTTTAGTAGAGACGGGGTTTTACAGTGTTAGCCAGGATGGTCTCGATCTCTGACCTCGTGATCTGCACGTCTCGGCCTCCCAAAGTGCTGGGATTACAGGCGTGAGACACCGAGCCCGGCCTGCCCTAACTTTCTCGCAGACTTCCTGTGAAGGTTGAAAGAGATAATTTATATAAACCTAATACATTTAAGTACTTGATAAATGTTAGCCAGTTAGTGTCTATTCCATTTAGATTTATTTCTCCTCCATGTAGCCTGGTTGCTATGTTCATCCTGGCTCTCTCCCATGCCAGGTGGTACAAGACAGGGTTTCACCATGTTGGCCATTGTTCATGGTTTTCATCCCAGCTCCTGGATTGTGTCATACCTTGATTTCTTCCTGAATCTAATTGCACTCTAACTGTAAATCATCAGGGACACTCAGGAATTTATTATTATTATTATCTTTTTTTGTTTGTTTTTGAGACAGAGTTTCACTCTTGTCCCCCAGGCTGGCATGCAGTGGTGCAACCTCTGCCTCCTGGGTACAAGCGATTCTCTTGCCTCAGCCTCCCAAGTAGCTGGGATTACAGGTGCGTGCCACCATGCCCAGCTAATTTTTTTGTTTGTTTGTTTGTTTGTATTTTTAAGTAGAGACAGGGTTTCATCATGTTGGCCAGTCTGGCTCGAACTCCTGACCTTAAGTGATCTGTCAACCTCAGCCTCTCAAAATGCTGGGATTACAGGCATGAGCCACTGCATCTGGCCAGGAATTTTTTGAATAATTAATCTCTCTTTGGCTCCTTATTTCATTCCCCACAACAGTATTCTAAACCGGCCGGGCGCGGTGGCTCAAGCCTGTAATCCCAGCACTCTGGGAGGCCGAGACCATCCTGGCTAACACGGTGAAACCCCGTCTCTACTAAAAAGTACAAAAAACTAGCCGGGCGAGGTGGCGGGCGCCTGTAGTCCCAGCTACTCGGGAGGCTGAGGCAGGAGAATGGCGTAAACCCAGGAGGCAGAGCTTGCAGTGAGCTGAGATCCGGCCACTGCACTCCAGCCTGGGCGACAGAGCGAGACTCTGTCTCAAAAAAAAATAGTATTCTAAACCACACCTGCTTTCCTCAAGTACTCATCTTTTGCTGCCTGATTTTTGTTTTTTGAGATGGAGTCTTGCTCTATTGCCCAGACTGGAGTGCAGTGGCACAATCTTGGCTCACTGCAACCTGTGCCTCCCAGGTTCAAGAGATTCTCCTGCCTCAGCCTCCCGAGTAACTGGGATTACAGGTGCCTGCCACAACTCCCGGCTAATTTTTATTTTTAGTAGAGACGAGGTTTCATCATGTTGGCCAGGCTGGTCTCGAACTCCTGACCTCATGTGATCTGCCTGCCTCAGCCTCGGAAAGTGCTGGAATTAAAGGCATGAGCCACCATGCCCTGCCTGCCTGAAATATTTTTTTGACAGAACTTTGTCTCCTACTTCACTGAGAAGATAGAGGTTACCTTGCTAGCAGAGAATGCGTCTCCTGTACTCTTGTGTCTTCCCACGTAGAAGGAACATTTCTCAGTGGATAGATCACAGGAGTTCACAAGATCAGTCTGGGCAACATGACGAAACCCCATATTTACAAAAACTAATAATAATAATAATTAGCCAGGCATGGTTGGATGTGCCCTATAGTCCCAGCTACTTGGGAGTCTGAGGTGGGAGAATCACTCGAGCCTGGCCAATGAATGTAATTCTTGGCCTCTGTGCCTCTGTAGTCACTCTGCGTTAGCAGAAGTGGAGTGATTCGCTTGATTGGTAAATTTGGTAGAATAAACCAACATTTTCTAATTAACCTTCAGATTATTCACGTAGTCTGGACTTATTTGCTGTCTTCCTGGCCATAAGGTGCACGTGAGGTAACCTCTGTCACTGCCAGGCAAGGGAAACCTGCAGTTTGGAAAGGAAGTATAGCTCTGAAATCTGAAGACCTCCAATTGGATGAATGTTGAGGAATATTTAGAAATCAAAACCAAAACTCGGAACTTAGAGAAGCTGTATAATTTTAGAGGTGTGAGTGGACTTTAGTGTGTAGGCAGAATGTTTTGAGCTTGGCAGTTGCATGGTCTTTGAATAGCTGCAGTCTAGGAAAGAGGCATTAAGCCTCAGAGCACATGGTAGTCTAACCATAGGGAGGGACTGGAGTTTATGGTGGCTTGGTCCACAGGTGAGTGAGGCGAAACTGCGATTGCAAAATTACGACAGTAAGAGAATTTCTAACATAGCTGACTCCATGCTGCTTCTGACCTCCGAGGTGTCCTTGGTCATTCCTGGGCATACGCCAAACTAGCTTTGGGAGGAATTTAGTTTACAGTTTAACCTTAAAGCAAGGATGACAGTAGCCCTTCCCAAAACTAAAGCACCTTTGTTTTTTTTGTTTGTTTGTTTTTGTTTTTTGAGTCAGAGTCTCACTCTGTCACCCAGGCTGAAGTGCAGTGGAGCAATCTCAGCTCAATGCAACCTCCACCTCCCAGGTTCAAACGATTCTCCTGCCTCAGCCTCCCGAGTACCTGGGATTACAGGCGCACACCACCACACCCAACTAATTTTTGTACTTTTAGTAGAGACAGGGTTTACCCCATGTTGGCCAGGATGGTCTCGAACGACTGACCTCAGGTGATCCGCCCACCTCAGCCTCCCAAAGTGCTGGGATTACAGGTGTGAGCCACCACGCCCAGTCAACCTTTGGAAACCTAGTGAAAAACCATGAAAGGCAGGGCGTGGTGGCTCACGCCTGTAATCCCAGCACTTTGGAGGCCGAGGTGGGCGGATCACTTGAGGTCAGTAGTTCGAGACCATCCTGGCCAATATGGTGAAACCCCGTCTCTACTAAAAATACAAAAAATTAGCCAAGCGTGGTGGCACATGCCTGTAGTCCCAGCTACTCAGGAGGCTGAGGCAGGAGAATCACTTGAACCCGGGAGGTGGAGGTTGTAGTGAGCTAAGATTGCGCCACTGCACTCCAGCCTGGTAACAGAGCGAGACTCCGTCTCAAAAAAAAAAAAAAAAAAAAAAAAGAAGAAAAACCATAAAATTAGAGTTATGGGAGGGGCCTGAACTCTGCTAAAACGTAGGCATAGTTTCTTTTCTTTTTCTTTTCTTTTCTTTCTTTTTTTTTTTTTTTGAGACCGAGTCTCTCTATTGTCCAGGCTGGAGTGCAGTGGTGCAATCTCGGCTCACTGCAACCTCCACCTCCTGCGTTCCACCTCCACGGTTCAAGTGATTCTCCTGCCTCAGCCTCCCGAGTAGCTGGGATTACAGGCACATGCCACCATGCCTGGCTAATTTTTGTATTTTCAGTAGAGATGGGGTTTCTCCATATTGGCAAGACTGGTCTTAAACACCTGATCTCAAGTGACCCACCCACCTCAGTCTCCCAAGTGATGGGATTACAGGCGTGAGTCACCGCACCTGTCCACATATAGGCATAGTTTCTATAATCCCTTACTGCTTAGGAGTCATGTGCCAGAAGTCACAAGATTTGTGGCTTCCCCAATTGCACCTATAGATAACATCTCCTATAGATTGTAGACCCTAAGACTGATCTTCTGAGCTGTTTTTCAGACTGACCCCACCTGGACTCCTGACTCTTGACTCAACTCATCCTGTGTCCCCACCCAGAGGTGGGCTCAGTACAGGAGTACCTGTTTCCACACCCTTAGATTGTATCCCCAAGCAATCTGCAGCACCCATTCCCTAGACCCCTGCCCACCAAACTATCCTTGAAAAAACCTAACCTCTGAGCTTTCAAGGAGACTGATTAGAATAACTCCATCTCCTGTATGGCCAGTCTTGGGTCGATGAAACTCTGTCTACTGCTTTAGCATGGTCTCCTTGAATTGGTTTTGTCTGCGCAGCCGGCAGGAAGAAACTGTTGGGCGATTACGTGAGTATTTTTACAAAAGTAGGATCTCAGCAAAGGATCGGAGACCACAAGATTCTCAGCTTAGACACATTACTTGTGAATGGTCTCTGCATCCTGTGGAAGGTGAGGCCAAACAGGCGAACACTGTGCACCCACAAAGGCTAGACGGTGGCAAGATTACATCCTTTTAGGTATTTGTTGCTTGTACACTACAAGCCAAATTCAAGATGACCTTTAGAAAACAAAAGTTCTAACTTGCAATTGTTAGTATCTTTCAAGGTAAAGGACAAAATTTCTTTTGTTTATTTTATTTTATTTTTTATAGAGATGGGGTCTGACTATGTTCCCAGGCCGGTCTCAAACTCCTTGGCTCAAGCAATCCTCCTGTCTCTGCCCCTCAAAGTGCTGAGATTATAGACATGAGCCACCACACCTGGCAAGACAAAATTAAGGAACTAAACTTCAGTGTTCTTGGCTTGTTCACAGACTCAGAAATAGAAAATAACTTAAGCATTACTGTCAACTTGGTGGTTGTTGCTGGGTGTGCAGGAATCTTCTGTGCCCCATGGGAATGACACCACCTTTGCAAAATTATGACTGAGAAAGTGAAAGAGACCTGACTTAACCCACTCCATCTTGCTTCTAACCTCTAAACTGTCCTTGTTCATTCCTGAACGCAGGCTGAACTCACTTCAGGAGAAACTCAGTTTATAGTTTAAAACAAAGATGATAACAGCCCTTTCCCGGAAGCAGACCTCCTTCTTGCCTGGGGACTAGATTGCCTTTGTAGGAATAACATGAGCTACAAGATTAAAAATCACGGTTTAGGAGTCATGCAGCTGGAGGCTACAAGATTCTGACCATCCCTAAACTGCTCCTCAGATGAGTGCTTGAGATATTTTGTTGACCCTGCACTTGATGGATCAGCTAGCACCACCCAGATCAATTAACTGGCTCATTGGATCTCGTGGCCCCCACCCAGGAACTGACTCAGCGCAAGAAGACAGCTTCGACTTCCTATGATTTCATCCCTGACCAGTCAGCACTCCTGGCTCACTGGCTTCCCCCCACCCACCAAATTGTCCTTAAACACTCTGCTCCACGAATCCGGAGACTTACTTGAGTAATAATAAAACTCAGGTCTCCCGCACAGCCGGCTCTGGGTGAACTACTCTTTCCGTATTGCAATTCCCCTGTCCTGATGAATCGCCTCTGTCTAGGCAGCAGGCAAGGTGAACCCACTGGGCAGTTATAGGAACATGCCTGAGAAGTTTACAAAATTAAAAAGAAGAGGAAACATAGTGTCTCGTGGAGCGTTTGGCAAAAGTATTGATCCTTGCTAGAGGGTAAAGTCCTAGAGGGACAGACCTTAGAAACATGAGCAGCAGTTTCAGAATCTGCTGATAACTATTTTCCAGTGAAACAAATGCAAGGACAAGATGAAAATACCGATGTATGTTAGTCTCTGCACACTAGGAATAGAGGGAAACTTCCTTAACTTGATTAAAAAAAAACATCCACAGGCTGGGCCTGGTGGCTCGGGCCTGTAATCCCAGCACTTTGGGAGGCCAAGGCGGAAGGATCACTGGAGCTCAGCGATTCAAAACCTGTTGTCTGGGCAACATGGCAAAACCTCATCTCTACAAAAATTACAAAAAGTAGCCAGGCATGGCAGCAGTCCCAGCTACTTGGGAGGCTGAAGTGGGAGGATAACTGGAGCCTGGGAGGTTGAGGCTGCAGTTGAGCTGTGAGCATGCCACTGCACTTCAGCCTGGGTGACAGAGGAAGACCCTCTCTCAAAAAAAAAAAAAAAAAAATCCAGAAAAAATCTACAGGTGGTATCATACTTAATGGTGAAAAAAACTAGAACTTTTCCTGCTACGATCAGTAATGATGTCTCCTCTAAACACTCCTTTTCAACATCATTTTGGAAGACCTACCTAATGCCATAAGACAAGAAAGGGAAACAAAAGGTTGGAAAAAAGAAATAAAACTGTCTTTGTTCATGGATGACATGATGGTCTATGTAGAACATCTGAAAGCATAAATTTAAAAAAACTTCTAGAACTAATAAGTGATTCTAGCAAGGTTACAGGGTACAGAGTTAACCCACAAAAGTCAATTGCTTTCCTATATACCAGCAGTGAACTAGTAGAATTTGACATTAGAATCAATACCATTTATATTATCATCCCCCAAATTGGAATACTGATGTATAAATTCAACAAAATATGTACAAGATATATATAAGAATAACTGCAAAACTCTAATGAAAGAAATCTAAGAACTGGGGGGTGGTAGGGAGGATGAAGAGGAGTTGGTTAATGTTTACAAAAATACAGATAGAGGAAATAAGCTCTAGTATTTGATAGTATGTTAGGGAAATTATGGTTAACAACACTTTATTGTGTGTTTCAAACTAGTTAAAGAGAAGAATTGTTATGTTTCCAACGCAAAGAAAAGATCAGTTTTTGAGGTGATTGATATGCCAATAACCCTGACTTGATCATTCCACACATTGTATACATGTATCACATATGACATATGGCCAGGTGCGGTGGCTTATACCTATAATCCCAGCAATTTGGGAGGACGAGACAGGAGGATTGCTTGAACCCAAGACCTTGAGACCAACCTGGACAACATAGTTAGACTCTATCTCTTAAAAAAAAAAAAAAACTGACATATACCCCCAAAATATGTACAACTATGTTACATAAATTAAAACTTTTTTTAAAAGGCAAAAGTAGGAGACAGTGTGGCAGGCCTCCTCCTCTGGAATCTGAAGAAGCCCTCACAGATTTTATTTCTTTATTTTATTTTGTTTTATTTATGTTTTTGAGACAGAGTCTCGCTCTGTTGCCCAGGCTGGAGTGCAGTGGCATGATCTCAGCTTACTGCAGCCTCCATCTCCGGGGTTCAAGGGATTCTCCTGCATCAGTCTCCTGAGTAGCTGGGATTACAGGCATGTGCCATCACATAGGGCTAATTTTTGTATTTTTAGTAGAGACGGGGTTTCACTATGTTGATCAGGCTGGTCTCGAACTCCTGACCTCGTGACCTGCCCGCCTCAGCCTCCCGAAGTGCTGGGATTACAGGCATGAGCCACCACTCCTGGCCACCCTCACAGATTTTAATTCCCACTCTAGATTCTGTATCTAGATCACCATGGCAACTGGACAGAAGTTGATGAGAGCTGTTAGAGTTTTTGAATTTGGTAGACCAGAAGTCCTGAAACAGCAGTCAGATATTGCAGTACTGATTCCGAAAGACCATCAAGTTCTAATCAAGGTCTAAGCATGTGGTGTCGACCCCACGGAGACATTCATTCACTCTGGTACTTACAGTAGAAAACCGCCCTTACCCCATACTCCTGGCTCAGATGTGGCTGGGATGATAGAAGCTGTTAGAGATAAAGCATCTGCTTTCAAGAAAGGTGACAGAGTTTTCACTAGCAGCGCGATCTCTGGGGACTATGCAGAGTACAATCTTGCAGCAGACTACAGTTTACAAACTGCCTGAAAAACTGGACTTTGAACAAGGAGCTGCCATGAGTATTCTATATTTTAGTGCTTATCGAGCTCTGATCCACAGTGCCTGTGTGGAAGCTGGAGGGTGTTCTGGTTCACGGGGCGACCGGAGAAGTTGGATTAACAGCATGCCAAATTACTAGAGCTTATGGCTTAAAGGTTTTGGGCACTGCTGATACTGAGGAAGGACAAAAGGTGGTTTTGCAAAATGGAATCCATTAAGTGTTCAATCACAGAGAAATTAATTATACTGATAAAATTAAGAAATATGTTGGTGAGAAAGGAATTGATATAATTATTGAAATGTTAGCTAATGTAAATCTTAGTAAAGATTTGAGTCTTCTGTCACATAGAAGATGAGTGATAGTTGTTGGCAACAGAGTACTACTGAAATAAACCCACGGGACACCATGGCAAAGGAGTCGGGTATAATTGGAGTTACTCTCTTTTCCTCAACCAAGGAGGAATTTCAGCAATATGCAGCCGCCCTTCAAGCTGGAATGGAAATTGGTTGGTTGAAACCTGTAATAGGTTCTCAATATCCACTGGAGAAGGTGGCCCAGGCTCTAGAAACTACCATTCATGGCAGTGGGGCTACTGGAAAACGATTATTCTCTTATGATGATTAATTATTTCATGGATTTCTTATGTAATTAGAGGTATTGTCTTTCTCCCAGTTGTACTTACCCTATCTTTTCTTTAATTAACATTCAATTCAGTGAGTTTCTTATGTGAAAAAATGAGATTTTTCTTTAGAGAGCAGAGGCAGAAGAGTAACATCATATAGCTAGCAATATTTTTTATGCCATCTGTCTTAAATCTAGGAGTCATCATAGTAGCAAATATCATGTTAGTGGTCATTTGGCATGAGGGTGCATTCCAGTAATTCTTAATTGTTACTTGATTAATTCCATACCTTTGATTAAAACATGCTAGTTCAAAATAAGACTGCTCAGTTTCCAAGTGTTTTCAAGCCTACTTACCTTTATAAAGGTTCTCTAGTCTCTAATTAGCCATGACTGTATTAGACATTGAACATTTTCTAGACTAAAAACCTCTATTCTAAACTAATCTCATCTGGATCTCTAAGTACCTTTTTTTTTTTTTGAGAGATTCTCGCTCTGTCACCCAGGCTGGAGTGGCCTATCTTGATTGCGGCTCACTGCAACCTCTGCCTCCCAGGTTCAAGTGATTCTCCTGCCTCAGCCTCCTGAGTAGCTGGGATTACGGGTGCCCACCACCACACCTGGCTAATTTTTGTATTTTTAGTAGAGATGGGGTTTCGCCATGTTGACCAGGCTGGTTTCGAACTCCTGACCTCAGGTGATCCACCCACCTCAGCCTCCTAAAGTGCTGGGATTGCAGGCGTGACCCACCATGCCTGGCCCTATAAGTCTTTTATAAAAGCAAGAATAAATAATGTCCATGACAATTTATTAGTTTTCTAAGTATTTTCCCAAATATTACAATATTCACTTCATTACTGGTTGGCTGCCAATGACCCCATATGTTCTGTGAGAACAGGAGCTTTATCTCTTTATCTTTCATATAATACGTAGTCTCCAAATAGGTAATACTTCTCAATTCATTATATTTTCAGAGTAGATTTAGAGTTACCTGTTTGTGTGGTGAGCGTCATATGTTTTTGTTGAAATTAATAAGCTCACAAATTTGATAAATTAGGAATGATATGCATCTGTCTCATAACATAATTATGTGTAATAAAAATCTATAGAAAATTACAAACAACAACAACAACAAGCGGCCGGGTGGTGTGGCTCACGCCTGAAATCCCAGCACTTTGGGAGGCCAAGGAGGGTGGATCACCTGAGGTCAGGAGTTGGAGACCAGCCTGTCCAACATGGTGAAACCCCATCTCTGCAAAAATTACAAAAATTAGCCGGGCATGATGGTGCACACCTGTAGTCCCAGCTACTCAGGACGCTGAGGCAGCAGAATCATTTGAACCTGAGAGGCGGAGGTTGCAGTGAGCCAAGATCACGCCACTGCACTGCAGCCTGGGCCATAGAGTGAGACACTGTGTCAGAAAAAAAAAAAAAAAAAAGGCCAAGGTGGGAGGATTGCTTGAAGCCAGGAGTTCATGACCAGCCTGGGCAAAAAAATGAGACATCCATCCGTACAAAAAACAAATCAGCCAGGTATAATGGCAGGCACCTGTCGTGCACTACTCGGGAGACTGAGACTGAGGCTGGAGGACCGTTTGAGCCCAAGAGATCAAGGCTGCAGTGAGCTGTTTTCACCCCACTGCACTAGCCTGGGTGACAAAGTAAGACCCTGTTTGGGAAAACAAAAAGTAAATACATAAACAAATCTAAGGCCGGGCGCGGTGGCTCAAGCCTGTAATCCCAGCACTTTGGGAGGCCGAGACGGGCGGATCACGAGGTCAGGAGATTGAGACCATCCTGGCTAAACAGTGAAACCCCGTCTCTACTAAAAAATACAAAAAACTAGCTGGGCGAGGTGGCGGGCGCCTGTAGTCCCAGCTACTCGGGAGGCTGAGGCAGGAGAATGGCGGGAACCCGGGAGGCGGAGCTTGCAGTGAGCTGAGATCCGGCCACAGCACTCCAGCCTGGGCGACAGAGCGAGACTCCGCCTAAAAAAAAAAAAAAAAAAAAAAAAAAAATCTAAGAAGAATTAAATAAATAGAGAGATATACTGACTGGGCACAGTGGTTCACACTTGTAATCTCAGCACTTTGGAGGACCAAAGCAGGAGGATCACTTGAGCCCAGAAGTTCAAACCCAGAAGTTCTGGGCAGCATAGTAAGACGCAATCTCTACAAAAAATTAAAAAATTAGCTGGACATGGTGGTGCATGCCTGTAGTCCCAGCTACTTAGAAAGCTCAGGTGGGAGGAACACTTGATCCCGGGAAGTTGAGCCTGCCGTGAGCTGTGATCAAGCCACTGCACTGCAGCCTGGGTGACAGAGTGAGATGAAGTCTCATCGTGCCCGGCCTATATATTTTTTAAAGACAGATACACCATGTTTATGATTAGGAAAACTCAAAATTCTCAGGAGGTCAGTTCTTTCCAACTTGATCTATAGATTTAATGCAATTCCAATCAAAATTCTAGCAAGTTATTTGGTGAATGTCAACCAACCAATTCTAAAGTTTATATGGAGAGGCAAAAGACCCAGGATAGCCAACATAACATTGAAGGAGAAGGACAAGGTCAGAGGACTGACACTACCTGATTTCAAGAGTTTACTGTAAAGCTACAGTGATAAAGATGTATGAATGTGTCAAATGAATAAATGAATTGATTAATGGAACAGAAAAGAGAACCATAGGCCTTCAGGCTGGGGGTGGTGGCTGACACCTGTAATCCCAGCACTTTGGGAGGCTGAGGCGGGTGGATCACCTGAGGTCAGGATATTGAGACCAGCCTGGCCAACATGGCGAAACCTGTCTCTACTAAAAATACAAAAATTAGCCAGGTGTGGTGGCACACGCCTGTACTCCCACCTACTTGGGAGGCACAGGCAGGAAGATCGCTTGAACCTGGGAGGTGGAGGTTGCAGTGAGCCGAGATTGCGCCCCTACACTCCAGCATGGAAAACAGAATAAGACTCCGTCTCAAAACAAAACAAAAAAAGTAGACCTTCATAAATAGAGTCAACTGATCTTTGGCAAAGCAACAAAGACAATACAATGGAGAAAATACAGTCTTTTCAACAAATGGTGTTAGAGTAACTGGATATACACACACACATGCACACACAAATCTAGATATAGACATTACACCCTTCACAAAAATTTACTCGAAATGTATCATAGACCTAAATGTAAAATGCAAAATGATAAAACTATAAAACAATATTGAAGAAAATCTAAATGACCTTAAATTTAAGGCTTTTTTTTTTTTTTAAGGCTAACTCTTCAGATACAAAACCAGAGAGACACTATACAGAGAGTGAGAAGACAAGCCACACACTGGAGAAAATACTTGCAAAAGACATGTGTGATAAAAAGACTGTTAGACTGTTATCCAAAATATACAAAGAGCTCTTTTCTTTCTTGCTTTTTTTTTTTTTTGAAACAGAGTCTCGCTGTATTGCCGAGGTTGGAGTGCAGTGGTGTGATCTCGGCTCACTGCAACCTCTGCCTCCCAGGTTCAAATGATTCCCCTGCCTCAGCCTCCCACATGCAGCCGGGACAATGAACTCTTAAAGCGCAATATTAAGAAAATGAAAAATCTGCTTTAAAAAAACGGGTAAACTGGCCGGGCGCGGTGGCTCACGCCTGTAATCCCAGCACTTTGGGAGGCTGAGACGGGCCAATCACGAGGTCAGGAGATAGAGACCATCCTGGCTAACATGGTGAAAACCCGTCTCTACTAAAAATACCAAAAAATTAGCCAGGCATGGTGGCGGGTGTGTGTAGTCCCAGCTACTTGGGAGGCTGAGGCAGGAGGATGGTATGAACCTGGGAAGTGGAGCTTGCAGTAAGCCAAGATCGTGCCACTGCACTCCAGCCTGTTGACAGAGCGAGACTCTGTCTTTAAAAAAAAAAAAAGACTAAACTATCTGAATAGACACCTCACCAAAGAAGATACACAGATGACAGGTAAGCATATGAAAAGATGCTCAACAGAATATGTCAGTAGGGAATTGCAAATTAAAATGATGAGGTAGGCCAGGTGCAGTGGCTCACACCTGTAATTCCAGCACTTTGGGAGGCCAAGGTGGGCAGATCACCTGAGGTCCGGAGTTCAAGACCAGCCAGGCCAACATGGTGAAACCCCATCTCTACTAAAAATGCAAAAAACATTAGCCGAGCATAGTGGCACGTGTCTGTGTTCCCAGCTGCTTGGGAGGCTGAATCAGGAGAATCGTTTCAACCTGGGAGGCAGAGCTAGGCGTGAGCAGAGATTGCGCCATTGCTCTCCAGCCTGGGTGACAGAGCGAGACTCCATCTCAAAATAACAACAAAAAACAATGAGGTACCACTACATACCTATGAGAATGGCCAAAACCCTAAACACCAACAACAATAAATGCTGGTGAGGAGCTAGATCAACAGAAACTCTCATTGTTGCTAGTGGGAATGCAAAATGGCGTAGGCACTTTGGAAGATGGTTTGACAGTTTTTCATAAAATTATACGTACGCTTATCATACAACCCAGTAATCACATTTGATATCAGTATTTACCCAAATGAGTTGAAACATGTTCACGCAAAACCCTACACATAGATGTTAATAGCAGTTTTATTCATAATTGCCAAAACTAGGGGAAAAAACCAAGATACCCTTCAATTGGTAAATGGATATATAAACTGTGGTACATCCAGACAACTGAACATTATTCAGTGTTAAAAAGAAGTGAGCTCTGGGTCGGGCATGGTGGCTCATGCCTGTAATCCCAGTACTTTGGGAGGCCAAGGTGGGCAGATCGCCAGAAGTCCGGAGTTCAAGACAAGCCTGACCAACATGGAGAAACCCCATCTATACTAAAAATACAAAAATTGCCAGGTGTGGTGGTGGATGTCCGTAATCCCACCTACTTGGGAGGCTGAGGCAGGAGAATTGCTTGAACCCGGGAGGCGGAGGTTGTGGTGAGCCAAGATTGCGCCATTGCACCCCAACCTGGGCAACAAGAGTGAAACTCCATCTCAATATATAAATACATAAATAAATAAATGAGCTCAGCTGGGCACAGTGGCTCACACCTGTAATCCCACCACTCTGGGAGGCTGAGGCAGGAGGATCACTTGAGGCCAGGAGTTCGAGACCAGCCTGGCCAACATGGTGAGACCCTGTCCTTATTAAAAATAAAAAAAATTAGCCGGGCATGGTGGTGCTCACTTATAATCCCAGCTACTTGGGAGGCTGAGGCAGGAGAATTGTTTAAACCCAGGAAACGGAGGTTGCAGTGAGCCAAGATTGTGCCACTGCACTCCAGCCTGGGCAACAGAGAGACACTCCGTCTCAAAAAAAAAAAAAAAAAATAGCTATCAAGTAATGAAAAGACATAGAGGAAATGTAAATACATACTACTAAGTGAAAGATGACAATCAGAAAAGACTACATACTGTATGACTCCTACTGTATAACATTCTGGAAAAGTCTAAACTGTAGAGACAGTAAAAAGATCAGTGGTTGCCAGGTGTTAAGGAAGGGTAGGAATGAATAGGCAGGACATGGAGGATATTTAGAACAGTGAAATTTTTCCTATGATACTATAATAGTGGATACATATTATCATACATTTGTCAAAACCCATAGAACGTACACCACCAATGGTGAACCCTAATGTAAACCATGACTTTGGGTGATAATGATGGGTCAATGTAGATTGATTAATAGTAACAAATGTATGACTGTTGTGGGGTATGTGGATAGTGGAAGAGGTTGTGCATGTGTGGAGACAGGGATATATGGGAACCCTCTGTACTTTTCACTCAATTTTTCTGTGAACCTAAAACAGCTCCAAACAATTAAGTCTATTGAAAACAACAGCAACAACCAAGCTATAGCAGGAGGAAGATTTCCTTGGCCTAACAGAGGGTATTTTCAGAAGTCAGATACTTGGGCCTTACCCCAAATCTACTGAATCATTTCTGCAGGAATGGGACATAGAAGCAAGTATTTTTGGCTAGACACAGTGGCTCACTCTTGTAATCTCAGCACTTTGGGAGGCCAAGGCGGGTGGATCACCTGAGGTGAGGAGTTCGAGAACAACCAAGCCAACGTGGTGAAACCCCATCTCTACTAAAAATACAAAAATCAGCTGGGTGTGGTGGCATGCGCCTGTAATCCCAGCTACTTGGGAGGCTGAGGCAGGAGAATCACTTGAACCCAGAAGGCAGAGGTTGCAGTGAGGTGAGATTGCGCCACTACACTCCAACCTGGGCGACAAGAGCAAATCTCTGTCTCAAAAATAAAGAAGTTTTTTTTTTTTTTTTTTTTTTTTTTTTAGACGGAGTCTCGCTCTGTCGCCCAGGCTGGAGTGCACTGGTGCAATCTTGGCTTACTGCAAGATCTGCCTCCTGGGTTCATGCCATTCTCCTGGCTCAGCTCCCCGAGTAGCTGGGACTACAGTGCCCACCACCAGGCCCCGGATTTTTTGTATTTTTAGTAGAGACGGGGTTTCACTGTGGTCTTGATCTCCTGACCTCATGATCCACCCGCCTTGGCCTCCCAAAGTGCTGGGATTACAAGCGTGAGCCATCGCACTCGGCCAAAAAAGTATTTTTAAATTTGTTATTGTTTTTTCAGAGATGAGGTCTCACTATGTTCAGGCTGAGGTGCAGTGGCTATTCACAGGCACCAAACGTGTGTACTGCAGCTTCAAACACCCAGACTCAAGCATTCCTCCCACCTTAGCCTCTCAGGTAGCTAGGACTACTATGGTAGTGTGTGCCACCATGTCCAGCTAATTCTTAAATTTTCTATAGAAACAGAGGTCTCACTATGTTGTCCAGGCTGGTATTGAAGTCTTGACCTCAATTAATTCTCCTGCCTCAGCCTCCCAAAGTGCTGAAATTTTAGGCACAAGGCACCACACTCAGCCGAGGAATCAATAATTTTAATAACAGCCGGGCGCGGTGGCTCAAGCCTGTAATCCCAGCACTTTGGGAGGCCGAGATGGGCGGATCACGAGGTCAGGAGATCGAGACCATCCTGGCTAACACATTGAAACCCCGTCTCTACTAAAAAAAAATACAAAAAACTAGCCGGGCGACGTGGCGGGCGCCTGTAGTCCCAGCTACTCGGGAGGCTGAGGCAGGAGAATGTCGTAAACCCGGGAGGTGGAGCTTGCAGTGAGCTGAGATCCGGCCACTGCACTCCAGACTGGGCGACAGAGCCAGACTCCATCTCAAAAAAAAAAAAAAAATTTTAATAAGCATCCAGGAGATTCTTTTCATCCTACTAGTTTGGGGAACACTGGTTTAAGCTATGCTATAGTTGAAAGCAGTCACAGCAGCCTGTGGCCACTAAAATTGTCAGCTCACATGATATTTCACAGCAGCTTTAGTGGACAAAACTCACTCTAAATGTACCACTGAAGGGGAAAGAACTTGGAGCTCAAAGGCAAGGTTGCCCTTCCGTATCCCCTTTGAAGTTAGAAGACCATATGACATGGTTTGGCCAAAGGAATGTGAATGGAAGATGTGTTCTACTTCTGGGCAGAAATTTTCAGAGCCAGGGCACATCTTACCACGTTCCCTTGCCCCTGCTGGGGTTATCATGAAAAACACCTGTTGCAATTCCAACTTCTGGTTCCTTAAATGAATGTAGTGTGATCAGAACCCTGTCACTTCTCAACTAATGTGTAGTATGAGTGAAAAAATAACTTGTTGTTTCAGGTCTCTAAAATCACAGCATAACCCAGCCTATCCTGACTGACACAGGCTTCAAACTCTATTACTTTCTAAATGAAAAGGAAAAGCTTCCCCCTTAGAAATGGAAAATTCAAAGTGCCAAATTCAACATCTTGTAATTAAGTTTATGTTCACAGATCATGGATTCCAGAAACCTCACATCAGATCAACTACCTTGGCAAAGCTAAAACTCAGAATTTCTCTTCCTCACACCTCTGACATCAGCCTCTGAGCTGGTACTTGACAACACCAATTAATGGGTTCTGGGGACATACTTTTTCTTGGAATAACTACACAAGTGTCTGGGGAATAGCTTTTTCTAAATTTGATGGGTGTGGGGACAAAACTATAATAATTTGGGGTGTTATTTACTTTTTTGAACTCCTAAAAAGCTTAATGAGAGACTTGATAGTAAATTAATATAATTTTTGTCCAAGTTGCAACAGCTTAAAAAAAAAAAAAATCCCAACCCTATTTAAGGCTTAAGAACCCCTCTAATTAAGATTGGGTAAAATACAGAGATGATGAATTCTGAACATTAATTTCTTTGAAGTTTAAATCTCAAGGGCAAGTGGATTTGACTTCAGACACTGATTCCTTTGGACTTAATTTGCATGGGGTTTTCATCTGTGCACTTTAATTTTCCCTGGGAATTTGATCATGGGAGAGAGGGTCTCTTGTGTTTACTGTATTTTATTATTAAAGTATTTTAATGGTGCCAGGCAGTCTCATTGCAAGCTCTCTGAAATGTGAGATTGGACAATGCTACTGAAAATGAGTGTTATGGAAAATAGACCAGGAGATTAATTTTCACATTTGAAGTTTCTTTAATTAATGTATTATTTGTGGTGGTTATAAAATAGGGCCTGTTTTATGTCTTGTTCTGGCAGCATCTCTCCTATGCAGGGCTTCATCCTGGAAGGGTGCTTAGGTTGGTTTTGAGCACTGACCCAAAGGGCCTAGAACATTCTAGCACCATCCAATCTTCCCACAATTCCCTTGGGTTCACCTGCAAAATGGAACTCATGAAGTTCCTCTCTGATTTGGCTGCTATCCTCAGATGGGCCCTCTAAGATTTCATACACCAAGTGGGACTCCTTCCTTCCCAGGCATGTTTTGCTAACTTGGCTTTCGGCTTTGTTTTATTTAGCTCCCTCTGCCTCCTCCCATCTGTGAATCTTGTTGCTCTCATGATATCTCCCTGTATGTATATATTTGAGGGCTCATAAACTTGCTATTGATGTTGTTCGCAGGTTTTAGGTTTTGCCATCCAAGTTACTCTATTTGTGTTTGTGGCAAGTTTTGGGGCTATTAAAAAACTGTGCCACTGCCCACGGCCCAGAATTCCTTTTACTTTTTTTCTTAATTCCTTTGTGTAGCAGAGATAATTATATCCTCCCACATCCTTTTTTATATTTCCTTTACACTTCCCTACCCTTCCCCAACAATTAAGCATGGCCATGTGACAAGTTCTCACTAATGAAACACGTGTTGAAGTAACAGGTGTCACTTCAGAACGGTGGCCATGGGATCCCTCCCATGACTCTAGTCTCTTCCCCTTCAGTCATGAACAGAGAGCCCAAAGAATGAAACAGCCTGAATTCGTGAATCTCAGCATGGAGGGCAGCAGTCTATATTTGAATTTGCATTAGCAGGGAGATTTTTTTCTTTTCTTTTTTTTTAAACTCCATCCCACGGGATGGAGTACAGTGGTGCAACTTCGGCTCACTGCAACCTCTGCCTCCCAGGCTCAAGCCATCCTCCATCCTCAGCCTCTCAAGTAACTGCGACTACAGGTGGAAGCCACCATGCCCGGCTATTTTTTGTATTTTTAGTAGTGGTGGGGAGTCTCCCTATGTTGCCCAGGCTGGTCTTAAACTCCTGGGCTCAAACGATCTATCCCCCTCAGCCTCCCAAAGTGCTGGGATTACAGGTATGAGCCACTGCGCCCAGCTGGAAATAAACTTTTATGCGTTAAGTCACTAATATTTTGGGGCTGTTGCCATAGCATAAATCCAGACTACCCAGACACTTTCCCACCTAATTCATTTATTAATCATCCCCTTTCCCTTTTTCTCTTAATATGCTCAAGTATCTCCCATCCAGACAAAACCCTTCCTCTGATCCTACAGTTCCTTAAGTTATCATATAGATTTCTTCTCATACACTGATCCATTTCAGGGAGGAAAAGTCTGTATCGGCTACTTCCACATCCTCACCACCCACTCACTCTTTAATTCCTGGGGATATGGGCTTCCGCTTTCTTCATTCTTCACAATCTATTTTCTTTAAGATTACCAGTGACCTACTACTTGCCAAATCATGCTCAAGTATGCTTGACCTCTCTTCTAAGGCCCCAAATTCTGGTCAAGTGGTTTTAAATCCTTTTATGATCACAGACCCCTTGAAAATCAGATAAAAGAGACGGATCCTGTTCCTAGAAAAAATGCACCTACACATGTATACAAGGTTTTCTTATACATTTCAAAGAGTTTTTGATCAGCAAACGCCACCAAAGTCTATTCATAAACAGCCTCAATAGGTCTGTATTTGTGTAAAGAATTCTGCCCTAGTCTTCACTAAGAAAGAAACAGAAGAGGAAGAGGGTCATTCATTTCCATAAAACAATCACATGGAGTATTTTTTCATTTCCCAGTATATTTTCCTATATCACCCTGATGTTTTAACTCACTCTATTTTATTTTTTGCAATTCTATAGTGGCTTCTTAATCTATTCTCCTTCTATCTCTTCATTCAATCCCGGAGTAGTTGCTAAGCTATAAACACTGCGTTCCTATTACACCAAAGGAAATGACATAGAGCTGAAAAAGAGATATGTTCACATTAAAACTTGAGTACTGAAAGAAGGAAAAATATGGCCGGGCATGGTGGCTCATACCTGTAATCTCAGCACTTTGGGAGGCCGAGGCGAGTGGATCACCTGAGGTCAGGAGTTCAAGACCAGCCTGACAAACCCTGTTTCTACTAAAAATACAAAAATTAGCTATGCTTGGTGGTGCACGCCTGTAGTCCCAGCTATTTAGGAGATTGAGGCATGAGAATCACTTAAAGTCGGAAGGCAGAGGTTGTCGTGAGCTGAGATTGTACCATTGCACTCCAGCCTGGGCAACAGAACAAAACTCCATCTCAACTAATAACAATAATAATAATAATTTTAAAAAGAAGGAAAAATATGATCAAGGAGGAGACATATTGATACGCTTCTGAGAAAGGGTCAATACTATACTATACTATACTACAGTATACCTACTATGCTTTCTACAGGAGAGTAAATGTCAACTGTTCCTTCAAAGACAGGTTTGGTTTTGATAGGTAGATAGAAGAGAGAATGGTTTGTCAAATGGGGTAAAAGGTATTACGTGAGCAACAAGAGATCTGTAAATATAAATGAATGTTGGGAAGATAATGAATAGGTTCCACACGTGTTGACCACAGAGGACACCAAGTTATATAAAAACAGAATGGTAGGTTGGGGCTAGTCTTTTGTCAGCCTTGAGTATCAGGCTAAATAGTCTGGGCTTTATTTTATAGATAATAGGGAGACACAATTTGTTTGAGCAAAAGACTGACAAGGTAAAAATTATCTTTTAGAAAGATTAATCTGCTAAAAGTATTTAATACAGAGATGAGGGAATGGTCAAAAGAAGAAGAATTAAGAGACAGTGCAAGAGTCAGTGCTCTGTACTTGTGAAGCATAGATCTGAAATGTGTGAGGAGAGCAATATTAGCAAAAGGGGCACAGCTGATGTAGCAGGCATGAAAGTACATTGCTTGGATCTCCTTTTAGCTGAAAGAGTGCACTTAGCTAATGGCCATCAGCTGCAGCACCTTTGGAATCTACCACAACAAGCTGAGGTTATGATCCTCCCAGGCAGCCCATACCAGTGGTGGATCATGGCAGCGTTAACAGGACCAGTTCTACCCAGTGCAAAACTTCTCTTAACAGGCAATCTTTGCATCTCCCCATTAAGTAGGCTGAGACTTTGCTCAATATATATCAAAGTCTGAGGCTCTCCCGGCCCAGTCCTCTTTACTCCCCTCTTTCCTTTCACAGGTATCAGATCAGCATCCAGATTTGAAGCCTTTCTTTACCCAATCCTCCATCCTCCTTTTTTATCTCTCATAGGTGTACATCCCCACCACCATCCCAGTCCCTACACCTCTTGCACTTTCAGCTTTATTTCAGTGTCTGCTCCCTGAAGGACCCAAAACTACACAACTCTAAGTAGAAAAGCTGGATGTATCTATCAAGGAATCTTATTCTCCTAGAACCAACTATGCCTAGAATAGCCCTTTGTACATTGTGAGTCTTTTTTTTGGGTTGGGGGGACAGTTTCACTCTTGTTGCCCAGGCTGGAGTGCAGTGGCGCAATCTAGGCTGACTGCTATCTCCACCTCCCAGGTTCAAGCAATTCTTCCGCCTTAGCCTCTCAAGTAGCTGGGATGACCAGCGCACGCCACCACACCCGGCTAATTTTTTTTTTTTTTTTTTTTAGTAGAGACGGGGTTTCACCGTGTTGGCCAGATTGGTCTCAAACTCCTGACTTCAGGTGATCTGCCCGCCTCAGCTTCCCAAAGGGCTGGGATTACAGGCGTGTGCCACCATGCTGAGCCCATTGTGGGTCTTAAATAAATGTTAAATATAAAAACGCTTTGGAAATATGTGGGAAGTTATACCCTACAAAAATTACACAAGTAAAAAATTAATAGCGTTGAGGTCAGGCGAGCTGGCTTACGCTTGTAATTTTAGCACTTTGGGAGGCCGAGGCAGACAGATCACTTGAGGTCAGGAGTTTGAGACCAGCCTGGCCAACATGATGAAACCTTGTCTCTACTAAAAATACAAAAATTAGCTGGAAATTGCTGGAACCCAGGAGGCAGAGTTTGCAGTGAGCTGAGATCGTGCCAGTGCACTCCAGCCTGGGCAACAGAAAAAGACTCTGCCTCAAAAATAAATAAATAATAGCATTGAATGAATTGTATCTAGAATTAAAGAACATATTTTAAGTTTAATTACTTCATGCACTAGTAAATAAAGAAATGTGATGATTTGAGAAAAATGCATTGAGAAAAACACCAAGGTCACTGTAGATATGGATGTTTTATACATGCTGAAATCTTTATCTGATTTAACTTGAGATTAAAGAAGAGACTAAAGTAGCTATTTGGACATTTCTCCATTTAGAGGAACCGATTTTTTTCCAAACAGAATAGCTTCATCTCACAACTGAAAGTAATAATGAGATAGATAGGCGGGACAGAGCAGTTCTCTGAGACAAGAGCTGCAGCTGGAGTTTAGCAACTATGAGAGACAGAATATGCACTAAAGATATGTCCTTCAGATAACAAAGATTCTTAAATTTCTTTTGAGTATTCTTTATGCCTTGTTTTCATGAGACACTGATGCCAAAAATAGAAAGACACTCTTGTCATGGCAGTGTTGAAAACATATAGATAAAGAGCTGTCACATAGTATACCAACTCAAATTCAGAATATAACGGAAACGCTACATGACAGACCATCTAACACTATCAGCCAAACATAACCACTCTTCCTGTTTTGTTTGATGGGGGAAGTTATAATGTAATGCCAGAGGTATATTTTGTGTGTGTGTGTTAGGCTGTGGAAGCTGGTTGACTGGCTTTTGGTCACTGAGTTTCAGATGTTCAGTTCTAGAATAATTCAGAAATAAAATTGTTATCCTGTAGTAGTTTTCAGCTATTAAGAACTATTTGGTTGAAGGTCTGATATCTTATTCCATTCTTAACTGCTACTCAACACAATATTTTCCTTTTGAAGTAGGTCTTGGTAGAGATTGAAGCATTTCAACGATACAATTTCGAATTATTGCCTCGCATCAATAAAATATTTAGAAAATAATTCCATAGTCCACCCCAGCATGCCCTCTTTCCTGCCAGTTTTTTGGTTTTTTTTTTTTGTTTTTTTTTTTTGAGTCTTGCTCTGTCGCCCAGGCTGGAGAGGAGTAGTGCAATCTTGGCTCACTGAAACCTCACTGCAACCTCCACCTCCTGGGTTCAAGTGATTGTCCTGCCTTTGCCTCCCGAGCAGCTGGGACCACAAGCACATGCCACCATGCCTGGCTAATATTTTGTATGATTTTTAGTAGAGACGGGGTTTCACCATGTTAGCCAGGATGCTCTCAATCTCTTGACCTCATGATCCACCTGCCTTGGCCTCCCAAAGTGCTGGGATTACAGGCGTGAACCACTGTGCCTGGCCTAGTTTCCTATATTATACATCCTCTTTCCCAAATTATTTTCTTTCTTACTCTACAAATTCTCAACTTTCTACTTTTTCCTCTGAACTTCCACGTCTTTTCCACAACCTTCTACTCTCAACTGAGGATGTTGCCTACTTCTCTGAGAAAATAGAGACTACCAGAAATAGCTTATCTTTTGATTCCCAAATCTCTTTTTTTTCTTCACTCTGTCACCCAGGCTGGAGTGCAGTGGCACAATCTTGGCTCACTGCAACCTCCGCCTCCCAGGTTCAACCGATTCTTGTGTACAAAACACTAGCACTTATTTTCCCCACTATATCTCATCTAGTTACCCCTCAGCCCCCTGAGGCACAAGACTGAGACTACAGATGCCCACCACCACACCCAGCTAATTTTTGTATTTTTAGTAGAGATGGGTTTTCGCCATGTTGGCTAGGTTGGTCTGGAACTCCTGATCTCAGGTGATCTGCCCACCAGAAGGCTGGGATTACAGGCGTGAGCCACCACGCCCAGCCTGATTCACAAATCTATTATTCAATCTGCACCTGTACTTTTTTTTCCTTCCTTCCAGTTTCAACAGTGGGAGTGTTCCTCCTCTCATCATTTCACTCCTGCCCTTTGAATTTAATCCTTCCTTCTCCACACCATCATCTCTTTCTTTCTAATAAATTCTGATTTCTGAAACCAAAGATGGGCTAGCATCTTTTATCTGAGAAAGCAAAACAAAACAAAAACCTTTTCTTGTCAACCTCTGTTGCCCATGCTGAAGTGCAGTGGCACCATCTTGGCTCACTGCAACCTCTGCCTTCTGGGTTTAAGTGATTCTCCTGCCTCAGCCTGCCAAGCATCTGGGACTACAAGAGTGCACCAACCACATCCGGCTAATTTTTGTATTTTGGGTAGAAATGGGGTTTCACCATGTTGATCAGGCTGGTCTCTAACTCCTTGGTTCAAGTAATCCCAGGCCTCGGCCTCCCAAAGAACTGGGATTACAGGTGTGAGTGAGCTACCATGGCCGACCATAAAATATTTTTTCTGATGTGTATTCTCTTTAAGCTACTTCTCTTTCTTTTACTTCCCCTCACTGGAAAACTTTTTTTTTTTTTTTTTTTTTTTTGAGACCGAGTTTAACTATGTCCCCCAGGCTGGAGTGCAGTGTTGTGGTCTCAGCTCACGGCAACCTCAGCCTCCTGGTTTCAAGTGGTTATCCTGCCTTAGCCTCCCTAGTAGCTGAGACTACAGGAACACGCTACTATGCCCAGCTAATTTTTGTATTTTTAGTAGAGATGGGGTTTCACCATGTTGGCCAGGTTGTTCTCAAACTCCTGACCTCAGGTGATCTGCCCACCTTGGCCTCCCAAAGTTCTGGGATTACAGGCGTGAGCCACCGTGCCCGGTCTCCAAAGTATTTCTCATCTCTGACTACTTCTCACTGTCTGCACTATTTCTACCCTGATACAAGCCATTGTCATCTCTCATTGAATTGCTGAAAAAGCCTCCTAATTAGTCACACTACTTTCATTCTTATCCCCATATAATCTATATTCCATTCAGAGTCAGGAGAGATCTTTTGAAAGCTTAAATCAATTTATATCATTTTCCTGATTAAAAACTTGTCTATAGGTTTCCGTTGCACTTAAATGTAAGTGCTTGTTTCACTAACTAGGTTAAAATTAAAAGTAAGTGCTTACTATGACACTGGTGAAAAGGAAGGAAGGAAGGGAGGGAGGGAGGGAGGGAAGAAGGAAAGAAGGAAGGGGAAGAAAAGAAGGAGGGAGGGAGGGAAGAAGGAAGGGGAAGAAAAGAAGGAGGGAGGGAGGGAATAAGGAAGGAAGGAAGGGGAAGAAAAGAAGGAGAGAGGGAGGGAAGAAGGGAGGAAGGAAGGAGGGAAAGAGGAGTAAGTGCTCTTACATTGTGAAAAAGCTTGGCTTGATCAAGAAATTGAAAGAAGCTGGGTGTGGTGTCATGTGCCTATAGTCTTAGCTACTTGAGAGGCTGAGGCAGGAGGATTGCTTGAAGCAAAGAGTGTGAGTCTGTAGACCCCTATGAGCCCACCTGTGAATAGCCACTACACTGCATCTTGTACACATAGTTAGCCTTTATCTCTAAATTTAAAAAAATAAATAAAAATAAAAAACTAAAAAAAATTGAAAGAAGGTCGGAGTGCCTGGAGCAGGGTGAATGAGGTAAAATCAATATATGAGATAAGATATGACCGGGCATGGTGGCTCACGCCTGTAACTCCAACACTTTGGGAGGCTGAGGTGGGCAGATCACCTGAGGTCGGGAGTTTGAGACCAGCCTGAGCAACATGGAGAAACCCCATCTCTGCTAAAAATACAAAATTAGCCGGGCATGGTGGCACATGCCTATAATCCCAGCTACTCAGGAAGCTGAAGCAGGAGAATCACTTGAACCTGGGAGGCGGAGATTGCGGTGAGCCCAGATCACACCATTATACTCCAGCCTGGGCAACAAGAGTGAAACTTCCTCTCAAAAAAAAAAAAGAGATGAGATATTAAAAGAGGAAGGGATCATCTCTTGCATAGCCTTGTGTTTGAGAATTTATTATACAAGTTTCTGCTAGCATACGGAAGCAAAATTCAGAATGACACAAAAGTGTTCCCTAGTGAACTGATCATTTATAAAATGATTCTCTACTCAAATATTTTTCTGTACAAAACACGAGCACTTATTTTCCCCACTATATCTCATCTAGTTACCCCTCAGCTGACATCGGTATTGACTTGAGTTTTGAGATTGTAATAAGCATTCAAAAACATCTATCAAATGCAGAAAGAATGAAACTACAGAATTTGCAACAGGTAAAGGATTTCAAAAAGGAATAATTCGAATTCAAGCAATTAAAACAACCTATTAGGAAAATTAATGAGGCTCTTGAAAATTTTTGTCAAAATGACTCGCTGACTATCAAGGGAATAGGGGTAGAGAAGGCTGCAGAGTGGGAGAAAATATTTGCAAATCACATATGTGGTACAGAATTTATCCCCAGAATACATAAGGAACTAACAAAACTTAATAATAAGAAAACGAACACGCCCCCCAAAAGGAAACTATGACTGGTTGCAGGGGCTCACGCCTGTAATCCTAGCACTTTGTGAGCCTGTGGCAGACGGATCACCTGAGGTCAGGATCATCTGAGGTCAGAAGTTGGAGACCAGCCTGGCCAACATGGCAAAACCCCGTCTCTACTAAAAAAGATACAGCCAGGCTCGGTGACTTGAACCGGGGAGGTGGAGGTTGCACTGGGCCAAAATTGCACCTATTACACTCCAGCCTGGGCAAAAGAGAGAGACTTAGTCTCAAAAAAAAAAAAGGAGACAAAGGTTTTAATAGACATTTCACCAAGAAAGATATATAGATACAAGCTGGGTGCAATGGCATGCACTTGCAGTCCCAACTACTTGGGAGGCTAAGGCAGGAGGATGGCTTGAGCCTAGGAGTTCAAGTCCAGCCTAGACAACATAGCGAGATTCCATTAAAAGAAAAAGATACGTAGATATGAAGTGCATTCGTCTGTTCTTGCACTGCTATAAAGAAATACATGATACTGTGTAATTTATAAAGAAAAAAAGTTTAATTTGCTCACGGTTCTGTAGACTGTACAGGAAGCATGATGCTGGCATCTGCTTGGCTTCTGGGGAAGCCTCAGGAAACTTGGAATCACGGCAGAAGGCAGAGAAGCAGGTTTGGCTTACATGGTTGGAGAAGGAGAAAGGTAAGGCGGAAGAGCCACACACTTTTATTTATTTATTTATTTATTTTTTATTATACTTTAAGTTCTAGGGTACATGTGCACAACGTGCAGGTTTGTTACATATGTATACATGTGACATGTTGGTGTGCTGTACCCATTAACTTGTCATTTACATTAGGTATATCTCCTAACGCTATCCCTCCCCCCATCCCCTCCCCACAATAGGCCCCAGTGTGTGATGTTCCCCTTCCTGTGTCCAGGTGATCTCATTGTTCAATTCCCGCCTATGAGTGAGAACATGCGGTGTTTGGTTTTCTGTTCTTGCGATAGTTTGCTGAGAATGATGGTTTCCAGCTGCATCCATGTCCCTACAAAGGACACAAACTCATCCTTTTTTATGGCTGCATAGTATTCCATGGTGTATATGTGCCACATTTTCTTAATCCAGTCTGTCACTGATGGATTTGGGACATTTGGGTTGATTCCAAGTCTTTGCTATTGTGAATAGTGCCACAATAAACATACGTGTGCATGTGTCTTTATAGCAGCATGATTTATAATCCTTTGGGTACATACCCAGTAATGGGATGGCTGGTATTTCTAGTTCTAGATCCTTGAGGAATCGCCACACTGTTTTCCACAATGGTTGAACTAGTTTACAGTCCCACCAACAGTGTAAAAGTGTTCCTATTTCTCCACATCCTCTCCAGCACCTCTTGTTTCCTGACTTTTTAATGATCACCATTCTAACTGGTATGAGATGGTATCTCATTGTGGTTTTGATTTGCATTTCTCTGATGGCCAGTGACGATGAGCATTTTTTCATGTGTCTGTTGGCTGTATGAATGTCTTCTTTTGAGAAGTGTCTGTTCATATCCTTTGCCCACTTTTTGATGGGGTTGTTTGCTTTTTTCTTGTAAATTTGTTTGGGTTCTTTGTAGGTTCTGGATATTAGCCCTCTGTCAGATAAGTAGATTGCAAAAATTTTCTCCCATTCTGTAGGTTGCCTGTTCACTCTGATGGTAGTTTCTTTTGCTGTGCAGAAGCTCTTTAGTTTAATTAGATCCCATCTGTCAATTTTGAGCCATACACTTTTATACAACCAGATATCTCGAGAACTCACCCACTATCAGGAGGACAGCACCAAGAGGGAAATTCGCCCCCATGATCCAATCACCTCCCACCAGGCCCCACCTCCAACACTGGGAATCACAATTAGACATGAGATTTGGGCAGGGACACAGATCCAAACCATATCACTAAGTAGTCACCGAGCCCTGCCCCTCTCCCCCCGCCTCCCTCCCTCCTTCCTTTTTCTTCCTTCCTTCCTTCCTTCCTTCCTTCCTTCCTTCCTTCCCTCCCTCTTTCCTTCCTTCCAGTGATCCGCCTGCCTCGGCCTCCCAAAGTGCTGGGATTACAGGCATGAGCCACAGCACCCGGCCCTTCCCTCCCTCCCTTTCTCTCTCTCTCTCTCTCTTCTCAATACGAAAAAGAGTAAATACATTTTCTTTAAAAGTTACACATTGGCTGGGCGTGGTAGCTCATGCCTGTAATCCCAGCACTTTGGGAGGCTGAGGTGGGCAGATCACCTGAGGTTGGGAGTTCGAAACCAGCCTGACCAACATGAAGAAACCCCGTTTCTACTAAGAAATGCAAAAGTAGTCGGGCGTGGTGGTGCATGCCTGTAACCCTAGTTACTTGAGAGACTGAGGCAGGAGAATCACTTGAACCCAGAAGGCGGAGGTTGCGGTGAGTCGAGATTATGCCATTGCACTCCAGCCTGGGCAACAAGAGTAAAAGTCCTTCTCAACAACAACAAAAATTTACTCATACGGCCAGGCACGGTGGCTCACACCTGTAATCCTAGCCCTTCAGGAGGCTGAGGCAAGCGGATCACAAGGTCAGGAAATCGAGACCAGCCTGACCAACATGGTGAAAACCCTGTCTCTACTAAAAATACAAAAATTAGCCAGGCGTGGTAGCGGTGCCTGTAATCCCAGTTACTTGGGAGGCTGAGACAGGAGAATCGCTTGAAACCGGAAGGTGGAGGTTGCAGTGAGCCAAGATCACGCCACTGCACTCCAACCTGGGCAAAAGAGCAAAACTCCATCTCAAAAACAACAACAACAACAACAAAAGTTACGCATACACCAGCCATTCTGTGTCTAGGTATGTATCCAAGAGAAAAGTAGTTATATGTCCATACAATGACTTATACATGAATATTTATGGAAGCTTTATTTGTAATACCCAGAAACGGGGAACAACCAAAATGTCCATCAACAGATGAATGGATAAGCAAACTATGATATGTTCATAGAATGGAACACTACTCATCAACGTTTGAGAGAAAATTATAAAATCACAACATCTGATGAAGACGAGCAGCATCCCTTTGAACACTTGACCAGCAGCATCACCTGGAAACTTGTTAGAAACGCAGATTCTTAGGTCATCTCCAGACCTACTGAATCAGAAACTCTGAGAGTAGGAGCTCTCTCAACCACTGGTCGCTGATTTGCTGAAAGTGAGGATTTTTTTTTTCTTTTTTTTTTTTTTTTTTTTTTGGCGAGATGGAGTTTTGCTCTTGTCTCCCAGGCTGGAGTGCAATGATGCCATCTCAGCTCACTGCAACCTCCACCTCCTGGGTTCAACAGATTCTCCTACCTCAGCCTCCCGAGTAGCTGGGATTACAGATGGCAGCCACTACGCCCAGTTAATTTTTGTATATTTAGTGTATTTGGGATTTCACCATGTTGACCAGGCTGGTCTCGAATTCCTGACCTCAGGCGATCAACCCGCCTTAGCCTCCCAAGATGCTGGGATTACAGGCATGAGCCACGGCTTCCAGCTATGACTCTTGATATATCAACGATCTTGATTGTTAGAAGTGAACTCTGGCTAAATTAAATAGAAGATGAATTTACTGAAAAGTGTTATATGCCAGGCATGGTGGCTTACGCCTGTAATCCCAACACTTTGAGAGGCTGAGGCGGATGGATCACTTGAGGTCAGGAGTTCAAAACCAGCCTGGCCAACATGGTGAAACCTTGCCTCTACTAAAAATACAAAAATTAGCCAGGTGTGGTGGTGCGTGCCTGAAGACCCAGCTACTTTGGAGGCTGAGGCAAGAGAATTGCTTGAACCCAGGAGGTAGAGGTTGCAGTGAGCCGAGATCACACCACTGCACTCTAGCCTAGGTGACAGAGCAAGACTTCATCTCAGAAAAACAAAAACAAAAACAAAAACAAAAAAACAAAAACGGGTTTATGTACCTCACAGAAGTGATGAGAAATGATGGGAAACATTCTCAAACAATTGGCTGGGACCAAGGGAATAGAAGTGGCAGGAACAGTCTGGTGGAGATGCTGCTGCCACCACCAACATATGACATCTCTGGTATTTGACACAGTGGCCACTGTAGGCGGCCACAGCTCACAATAAACACAGCCTTGATGCCAAACTGCGAATACCAGAGCTACCACAGATCCAATATCACTTATCATCCCTTCATCTTGGCATTGCTTACTCAAGACTCAAAGTACATAGTGGCTAAATCTGGGTCACAAGGCTGTCAGGGGAGTTAGTAGAGGGTGAATCTCATCCCTTAGGCTTCTAAAGTTAGAGGTCAGAGCCTACTTCCCACTAAGACCTAGATAATGGGAGATGTCCCAAATCTAGCAAGTGGGTTCAGATGCTGGGCAGCCAAAAACAATTACAGATGTCCATTACGATAAGTAACCTAAATCCACACATTAGGTGCATTTTAGCAGGACTATGCCCTAAAAGAACTGGACAAATATATTCTTTGTTTTACTAATATCTGACTCAAGAATTGTCAGGCGGGGCATGGTGGCTCATGCCTATAATCCTAGCACTTTGGAAGGCCGAGGCAGGAGGATTGCTTGAGCCTAGGAATCCTTGTCTGTGGAAAAAAAAAAAAAGAAAAAAGAAGAGAATTGTCTACCAATCTTACTTTTTGTTGTTGAAAGAGATGTCTTAGAGGCTGGGCGCGGTGGCTCAAGCCTGTAATCCCAGCACTTTGGGAGGCCGAGACGGGCGGATCACGAGGTCGGGAGATCGAGACCATCCTGGTTAACATGGTGAAACCCCGTCTCTACTAAAAAATACAAAAAACTAGCCGGGCGAGGTGGCGGGCGCCTGTAGTCCCAGCTACTCGGGAGGCTGAGGCAGGAGAATGGCGTAAACCCGGGAGGCGGAGCTTGCAGTGAGCTGAGATCCGGCCACTGCACGCCAGCCTGGGCGGCAGAGCGAGACTGCGTCTCAAAAAAAAAAAAAAAAAAAAAAAAAAAAAAAAAAAAAGAAAGAGATGTCTTCTTATTTAAGTATTGGCTCACAGTAGATCATAATAGTGGATGGTGCCAGCAGGCACATGCTGGCCTGATAGCCTTTCCACTGCATGTTAGAGTAATGTTGAAAAGAAATGACTGGGTTTGGAATATTCCTACTGGGACTGGACTCTTGGTGGCCTGCAGATGGTGTTATTTAAAACTGAATTATAGGTTGGGCGTGGTGGCTTACGCCCATAATCCCAGCACTTTGCGGGGCCAAGGCAGCAGCTCACCTGAGGTCAGGAGTTCAAGACCAGCCTGACCAACATGGCCAAACCCCGTCTCTACTGAAAATGCCATAAAAATAGCTGGGCATGGTAGCGCGTGCCTGTAATCCCAGCTACTAAGCAGCCTGAGGCAGGGAGAATCGCATGAACCCGGGAGGTGGAGGTTGCACTGACCCAAGATCATGCCACCGTACTCCAGGCCAGGTGACAGTAAGACTCTGTCTCAAAAAAACAAAACAAAAGCTGAATCATGGGCCAGGTGTGGTGGTTTATACCTATAATCCCAGCACCTTGGGAGGCTGAGACTGGCGGATTGCTTGAGTCCAGGAGCTCAATGCCAGCCTGGGCAACATGGCAAAACCCTGTCTCTACAAAATATATATATGGGTGTGTATATATATATAGAGAGAGAGAGAGAGGGAGAGAGAGAGCCAGGCATGGTGGCATATGCCTGTGGTCCCAGCTTCTCAGGAGGCTGAGAGGCAAGAGGATCACTTGAACCTGGGAGGTGGAGGTTTCAGTGAGCCGAGATCATGCCACTGCACTCCATCCTGGGTGACAGAGCAAGGCTCTGTCTAAAAATAAAATAAATAACAAAACTGAATTACTTGGACATTCATAGGCAAAACATAAACCTTGACCTAAATGTCATGCCACATATAAAAACTAACTAATGATGAATCACGGACTTAAATGTAAAATATAAAACTATAAAACTTTTAGAAAAAGAACTTTGGAATCTAGGGCTAGGCAAAGAGTTTTTAGATTATTATTATTTTAATATGACATGAAGTCTTGCTATGTTGCACAGGCTGGTCTTGAACTCCTGGTCTCAAGTAATCCTCCTGCCTCAGCCTCTCAAGTCACTGGGATTACAGGTGCGCAACACCATGCCCAACTTAATTCTAAGATCTCACACTAAAAGTTTGACACATTAAAGGAAAAATTGATAAACTGGACCTCACCAATGTTAAAAACTTTTGCTCTGTAAAAGACTCCTTTAAGAGGATGAAAGACAAACTACAGAAATAAAATATTTGCAAACCACATATCTGACAAAAGAATAGTATCTGGACTATATAAAGAACTCCTAAAACTCAACAGTAAAAAAACCAAGCAATCCAAAAACCAAAAAATAAATGAAAAAAACCCACAAGCAATCCGATTAGAAAACATGCAATAAGCATGAGCAGATATTTCACCAAAGAGGATATAAAAATGGTAAATAAGCACATAAAAGCATGTTCCTGTTCAACATCATTACTCATTAGAAGAATGCAAATTAAATCCACAATGAGATCATTGCAGGCTTATCAGAATGGTGAAAATAAAAACTAGTGACCACATCAGGTATTGGCAGAGAAACTGGATTGCTCATACATTGCTGATGAGAATGTAAAGTGATATAACCACTCTAGAAAACAGTTTGACAGTTTTTTCTTTACAAAATGAAACACACAACTACCATTTGACCCAGCAATTTCACCCCTGGGCATTTATCCCAGAGAAACTAAAACTTCTGTTTACACAAAAACCTGTAAATGAACTACTTTGTTCTCTTTGCTAAACGGGAATTAGGAGCCTACGCTTTGTAAAGAAGTCTGGAACTGCTTCCTTTTCTTTTAACTTTGTATACATATATAAAAGCATAATCCACATCTATAAAAAGGTACGTATCATAAGTGTACAGCTCAATGAATTTTAACATGCTAACCACACTCATGTAACCAGCTCCCAGATGGAGAAACAGGACATAAACAGGACTCCAGAAGGCCTTTTCATGTCCTCTTCCATTCTGTATCCCACCCTCAGGTGTGACCACTTTGTGAACTTCTCCTATCACAAATTAGTTTTGCCTGTTATAACACAGAAATGGAATCATACACAACACGCTCTTGTGTGTCTGCTTTTGCTTCAACATTCTGTTTTCAAGATTCATCCATATTGTTGCATGTATTTGTGCATTTTTCATTATCATTGCTGTGTAGTTGTCCTAGTCCATTTGTGTTGTTATAAAGGAATGTCAGAGACTGGATAATTTATAAAGAAAAGAGGTTTGGCCGGGTGCGGTGGCTCACAACTATAATCCTAGCACTTTGGGAGGCTGAGGCAGGTGGATCACCTGAGGTCAGGAATTCAAGACCAGACTGATCAAGATGGTGAAATCAGTCTCTTACTCAAAACACAAAAATTAGCTGGGCATGGTGGTGCATATCTGTAATCCCAGCTACTCAGGAGGCTGAGGCAGGGGAATCACTTGAACCCAGGAGGCAGAGGTTGCAGTGAGCCAAGATCACACCACTGCACTCCATCTTGGGCAACAGAGTGAGACTCCATCTAAAAGAAAAAAAAAAAATGGCTGGACTTGGTGGCTCACGCCTGTAATCCCAGCACTTCGGGAGGCTGAGGATCACTTGAGGTCAGGAGTTCGAGACCAGCCTGGCCAACATGGTGAAACCCCATCTCTGCTAAAAATACACAGATTAGCTGGGTGTGGTCGTGTGTGCCTGTAATCCCAGCTACTCAGGAGACTCAGGCAGGAGAATCACTTGAACACAGAAGGCAGAGGTTGTAGTGAACTGAGATCACACCACTGTACTCCAGCCTGGGCAACAGAGTGAGACTCTATCTAAAAAAAAAAAAAAAAAAAAAAAAAAGGTGTTTATTTGACTTAAGGTTCTGCAGGTTGTACAAGAAGCATAGTGCTGGCATCTGTTTCTGGTGAGAGCTTCAGGTTGTTTCCATTCATGGTGGAAGGGGAAGAAGAGACAGCATGTGCAAAGAGCACATGGTGAGAGAAGAGGAAACAGAAAGAGGGAAGATGCCAGGCTATTTTATTTTATTTATTTATTTATTTTCATTATTATTATTATTTTTGAGATGGAATCTCATTCTGTTGCTCAGACTGTAGTGCAGTGGTGTGCTCTCGGCTCCCAGCAACCTTTGCCTCCTGGGTTCAAGGGATTCTCCTGCCTCAGCCTTGCGAGGAGCTGGGATTCCAGATGAACACCACCACACCCAGCTAATTTTTTGCATTTTTGTAGAGATGGGGTTTCACCATGTTGGCCAGGCTGGTCTAAAATTCCTGACCTCAAGTACTTCTCCTGCCTCGGCCTCCCAAAGTGCTGGGATTACAGGCATGAACCACCAAGCGCTGGTCAACTAGGCTATTTTAAACAGCTAGCTTTCAGTTGAAATCTCATGGGAACAAATAGAGCCTGAACTCACTCATCATTAGGGGAAGATCGTCAAACCATTCATGAGGGATCCGCCCCCATGATCCGCCCCCATGACCCGCCTCCATCAGGCCCCAACTCCAACACTGAGGATTAAATTGCAACATGAGGTTTGGAGGGTCAAATATCCCAACTAAAGCAGTAGTATTGTGCAAATATATCACCGTTTATCCATTATACTGTTGATATGTTGATAGGTATTTGGATAGTTCTATATTTTAGACTCTTTGGGGTAGTGCTGCTATGAATATTTAAGTAGATATCTTTTGGAGAACATATATACATATATGTACACACATTTCTGTTGGGTATTTTCCAGATAGCCATCAGCCTGGGTCCTGGAGTGAGGACAACATGAAGCAGGATCCCCTTTTCACTCGAGATGGAATATAGTATGAAAAAATGCTAAATCCTAAGCCACTGAGATTTTAGGATTGTTTATTAATGTTGTGTAACCTGGCTCAACTTATTCATAAAATTGACATCTTTGTTTTGTTCTTGAGTTAATGTGTTGGCTTCCAAAGTTTCATTATTAGGTACAGAGATTGATAAACATTTTATCACGTTTTAAGAAGTTTACTTTTATTTTCTTATTTGGTAAAAATTGTTATCATGGACTAGTAAATGCTTTTTCTGCATTCATCCTACATTTGTTAAGATGTTGGGTTTTGTTTTGTTTTGTCTTGCATTAAGGTAGTGAATTTTATTGGTAGATTTTCTGACATTGAACTAGCCCTGTGTACCTGCAATAAACCCTGCTTGGTCCCAACATATACTATATTATATATAGTATGTATACAATATATATAATATACAATATATAATATATAATTAATCTATAACACTTACATACAATATATACATATATACACATATAATATATACATGTATACATACATGCAATATATACAAACTTACATATGATATATACTTATATATAGTATATATACTTATATATTATATTACATATGATACAATATATACATACAATATATACAATATGTACAATATATACATACAATATAATACATACTATATATACTACATATAATATACCATATATTATATATGTGCATATATTATATATAATATAACATATATAATATAGCATATATTATATATATTATATAACATATGTATACACACACTCTTCTGGATTCAATTTGCTAGAATTTTTTTTTAAGTTTCGCTTTTGTTGCCAAGGCTGGAGTACAATGGTGCGATCTCGGCTCACTGCAACCCCCGCCTCCTGGGTTCAAGAGATTCTTCTGCCTCAGCCTCCCAATTAGCTGGGATTACAGGCATGCACCACCACACCCAGCAAATTTTGTATTTTTAGTAGAGATGGGGTTTCACCATGCTAGCCAGGCTAGTCTCAAACTTCTGACCTTAGGTGATCCACCTGCCTTGGCTTCCCAAAGTGCTGGGATTACAGACATGAGCCACCTTGCCTGGCCAGAATTTTTGCTGAGTTTCTCCATCTATGTTCAGGTGGGATTGGGCTATAATTTCCTCACTGAGTTTTGGTGTGAAGTTTAAATTAGCTCTTGTTCCTAATTGCTAGCTAATTAGCTAATTTATTAGCCTTCTTCATTTACCTCTAAAGCACCTCATTGTCCACCACTGGTTGCCTCTTCAATGTGCTGGGTACCTTCGTTATGATGACGATGGTGATGATGATGATAACGCCCAGAGTTACCTTTCTAAACCACAAGGCTCTTGTGTCATGCCCCTACCTCAACGCTTACAGGATAAATTCCCAGCACACAAATCCATGACCATTTGTAATTTGGCCTCAGCTTGCCTCCTTGTCTCTTCTCTTGCCGTGATATACATTTTCTGTGCTCCTATCACATTGTACTCATTGTTCCCTGGCCTAACTGGGCCCACTGAAAACTCTTGATCTTTCTACATACTGATGCATCTGCTGGGATATGCTTATTAACTTCCCTTCCAGACTTGATGAGTCAGATGTCACCCCTTCAGCTTCTCCAAGTATTTGGTTACTACCCATAGCACTGTATTGACATATCTGAAGTAGCTTTTCAGAAAAAATTCAAAATTCTTAACCCAATTTACAAGGTGCTACATGATCTAACTCTGCTGCAGCCGTATGTACTATTCTTAATCTCTCTCTCTGAGCATATGAGTGTTTTTCTAATTTCTCATATAAGCCAAATTCTTCCTCTAACTCAAGCTTCCATTCATAGTGTTTTCTTTTCTTTTTTGAGACAGGGTCTTGCTCTGTTGCCCAGGCTGGAGTGCAGTGGTGCAATCACATCTCACTGCAGCCTCAACCTCCTGGGTTCAAGTGATTCTTCCACCTCAGCCTCCCAAGTAGCTGGGACTACAGGCACGTGACACCACACCCAGCTAATTTTTGTATTTTTCGTAGAGATAGGGTTTCGCCATGTTGTCCAGGTTGGTCTTGAACTCCTGGGCTCAAGTGATCCTTCTACCTTGGCCTGTCAAAGTGCTGGGATTACAGGCATGAGCCACACTGTGCCTGGCCCACACTATTTTCTTAGCTGAATCATTTCTAATCATCCTCCTCCCCAAGTCTTCATTCATCAAATGTTGCTTCCTCAAAGAATTTGGTCTAGGCCTCGCATCCTAGTCCACGTGCCCCTGTTCTACATAACCAGAGCAACATTTATCCTGTTAAAGCGTCTAATAAAAGTATAACTAAGTACCTGTGAAGTGAGTTGTTTACTGTCTGGCTGCCCCTCTCTAACCCGTGAGCTCCATAATAACAGGAACCATGCAGAAATGGATCTTCAGGAAAAGGAATATTTCATGCTAACTTATAGGTTGTTCGTATTTCCAGCATATAAATCCCTGGTTCTCCCTGAACCTATTTATATTACACACATACACACACACACACACACACACAGAGTCGTCTGTGAAGGATTTGTTATGTGGAAATTGTGAAAATCAAGGAAAATAGCCAGGCTTAATGTTTGGGTTGAAGCGGTGCCACACTGGGACAACAGAAGCCTCATGCTAAGACAATCACTCAACAGGGGTAGTTTAGCAGGAGTCAAAGGTTAGAGATGAGAGTGACCATAAAAATATGAGTCCCATCTTTCAAAATTGATAAGACTATTGGATGAGCGATTGAATTCTAGACAGTGGGTGGAAGGGAGTTTTAATTAGTTGTATCTAGAGATCTTAAGATGCAGGGAAATCCCAGCTGACATCAGGTTATAGTTTTGTCTGTTTTCATATCTGTCAGTCTACTAGAAAGTGAACTGCTTGAGGACAGGTACTGTGTCATTCATCTAATGATCTCTGACTTGGCACTCCGGGGGCATAAATAAATGTTTACTGAATTAATGAATATATAATACACTCTGGAGAATTAGGGATTTGATATATTATCCCTCTTATGTGTCTGTAAATTTCAAAGGATATTCTGCTTAGTACAAAGAAACAGATTGGAAATAGTAGCGCTTCAAATATCAGATGTGATCAAGTGCGAATGTCTTGCTGGCTATTCAAATTATGCAGGCAGACAATCCTATCGTCTGCCTATGAGCAAAGTCTGTTCTGTTTATACATACAAAAACTGGGGGGTAGGTGGAAAGAGTGTACGTCCTCTTTGTGCATTAGTTATTATCTCTTCACTGACTCTATTGTGAATTTTTTCAACTACCATTAAAAAATACATCTCTTTACTACATTTGATTATGAGGGGAGCTGTCACCTCCTACATTATTCACAGCTTGACAAAAAGAAGAAACACAAAGAGATTTGGTGGTGCTGAAAAACTCTTTTAGTATTTAAATACCAAAGACATGTTTTAATAAATTTTTTATCATTAAATATGTCACTTAATGACGGAGATATGTCTGAGAAATGTATTGTTAGGCGATTTCATCATTATACAAACATCAGAGTGTACTTACACAAACCCGATTTATGTGTCCTATTATACACCTTGGCTATATGGTGTAACCTGTTGTTTCCAAGGCAGGAGAATAGGGTCTGGTGGCCCGTAACCTAAGGCTGATTCACACTGACTTCCTAGAACTAAATCTAAAGGAAAATCCCAACTTTCCAAAACTAAGTAACGAAAGGACCAGAGGCCACTCCCTTTGCAACCTCCCTCCCCTTTTTCTGCGTGGCAAATGGAAAATTGAAAGTATCTCTGACTGGTTTCTTTCTGCAACCAATCAGACTGATTGGGAGCCAAGTCTTCTTCTGCCTAAGGGTTTAACTTGTAACTTCACTTCAGCCTCTGATTGGTTGCTTTCCACAACCAATCAGACTGATTGTGGGCCACCACTACTCTTACCTAGGGTGTATGCCAAGTGGCCAATGGGAAATCACTAGAGGGTATTTAAACCCCAGAAAACTCTGTAATGGGAAAATTACTGAGCCCCTATGCTCAGCCCACTCCCACCCTGTGGAGTGTACTTTCATTTTCAATAAATCTCTGCTTTTGTTGCTTCATTCTTTCCTTGTTTTGTGTGTTTTGTCCAAATCATTGTTCAAGTGTCAAACACCTGGACACCCTCCACCGGTAACACTTCTAGGCTACAAACCTGTACAGCATGTCTGTACTGAATACTATAGGCAATTGTAACACAATGGTAAGTAATTGTGCATCTAAACATAGAAGAGGTGCAGTAAAAATACAGCATAAAAGATAAAAAATGGTACACCTGGCCCAGTGTGGTGGCTCACACCTATAATCCAAGCATTTTAAGAGGTGGAGGTGGATGAATGGCTTGAGCCCAGGAGTTCAGGACCAGGCTGGGCAACATGGCAAAACCCCATTTCTACAAAAAATAGAAAATTAGCAGGGCATGGTGGCACACACCTGTAGTCACAGCTACTCGGGAGGCTGAGGTGGGAGGATCACCTGAGCCTAGGGAAGTCAACCCTGCAGTGAGCTATGATTGCACCATTGCACTCCAACCTGGGCAACAGAGTGAAAGCCTATCTAAAAAGAAAAAAAAAAAGTACACCTATATAGGGCACTTACCGTGAATGGAGTTTGCAGAACTAGAAGTTGCTCTAGGTTATGTCAGTGACTGAGTGTGTGGTGGGTGAATGTGAAGGCCTAGGATATCATTATACAACACTGTAGACTTTATAAACACTGTACACTTAGGTTACACTAAATTTATAAACAGTATTTTCTTTTTTTTTTTTTTTTTTTTGAGACGGAGTCTCGCTCTGTCGCCCAGGCTGGAGTGCAGTGGCCGGATCTCAGCTCATTGCAAGCTCCGCCTCCCGGGTTCACGCCATTCTCCTGCCTCAGCCTCCCGAGTAGCTGGAACTCCAGGCGCCCGCCACCACGCCCGGCGGCTAGTTTTTTGTATTTTTTAGTAGAGACGGGGTTTCACCGTGTTAGCCAGGATGGTCTCAATCTCCTGACCTCGTGATCCGCCCGTCTCGGCCTCCCAAAGTGCTGGGATTACAGGCTTGAGCCACCGCGCCCGGCCACAGTATTTTCTTTATTTTTTTATTTTTTGTAGAGATGAGGTCTCACTACGTTGCCCAGCCTGGTCTTGAACTAGCTCAAGCAATCCTCTTGCCTTGGCCTCCCACACTGCTGGGATTACAGGTGTGAACCACAGTGCCTGGACTCAATATTTTCTTTCTTCAATAATAAATTAAATTTAGCTTACTGTAACTTTTTCATTTTATTAAAAAAAATCTTTTTTTGGCCGGGCGCAGTGGCTCACGCCTGTAGTCCCAACACTTTGGGAGGTCAAGGCAGGCGGATCATGAGGTCAGGAGATCGAGGCCATCCTGGCTAACCTAGTGAAACCCTGTCTCTATTAAAAATACAAAAAATTAGCCGGGCGTGGCGGCACGTGCTTGTAGTCCCAGCTACTCAGGAGGCTGAGGCGAGAGAATGGCGTGAACCCAGGAGGTGGAGCTTGCAGTCAGCCGAGATAGCACCACGATACTTCAGCCTGGGCAACAAAAAAAAAAATTTTTTTTTTGAGACAGGGTCTCACTCTATCTCCCAGGCTGGAATACAGCAGTGAGATCATGGCTCACTGCAGCCTCCACCTCCCAGGTTTAAGCAGTCCTCCCACTTCAGCCTCCCAGGTAGCTGGGACTACAGCCACATTCCATCACACCTGGCTAATTTTTAAATTTTTTTGTAGAAATGGAGTCTTGCTATGTTGCGAGGGCTGGTCTTGAATTCCTGGGCTCAAGTGATCCTCCTGCCTTGACCTCACAAAGTGCTAGGATTATAGATGTGAGCCATGGTCCCAGCTATGAACTTTTAAATTTTAACTTTTTGACTCTTTCATAATAACACTTAACTTAAAAAACAAACACATTCGGCCAGGTGTGGTGACTCAAGCCTATAATCCCAGCACTTTGGGAGGCCAAGGTGGGTGAATCACTTGAGGTCAGAAGCTCCAGACCAGCCTGGCCAACATGGTGAAAACTTGTCTCCACTAGAAATACAAAACAGCCAGGCAGGGTGGCACAAGCCTCTAATCCCAGCGACTAGGGAGGCTGAGGTGGGAGGATCCCTTGAGGTGGAGGTTTCAGGGAGCCAAGATCACGCCACTGCACTCCAGTCTGGGCCACAGACTGAGACAACGTCTAAAAACAAAAACAAAAACAAAACAAAACAAAAACACACATTGTACTGCTGTACAGAAATATTTTTGTATTCTTTTTTTTTTGTTTCTGGGACAGAGTCTTCCTCTGCCGCCAGGCTGGAGTGCAGTGGCACAATTTCAGCTCACTGCAATCTCTGCCTCCCAGGTTCAAGCGATTCTCCTGCCTCAGCCTCCCGAGTAGCTGGGATTACAGGTGCATACCACCGTGCCCGGCTAATTTTTGTATTTTTAGTAGAGATGGGATTTCACCATGTTGGCTAGGATGGTCTCGATCTCTTGATCTCGTGATCCGCCTGCGTCGGCCTCCCAAAGTGATGGGATTACAAGTGTGAGCCACTTCTCCCAGCCTGTATCCTTATTTTTTATGTTCTTTTATATTTTAAGTTTTTTATATGTTTTTTTCTTTTTAAATTTTTTTTGTTAAAAATGAAGACACAAACACACATATTAGCTTAGGCCTACACAGGGTGAGGATCATTAATATCACTCTCTTCTACCTCCACATCTTGTCGTACTGGAAGGTCTTCAAGGGCAATAATATGCATGGAGCTTTCATCTCCTATGATAATAATCCCTTCTCCTTGAACCCCTATTGAAGGACCTGCCTGAGGCTGTTTTACAGTTACCTTTTTTTTTTCTAATAAGTAGAAGGAGTACAGTTTAGAATTACAATGAAAGGTATAGTATAGCAAATACATAAACTAGTAACAGCCTTTGTTATCAAGTATCATGTGCTGTATGAGTATATATGCTATACTCTTTTTTTTTTAAGTTTGAGATGAGGTCTTACTCTGTCATCCAGGCTGGAGTGCAGTGGCACGATCTCAGCTCAGTGCAACCTCTGCCTCCCAGGCTTAAGCCATCCTCCCACCTCAGACTCCTGAGTAGCTGGGACCACAGGAATGTGCCACCATACCCAGCTAACGTTTTTGTATTTTTGGTAGAAGGTTTTGCCATGTTGCAAATATGTATTTTCGAATATTTGGGTTTTGTTATATTGTCCAGGTTGGTCTTGAACTCCTGAGCTCAAGCCATCTGCCCATCTCGGTCTCTCAAAGTGCTGGAATTACAGGTGTGAGCCACTACCCCCAGCCTGTGCTGTCCTCTTATACAAACTGGAAGTGTAGTAGGTTCATTTACATTAGCATCACCACAAACATGTGAGTAATGCCTTGGGCTAGGCTACCCTCACTCAGTTATAGGAACTTTTCAACTCCATTGTAATCTTGTGGGGCCACTGTCTCGTGGTCCATACTTGACCAAAACATCATTATGCTGCACATGACTATATAACCTGGTGGACAGGTATCACTAATCACCTATAAGATTTGATGAGGACTCTAAGAAAGCTCTTAATCATTTATATTCCCAATTTTTGCTCCCAATAATTTCTATAATATTTTAGAAGTAGAAGTTCTTTTTTTCTTCTTCTTCTTTTTCTTGAGATGGAGTCTCGCTCTGTCACCCAGGCTGGAGCGCAGTGGCCTGATCTCAGCTCACTGCAACCTCTGTCTCCTGAGTTCAAGCGATTCTCCTGTCTCAGCCTCCCAAATAGCTGGGATTACAGGCATGTGCCACCATGCTCGGCTCATTTTTGTATTTTTAGTAGAGATGGGGTTTCTCCACGTTGGCCAGGCTGATCTCGACCTCAAGTGATCTACCTGCCTCAGCCTCCCAAAATGCTGAGATTATACGCGTGAGCCACCATGCCCAGCCAGAAGTTTATTTATTAATGGTTTTCCAGTTCCAGATGTGCCAGCCTGAGCCAGGAATGGTTATATTAAACATAACAACAACAGATAACCATAAATGAGCTCACACACAGAAAAAGGAAATCTCCAGATGCCAGAAACAGAGGAAAGGAAAGTCAGAATGTTAAGTATGTGAGCTGAGTGGATCAAATTTGAGGCAGTGTTACTGGATCCAGAAACAGAAAGTGACTTGGTTTCTAATTTTTAATTAATTAATTTATTGAGATGGAGTCTTGCTCTGTTGCCCAGGCTGGAGTGCAGTGGCACAATCTCAGCTCACTGCAACCTCCCTCTCCCAGGTTCAAGTGATTCTCCCACCTCAGCCTCCTGAGTAGCTGGGATTACAGGTGCACGCCACCACACCCAGCTAATTTTTTTGAATTTTTAGTAGAGACGGGGTTTCACCATGTTGGTCAGGCTGGTCTCAAACTCCTGACCTCGTGATCCACCCTCCTCGGCCTCCCAAAGTGCTGGGATTACAGGCATGAGCCCGGCAGTGACTTGGGTTTTAATATCTACCGATGGATAGAAGTTCAAATCCGGGACCTAAGGGAGTTGGAAGTAAAATACTGCATAAAAACAGAACTCTCCAAGGGTTAAATTCCCAGGCCTGACACTTGCATAGGCTAGAAATACAAATTTATACCAGCTGAAAAATGAACATAAATATTTTTGTTCATTTGTCTGTTTGTTTTGAGACAGAGTATAGCTGTCATGCAGGCTGGAGTGCAGTGGCACAATCTCGGCTCACTGCAACCTCTATCTCCCGCGTGAAAAATAAACATAAATGTTGATTGGCAGTGGGCCTGTGATACATCTATGGATCTGGTGCAAGCAAACAAAAAATTGCTCTGCATCACATGCAATTCCCACGGAGTAAAAAAGTACCTTCTGAAGACGATCTCATAATATACCAAATTACAAAACACAAGTAGAAGAAAATCCAACAAGAGCAAAGATCAGTAAACACAATAACATCCCTAAGAATTTTAGGTTGTAGAAAGCGTGTTTAAGTATAATTTTCTAAAATAATTAAACATGTATAAATAATTAATCATTGGAGCCATAAAGAACAAAACTCAATGAAAAATGGAATACATAGACTCAGACAACAATAAAATAGAATGTCTAAAATGAAAAATGGCTGGGTGCAGTGGCTCATGCCTGTAATTTCAGCACTTTGGGAGGCCGAGGTGGGAGGATCACCTGAGGTCAGGAGTTTGAGACCAGCCTGGCCAACATGGTGAAACCCCATCTCTACTAAAAATACAAAAATTAGCCAGGCATGGTGGCGGGTGCCTGTAATCCCAGCTATTTGGGAGGCTCACTTGGGCCCCGGAGGCAGAGGTTGCAGTGAGCCAAGATCATGCCGTTGCACTCTAAGCTGGGTGACAAAAATGAGACTGTATCACACGTACACATACACACACACAAATAAATAAAATGAAAAATACGGAAACGAAAAGCTCAATGGTCAGGTTAAGCAGCAGATCACAGACAGATGAATAAAGAATTCAAGAACTAGAAACTGATCTGATAATGCCATCCAGAATGAGGTAGAAAGTCAAAGACTTGCAAACTAAAAGAAATATGGGGCCGGGCGCGGTGGCTTACGCCTGTAATCCCAGCACTTTGGGAGGCTGAGGTGGGTGGATCATGAGGTCAGGAGTTTGAGACCAGCCTGGCCAGCATAGTGAAACCTCATCTCTACTTAAAAAAAAAAAAAAAAACAAAAATGAGCTGGGCATGGTGTCGTGTGCCTGTAGTCCCAGCTACTCGGGAAACTAAAGCAGAAGAATCGCTTGAACTCAGAAGGTGGAGGTTGCAGTGAGCCCAGATCACGCCACTGCACACCAGCCTGGGTGACAGAGAGAGACTCTGTCTCAAAAAAAAAAAAAAAAAGAAAGAAAAGAAATATGGATATTAGAATGAGAACTTACAACAAATGTCTAATAGGAATTCTACAAGGAGAGGAGATGAAGATGAATCTTTTGACTCAAGAAATACAAATCCCCCCAAAAATAAATAAAAAGAAGCCCACATCTAACTACATTTTAGTGAAATGACAGAATGCCTAACAAATGCCTAAAATAATGAGAGAAAAATTCATTCCTTTAGCTGTGATTTACCTTATGAGAAACTGAACTCCACATATACTCTAGTTCAAATTAAGTGAAGTGGATACAATGGCTGGATGAAAATGATTTTTGAATGAAAAATTCAAAACTTAAAAATCCTACAGGAACTATAAAAAACTTCTCAACATTTCTCAGCTCTAATATTCTTTTTTTCCTCCCAAATCCTCAGAACAGATCTAACATTCTTGTTCCTTTAACAACTGCAATTCAGCAGAAGCCTGGATATTTAATTACATTGCAATGAATCACTCTAATTCAAATATTTCTAAAGATTATGTTTCTGGCCAGGTGTGGTGGCTAACCCCTGTGATCCCAGCACTTTGGGAGGCTGAGGCAGGCAGATTGCTTGAGCCCAGGAGTTTAACACCTGCCTGGGCAATATATTGAGACTCTGTCTCTACAAGAAATTAAAAATTAGCCGGGCATGGTAGCGTGCACCTGTAGTCCCAGCTACTTGGGAGGCTGAAGTGGGAGAATCACTTGAGCCCAGGAAGTGGAGGCTGCAGTGAGCTGTGATTGTGCCATTGTACTCCAGCCTGGAAGACAGAGTGGGACCCTGTCTAAAAAAGAAAAAAAAGATTATGTTTCTGGCAACAGAGATTCATTCACTTGCCAATATATCTCTAGCCCCAAGTATATCATATATACAGAGAAAACCAAGATGGGCAAGATGTGACACTAACAATCTGTCATTTTCTGTTCACTGCTAATGAGTGGATTATTAATTAGTGGTCCAGTAAGCACATGAAAGACATAAATATTTGATTGAAAATTGTCTCTGCTAATCCCTCCAGCTTGAGAAGGAACCTCTCTCTTCAGAATATTTTCTTTGAAGGGCCACTGCATTTTCTGGGTCTTGCAAGAAGAGTGATTATAGTCTGTTTCCTTGAGGAGTCTGATAAGAAGTCAGTGTCTCCCTCCGGGTCTGGTTAAAAGGATAATGTCCTGTTTTTTGTTTTGTTTTGTTTTGTTTTTGAGAGAGTCTCGCTGTGTCACTCAGGCTGGAGTACAGCTGCGTGATCTTGGCTCACTGCAACCTCTGCCTCCTGGGTTCAAGCGATTCTCCTGTCTCAGCCGTCCAAGTAGCTGGGACTACAGGCGCGGGCCACCACGCCTGGCTAATTTTTTGTATTTTTAGTAGACACGGGGTTTCAGCATGTTAGCCAGGATGCTCTTGATCTCCTGACCTCATGATCCGCCTGCCTTGTCCTCCCAAAGTGCTGGGATTACAGGCGTGAGCCACCCAGCCCAGCCTCAAAAGGATAACGTGCTGTTATCCTTTGGCAGAGTCTCCTGACCTTCAAGAGATAACAAGTTGGACTGAGAAGAGAAAATCCACCCCAGACTTTGGATTACTGTCTCCACTAATGAGCAGACCAGGTCCCCAAAAGACAGGTCTTCTAACTTTCTCACCCGGAAGCATTTCGATAGTGTTTTCCATGAAACTTTATTTAGAATAACAGGAAGAGACCTTACTTTGCTTGCTCCCCTAATTTCCTCAACTTTTCCAATTCATATGTTTCTTTCTAGGGAGTTCAACGTCATCTGGGACTGCTTCTTTGAAATCCTTTTTTTTGTTTTTCTTGAGACAGAGTCTCACTCTGTCGCCAGGTTGGAATGCAGTGGTGCGATCTCAGCTCACTGCAACCTCTGCCTCCCCAGTTCAAGCAATTCTTCTGCCTCAGCCTCCCGAGTAGCTGGGATTACAGGTGCATGCCACCATGCCAGGCTAATTTTTGTATTTTTAGTAGAGAAGGGGTGTCACCATATTGGCCAGGCTGGTCTCTTTGAAATCTTAAATCCAAACATTTCTATTTTTTAGATCCCTTGCTCAGGTGAATCCTTTCATCTTTACCTTATAGCTCATCAGGATGTAAGTCTCTTGACATCTCTCTAGTCCTTCCCTATTAGCTTCTACTCTCTTCACTTACACTTTAACCAAACTTAGACTTTACTCTCTTTCAAATATTCTCAACTCAATTATCTCTAGAGAATTCAGGGAGATAATGTAGGTAAAGCACTGGCAGAAAGAAATGCTCAATGAATGCTAGCTAACACCACTACCATCACTACTAGCAACATAAAAAACATTCTCTTGATCTTTTGTCATTCTAGTATGTCACTAGTATATACTGTATGTCACACAATCTTGGCCGCTAAATAGTATTGGGGAAAAAAATCACTAAATTGTGCAGACAGATAGATAATAGTAAATTCAAGCTTCCAGCCTTACCTGACAAACAATTCTAACTTTTAAAATCAGTTCTCTGAATTTTGAAACTACTCGAGGCCTTCTTCAATTTCCTCAAATCTACCTACCACTTCCCCATAATTCTCATTCTCGTTTCATAGGAAAAAATAGAAACGATAGAAAGAACTTCTTCAACTTCCAGTACCAAACATTCCTGCATCTGCACCTATCCTTCCTTTCCTGCTTTCCTCCTATGACAACAGAAGCAGTTTGATTCACTTCTAAAGGTCAATGACTCCATATTCTCTCCCACTCTTTGTCGTCCTTACCCACGTATCTTTAACTTCTCTCTCCATTGGCTCCTTTTCATCCATATATAAATATACCTAAATATGGCTGGGCTCAGCGGCTCACACCTGTAATTCCAACACTTTGGGAGGCCAAGGCGGGCAGATCACGAGGTCAGGAGTTCCAGACCAGCCTGACCAATATGGTGAAAGCCTGTCTCTCCCAAAAATACTGAAAAAGAAAAAAAAAAAAATTAGCCTGATGCGGTGGCACACACCTGTGGTCCCAGCTACTTGGGAGGCTGAGGCAGAAGAATCACTTGAACCTGGGAGGCGGAGAGTGCAGTGAGCCGAGATGGATCCATTGCACTCCAACCTGGGCAACAGAGTGAGACTCAAAAAAAAAAAAAAAAAAAAAAAAAAAAAAAAAAAAAATACACACACACACACACACACACACACACACACACACACACACACACATATATATACCACATTCAAAAATCCCTCTTTGTATTCCAAGTACCTCCTCATCTCTTTCTTGCTTTCCCTACCCCATTTTTAAAAGATTGTCCATATTTGCTGCCTGTATTTATTCACTTCACGTTTGTCCTTTGTCACCATAATCAGATTTCCATTCTACACTCCAATGAAACTGTTCTTATGTGCTTTATCAATAAACTATCCAATAAACCCTTTTCAGGTTTCACTTCATTTGACCTGTTAGCTGCCTAAGGTAGGATTGTTCACTTCTCCATATGAGACACTCTGGTTTTAGTAATGCCTAGTTTCCTAGAACTCTTCCTCTCTCTTACTGCTTTTTGTGAATACTCTTTGTGGCCTATCTTCCTTTTCTCTGTCTGTCCTTAAATGTGGGGTTCCTCAGAGATTTGTCAAGGGCCCTATTTTTTCATACTGTATATTTCCTTCCCTCCTGTCATCGCTAATCCATATCTCAGTTTAGATCCCCCTCCTGATACGTATGTCAACATACCCATCCCATAGGCATTCTGCCTCCCAAGCTGTTTCTGCTGTGTTCTTTATCTCATTGAAGGACTTCACCTATCTACCCAGCGTCATCTTGTCTCTTTCCTTTTTAATTTTCCACTTTCAGTCAACTACTAAGCCCAAGCCATTCTGCTGCAGTAGCTCTCAATTTCAACTGACATCCAGGCCATAATTATGTCACACCTTAAGGGGTCCTCCAGTTCCCAATCTTGTCAGTTGCAACCAATTTTCCAGACGAAGCCAGAGAGCCGGAGTGAATTTTTTTTTTTTTTGAGACGGAATTGCGCTCTTTTTGCCCAGGGTGGAGTGCCCTGGCGCGATCTCGGCTCGCTGCAACCACTGCCTTCCGGTTTCAAGCGATTCTCCTACCTCAGCCTCCCGAGAAGCTGGGATTACAGGCGTCCGCCACCATGCCCGGCTAATTTTTTTGTATTTTTAGTAGAGACGGGGTTTCACCATGTTGGCCAGGCTGGTCTCGAACTCCTGACCTGGTGATCCGCCCGCCTCGGCCTGCCAAAAGTGCTGGAATTACAGGCGTGAGCCACCGCGCCCGGCCGCCAGAGTGATTCTTTAAAAATGTAAATTATATCATCCCACTGCTATGCTTAAAATCTTTTGGAAGTTTGTCTCTAGGATGAAGCTCTGAATTCCTTAGGATTTCCTTCTCAGTCTCATTTCTCCGTCCCCTCTCTTACGCTATTTTGAAATTTGAATTTTTAGAATACATGCTTGCAGCCTCAAGAGCTGTTCTCTCAGCTAAATACGTGTTCTCCTCCCTCCTTTTTCTAATCAACTTTGCACTCAACCCTTACAGCTTAATTTAAGTATCACTTCTAGGAAACTGACACCCTCTCAACCCCCTAGTTTGAACTTCTCTGTAGAGTTTCTAAGGCTTCCTGTACTTATCTAGCAATTAAGAGCATTATCTTGTAATTCACGTCTTTATCTCTGCTAGACTAAGTCCTTGGGAGGGCGGAAACCAGGGTAAACTTTCCATCTCAATAGCCTAAACGGAGTGCCTTACACACCAAACAGTCGTTCAATTAGCATTTATTCAGTGAGTTAACGATTTTCTTCCTTGGAATGATGGCGGCCAGAATACCAGAAAGATGGGGACTAAAAGGGGACAGAATAATTAAATCTATAAGGAACAAGCGGGAAGGAGTAAATAAATCTATAAGGAGCAAGTGGGTACGTAGGCTTTTCCATAAATCCCTGTAACCTAAAAGCCGGGGCTGCTCGGCTAGGGGGACCAGGCCGACCTGGCGAACCTGTCGCCGCGACTGGGGCTCCGGTGGGCGCCGCCTGGAGTGCGCGACCCCCGGCGAAGCAGGACAATAGCTTGGAATTCGGCCTCGTGTTTCCGGTGAGGCAGCCTCGCGCTGGGCCGGTGAGGCCCGGGGTGGGGGCTCCGAGCCGGGCCCACGGCAAGGAAGGCGCGGCCCGCTGGGCTCCAGCTGCCGCCACCACCGCCTCCCCCGACGCCGTCGCTCCGCCCCGCCCCGCCCCGGAAGTGACTTGAGACCGGTCCGGAACCTCTGAGCCCGGCGGCTGCAGCGTCACCAGCCGAGCCGGTGCGGGGCGGGCAGAGCGGCCGCTGCCGCCGCCAACGAACCGGGAACCGCGCGGGGCCCAGCAGCACGCCGGCCAGGGAAGGGGGCCTAGCGATCGGTCAGAGGGCGACGGGCCGCCGGCGGCCGCAGGGCGACGAAGACGCGGAGGAGGCGGAGCCCGGAGAGGGGTGGGGGTCGGGGAGGGTTAGGGTGGGAGGGGGTAGGGGGGGTGTCCCTGGGCTCATGGAGCTGGCCGAACGGGCGAGAGTCGGAGAGCCCCCGGAGCCGGGCGGGCGTTCCGAGCCGGGCCCGCGGGGCTTCGTCCCGCAGAAAGAGATCGTCTACAACAAGCTGCTGCCCTACGCCGAGCGGCTAGACGCCGAGTCCGACTTGCAGCTGGCCCAGATCAAATGCAACCTGGGCCGGGCGGTGCAGCTCCAAGAGCTGTGGCCCGGGGGCCTCTTCTGGACCAGGAAACTCTCCACGTAAGTGTGCCTGGGCCTGCAGGCCGGGCCGGGGGGAGAGGCTTAGTGAGAGGTGTCGGGGATGGGTGCTCTTTGTCCAGAGGACTGGACCCTTAGCTCTGTCCTCGCTGGAGCTGTCCCCGAGCGGTGGTCCCAGGGTCATGACAGAGCCTGTGAAGCACTCAAGCCGTCCTCCCTGACACTTTCTTACCGGGATTCCCGGATCCTCACCAGTCCTGCACGTCCTCTCCATCTGCTTCTCCCGAAGTGTTCGGGTTGTTGTCTTCCCACCTGGGGGGACCTGGGGAGCCCAAGGGCCCCGGCCCCGAGGGAGAGAGGTGAGCCTTTCCCAAGGGTCCTCCGTGGATCTTTGCGCATAGGAGAGGCGGGGCAGAGAGGATTTGCCTTTGGGGGAGTTCTGTGACTTCTCTCCCTGCTTCCTCCGGTTCTTCCTTCCCCTACGATCCCCGCCTCTTCACATCTCCGTTGGCGTCTAGTAACTTTCTGAATGGAAAGGAGACCATTGGGAAACTTAAGGGTTCTGCTTTTTTGGGGCCCGCTCAGACCTGGCGGAGTTGATCGAAAAGGTTGGTTTAAAGTCAGACTTCATTCTTGAGCTTAACGTCTTAGACGTTAATGTGGACAATGTTGTTTAAGATCCTAAGGATTGTGTGTTGTTCCTGTTGTGACATTTCTTTTGGAGAGGCCTTTAAGATACTGAGGAAAGTAGGGAAGAGTACTGTCAGGATGTCCACGGCGATACTCGTATCAGGCTTGTGTTAATATTTTGAGTTACTCAGATTAACATAGATTACCTGAATCAGTTTCAGGAGTTCTGTTTGTAAACTAGCTTCAAACTATAGTGTCACTGAAATTAGGAAAAAAACAAAAAACAAAGAATAAAAATACAGTGGGGGAGGAAAGGTTACATTTACCTGCTGGGTGGGCATCTTTACTGTGTCGGAAGAGCTTTTTAAGAAATAATTTTGCTGTATCTTGTTTGGTTAACTGTACATAAAATCTAGTAACATGGTATGTTCACGCATGTGGGTATGGATGGGTGAACACACAAGACGTAAGTCACTCATTCAGTGTTTACCCAAATCTACTGATTGAACTGAGTGATGACTCAGGGTTTTGTAATAGTTTTGTCCATATTTCTTCACTGGATGATTCTCGTCTGCCAATTATTAAGGAGCCTCTGACAAATTTCTCATTTCCACTTGAGGGGTGGGTGGGAACTAAAATTAAAAAGAAGCAAAACTGAAACATGTAATTTGCCCTCTTCAGAGAGTGATCATAAAATGTCAAGGTTAACAACTCTCCTCCTGACTACAGTATAAAGAAGTTTTTGGTGTTAACGATCCTTAGGAGAATGGGGGTGAGGGGCGGCAGAAGCAGGAATGCAACAGGGAGAACCACGTTTAGTCAAAAAAAGAATACTTCATAAATAGTTACAATCCAAATGCTTTTTGAAGTGAGACTCCTAGGTTTTTGTGTTACTCAGGCACAGTAAAAATAGTCACTTTGTTACAGTGATTCCCCATTTTAATCACTTGGATTAGACTTGCTGGGAGAATACCTACCATTTTTGGGGATGCAAACAGCTTTTTTTAGATATGCAGTATATACATATGCCATGGTGCGAAGGCATATCTGGTTTGGATTTATGAACCTAGAATCTACCAAGGCATACTTAAACATTGTTTTCTGAAGTATTTATTGTTATCAAGTTTGGTAAATTAGCACTCCGGGTTTTGTTATTTTGGCTTATTAGGTAAAAGTTTTTACTTAGAAAGGGCTAAAAATAACAGTGGAGCTAATGTTTGGTGTTTAGGGCTGGATTGCTGATGGCTTAATACCCATGAACCTATAACCATTTATATCTAAATAACCAACAAGAAATGCTATCGGGTAAAATTTTGTTTTGGTGTAATGGTTAAATGCTGGAAACTGATTCTTGGTATTGCACTATGAGACATTTTGAATGCAGTGGGACATGTTGTGATCTTGGGTGTGTTTTTTTCCTAAGTCATGTTAAGGTGACCTGTTTATAGTTGTGCTTGTTTTTTAAGCCTTCTGTGTTGCATAAGTGAACATCTGAATAATGCCAAAACGTGTGACGAAAGCTGAGTGGTGATCATATTTAGTACTTCGTAGAATAGAAAGTGGTAATGAAAAGAAAATCTAGTTTCTCCCACTAGCCCTGAGACTGTGGGAAAGTTACTTAATCATGTGTTTCAGTATTCTTGTGCGTGAAATGAGGAGATTGGACTAAATAATTCTTTTTTTTTTTTTTTTTTTTTTTTTTTTGAGGTGGAGTCTTGCTGTTTCCCAGGCTGGAGTGCAGTGACGGGATCTTGGCTCACTGCATCCCCTGCCTTTGGGGTTCAAGTGATTCTCCTGCCTCAGCCTCCCAGGCAGGTGGGATTATAGGCGAGTGCCACCACGCCTGGCTACTTTCTTTGTATTTTTAGTAGAGAGAGGGTTTCACGATGTTGGTCAGGCTGGTCTTGAACTCCTGACCTCAAGCAATCTGCCTGCCTCGGCCTCCCAAAGTGCTGGGATTACATGTGTGAGCCACCGCACCTGACCTGGACTAAATTCTTGAGAAGCATTTCTACTCTGGTATTCTGCAGTTTTATTTTTTTAATCCTGTCAAGCTTCACATCAGTCGTTGTGTGTATCTTTCTACAAGAACTGTTTGAATAATTTGTAAAATACTAGAAACAGTTGCATAGATCAGGTACATTCCTAAAGACCAAAGTGTAAATGCAGTTGAGAGTTACTGGGACTATCTTGCCAATCAGAACTGTGCACCCCTAATCTGGACATCAGAGGTGTGTTTGGGACCAAGTTCTGGTTTGGGAGGTTCTCAGGCTTTATATTTGGTCCCTCTTTTTGACTTTTTTTTTTTTTTTGGAGACAGTCTCACTCTGTCGCCCAGGCTGGAGTGCCGTGGCAGTATCTCGCTCACTGCAACCTCCACCTCCACCTCCCCTGTTCAAACGATTCTCCTGCCTCAGCCTCCTGAGTAGCTGGGATTGCAGTTGTATGCTGCCATGCCTGGCTAATTTTTGTAGTGTTAGTAGAGACGGGGTTTCACCATGTTGGCAAGACTGGTCTCGAGCCCAGGTGATCTGCGTGCCTCGGCCTCCCAAAGTGCTAGGATTACAGGCTGAGCCACCGCGCCCACCCTTCTTTTTGACTTTTTTCTTCATTTTTAGTAGTTTCAATCCATTTCAAAACTTGCAGGTCTGTTTAGCATCTCTGAAGAAAGGTTATTTCTATATTTTCAAATACTTTGCCATGTGATATAGGCTTTTTCCAGTGAGATATAGACAGTTTAATGTACTAGAACTGGTCAAGAGAAGTTGTGTGATGTAATGTATCACAAGGCAAATTTTTAATAAGGGAGGAAACAAATCAGAGAACTTGAAACAAATTAGAGAAAGTAGGAACAAATTAATGGTCTTTGGACAATGGCAGACAGCTCAGCTGGACACTGTAAGTAAAATATTGGTAGATAACTTGTATGGCCCATGTAGAGAATGAAGGGAGTTGAAGAAAGGTATTCTTAAAACTTGATTTTGTTACGCCTGTAATCCCAGCACTTTGGGAGGCCGAGGCAGACGGATCATGAGGTCAGGAGTTCGAGACCAGCCTGACAAACATGGTGAAACCCCATCTTTACTAAAATTAAGAAAATTAGCCTGGCATGGTGGCGTGCGCCTTTAATCCCAGCTACTCAGGAGACTGAGGCAGGAGAATCGCTTGAATCTGGGAGGTGGAGGTTGCAGTGACTCCGTCTCAGAAACAACAACAAACAACTCAAAAAACTTGATTTTGCCCCCTTGCCTTTCTGGACCTTTCATGAGAGGCAGTGAGTGCTAGTTAGAACACCTCAGGTTATCTGTACGTGAGGTGTATCTGGCCTTGCCACCAACATTATTATCTTTTTTTATTTTTTTATTATTTTTTTTTGAGACAGAGTCTTGCTTTGTTGCCCAGGACAGAGTAGCTGGGATTACAGGCATGTGCCACCATGCCTGGCTAGTTTTTTTGTATTCTTAGTAGAGACAGGGTTTCACCATGTTGGCCAGGCCAGTCTCAAACTCCTGACCTCAAGTGATCTGCCCGCCTCGGCTTCCGAAAGTGTTGGGATTATAGGCATGAGCCACCATGCCCTGTCTAACATTATTATCCTGGTGAGAATTTAGATTATTAGTGGGTTTTCAAACTTTAAATTTAGTAGTAGAGTGTTTTATTTTTTGTTTTTATTTTTTTTGAGACAGAGTCTCACTCTGTCATCCAGGCTGGAGTGCAGTGGCACAATCTCAGCTCACTGCAACCTGTGCCTCCCAGGTTCAGGCAATCCTCGTGTCTCTGCCTCCAAGTAGCTGGCATTGCAGGTGAGTGCCACCACACCTGACGAATGTTTGTATTTTTAGTAGGGAGGGGGTTTCGCCATGTTGCCCAGGCTGTCTCAAACTCCTGGCCCCAAATGATCCACCCATCTCGGCTTCCCAAAGTGCTGGGAATACAGGCATGAGCCACCACGTGGCACCAGTAGTGGGGTGTTAAAAAACCAAATTTTGGCCAGGCGCGGTGGCTGACGCCTGTAATCCCAGCACTTTGGGAGGCCGACGCAGGTGGATCACAGGGTCAGGAGTTCGAGACCAGCCTGACCAACATGGGGAAACCCTGTCCCTACTGAAAATACAAAAAAACTCCACAAACAACTGGGTGTGGTGGCGGGTGCCTGTAATCCCAGCTACTCAGGGGGCTGAGGCAGGAGAATTGCTTGAACCCAGGAGGCGGAGGCTGCAGTGAGCCGCGATCGCACCACTGAACTCCAACCTGGGTGAAAGAGTGAGACTCTAACTCAAAAAAACCAAAAAATAAAAATAAAAAAAATTTTAAAAACCCCAAAATTTTAAACATGAAATTGGATTCCTCAGGCAAATTAAAACCCCACTCATTAAAAAAAAAAAAAAAAGAAATACTACTTCTTGATAATAGAACTTCTGAAACCTCCTGAGGGCTCCAAAACACAGTTCGAAATATCTCTTGGGTACATTGGGTATCGTGGCTCACGCCTGTAATCCCAACACTTTGGGAGACTGGGATTTCTTGAGGTCGGGAGTTCCCTGGCCAACATGGTGAAACCCTGTCTCTACTAAAAATACAAAATTTTGCCGGGTGTGGTGGCACTCACCTATAATCCCAGTTACTCAGGAGACTGAGGCAGAAGAATCGCTTGAACCTGGGAGGCAGAGGCTACGTTGAGCCGAGATCGCACCACTGCACTCCAACCTAGGCAACAGAGGGAGACTCTTGTCTTAAAAATAAATAAATAAATAAATAAATAATAACTTGGCCTTTCTAGCTCTTTGTTCTTTTTAAACTGATCTGGAGGAAAGGGAGGGAAAAGGATGGAGAATAAGGGAATAGGTTACTGTTTCCTACAGTTATCCTATCCATGATTCTCGTGTGTGTGTGTGTGTGTGTGTGTGTGTGTGTGTGTGTGTGTGTGTGTGTGTTTCAAACAGAATTTTGATTTCAGTAAAGTATGTGCGTTTGGTGTAAGATGAAGCAAATTTAGATCCCTTGTTTGCTACAGTGACATGTTCTGTATTGTTTTATGATTAAGTGACTGTATTATACTGTGAAGTCATTTTAATTGCAAATTAAAACTGTGGCAGCTTTTAGAATTGAAAGTACAGTTGTTTAATTATTATTACAAATATTATGTAGCCTTCCTAGATTGATTATCCCCGTTGAAACCACATAATGTATTTAATTAGATTATGTAACCACCAGAAACTTAAGTGTAGTCAAGGTATGAGTTATCAAATACACCAACCTTCTCTTGTGGAAAGTAGTAAGTGGCCACAGGAGCACCCACATTCGTATCATCCCCGTGATGGGAAAGAAAGGAAATGATAACTGCTGAATCTTTATTGTCTGGTATGAGGCATCTAAGAGTATCTAATATTTGAGTATTGAAATTGAAGTATACAATAAATGCAAGTGGTTTTATTTGTAAATGAATCTTGAAATCTTGACAAATTACCAAACTCATCAGTGAGAACCAGTTAGAGTGATAGGTTTGTCTTTGTTATTAAGTGGGGACATTCCCATTCAAAATGGGAACCCAAATTTCTTTGTAGTGAGAAAGTTGATTTTCCATAAGGGGAAAAAAAAGGAACTGATTTTGGAGAACATGAATTTTTTTGATAAAGTTGTATAATGTAATAGCACAATAAGACACATTTCATATTTGATTTTTTCAAAAATAATGAATTTTATTTCTGAGAGCAATTGTAGGTTCACAGCAAAATTGAATGGAAAGTATAGTTTCCATATACCCTCTGTCCCTACACATGCACACATTTGATTTTTCATGATGCTGTCACACATAAACTTTTATTTGAGGCCCTTACTATTTTCCAGAGATCTCTCAGTAATTTCTTGAAAACAGCTTTTCAGTTTTCTTTTCACTAGTTAACTGGCTATTTCTTCCTGAACATCGTTGGCCAGTGAGCCTATGTATGTTTCTGATTTGAAATTTTCCAACATTTAAACTCTTTTTTCATTAAATATTTTTTATTATAAAAAATGTGAAAAATATACAAAAGACAATAATATAATGAACCTCATCACCCATCTTCAATTAATTAACTCATGGCCAGTTATGTTCTTTTCATCATCCCCTTTCCCCATTGTTTTTGAAGCATATTATTTATTCATAAATGTTTCCAGTATGTATCTTTAAAGGAAAAGGATTTTTTTTTAAAAAGCAATACCAATACTATTATAAAACCTAAAAAATATTAACATCTGTTATCACTTTGATCAGTCTCATGAGGTTCTGCTTCTTTGCCAAATTGGTGATTTTACAACTGAGTTTCCATTTCATTCGGATTTTTTTGTCTAAGGTTTACTAGAATCAAATCTCATGGACAGAGGTCAAGAAAATAGCTAATTAATGAACACTTTCACATTATGACATCTTTCATTTCTGCCTCTTATCTTCGAAGACTTAGATTCAATCCTGGGGTAACAAGTATTCTCTTAAGTTACCTTCATTTAAAAAATGAGGACACAGAGGCTTATAAGTTAGTGCACAGTCATGGGTTAATACAATGTAATAGAGGCAGATCAGTCTTTGAATACAATTTTTTGAGTACATTGTGTGGACTGGGCACTGGTTTTGGCGTTTGGGATGTATCAGTGCAAGTTTTCAGACCCCTGGAAGTTCCAGTATGCTCTTTCTTTTAGTGTGTTCTTTTGTTTTTTTTGTTTTTTGTTTTTTTGAAGAGACAGTCTTGGTCTGTTACCCAGGCTGGAATCATAGGGAGTGCAATCATAATTCCCTGTTTTAACCTTAAGCTCCTGGGCTCGAGCGATCCTCCCACCTCAGGCTCCTGATTAGCTTGGACTACAGACATATACCACCACGCCAAGCTAATTTTTAAAGTTTCTGTAGAGACGAAATCTCACTATGTTGCTTAGGCTGGCCACCTTGGCCTCCCTCCCGAAAGTGTTGAGATTACATGCGTGAGCCGCTGCATATGATATGTGTGCCTTTTTTTTTTTTGGAGACTGAGTCTGGCTCTGTCACCCAGGATGGAGTGCAGTGGCGTGATCTCGGCTCACTGCAGCCTCTACTTCCTAGGTTCAAGTGATTCTCCTGTCCCAGCCTCCTGTGTAGCTGGGACAACAGGGGCAGCCACCATGCCCGGCTAATTTTCCTATTTTTAGTAGAGGTGGGGTTTCACTATGTTGGCCACGATGGTCTCAATCTCCAGACCTCATGATCCGCCTGCCTCATCCTCCCAAAGTGCTGGAATTGCAGGCATGAGCCACCGTGCCCAGCTGTGTGCTTTCTTTCAGTGCACACTTTTATTCATTTAGGACAGACTAGGCCAGGTGGTAATGCCATCAAAAAATTTGAAGAAAATAAGAATTCTGAATGTATTATTTGAAAAGAAAATCTCATTCTGACCACTGTGTTTTAATGCCTTACTTTGAGGCACTAAGAAAGGCAGTTAGAAGAAAAGAATGTACCGTTTGATGTTCTTCTGAGATCTGAATGTCACTTAAGAATGGTTTTCCCAAGTGTTCTTTCTGAAGTGTTGTAAAATAAAATTGTATTTGAAATACATGTTTTCAATTGAAGTGGACGCAGATTTTTACTGGTTTTTTGGCAAGCTTGTAAATAAGCATATAACTATATAACTTCTAAGAACTGTTTTTCTTATCATGGAACCTGGGAATTAACTTTTTTCTGGTAAATGATACTTATTTTTAGAGAACCCCCTTCTCCCTTGTAAAAAGTAAAGAAGCAGTTCCTCTTGGAAGACTTTCCTCGGAATAAATAGTAACTTCTCTTAGAAGCAAAATTCATTCAAAGACCTGTGCTAACATTCTTAAGTATCTGCTAGCCATAATAAAGAAATCAATGTACTTTATGTTCTTAGCTCCCACAATTTAGCCTAAATATTTGCCCTGGCGTGCTTATACTGGTCCAAGCAAGCATTAGGTCGTAGCCTGTTCCTCTTCCTTATTTGAAGGTGTTTTTACCTTTCTCAGCATTCCACATTCCTCCTTCCTTTGTTCTCTGCCTTTGCCTCTTTTAAAGTTAGAAGTTGCTAGCCAATCTGGGCAAATACAGAGTGTGAGGTCCCATTCCAACCAATGGAAATCGAACACAGCAGTAGGGTGGACACGTCAGGTTATAAATGACCCTGTCTCCTTTGTTAGGTGTACTCTCATGGCAGAACTGCTGGCGAGTGTACCCTTTCTGCAGAAAGTATAAAAATGACCTTGCTGAGGAAATTGTATTTATGTTCAAGTGCTGTTTCTTTACAGCACCGGGGAACAAGCATTTCAAACATCCCCCCTCCCTCCTTTATTTTGAGACAGGGTCTTGCTCTGTTGCCCAGGTTGGAGTGCAATGGCGCCATCACAGCTCACTGCAACCTCAACCTCCCAGGCTCAAGCAATCTTCCCATCTCAGCCTCTGGAGTAGCTGGGACCACGGGCATGTACCAGTACACCCAGCTAGGTTTTTATTATTTTGTTTTTATTTTTGTAGAGACAGGGTCTCACTGTGTTGCCATGGCTGGTCGCAAACTTCTGGGCTCAAATAATCTTCCCGCCTTGCCCTCCCAAAGTGCTGGGATTACAGGCATAAGCCACTGCACTTAGCCCCTCTTCCCCCCTTTTTAAATACAAAAATCCAAATCTATGTTTCTGTCTAACCTTTGCAGAAAATTAGATCAAGATCTCATTCTGTATGAACACCAAACTGAGAGCATGGTAATAAAAACAGTAAGCAAACAACAGCAGCAACAGAAAACCCTTGCATTCATTGAGACCTCTATTGGAATGTTAAAAGCAGCACATACTATAAGTATTCCCATTCGGAACCTTGAGGTAGACTGCTTCCATATTTGGTTTACACTTAACATTTCTTCTCACTCTTTTTTTGAGACGGAGTCTTGCTGTGTCACCCAGGCTGGAGTGCAATGGAGCAATCTCGCCTCACTGCAACCTCCGCCTCCCAGGTTCACGTGTTTCTCCTGTCTCAGCCTCCCAAAGTGCTGGGATTACTGGCGTGAGCCCCCATGCCTGACTTCCTATGACTTTTAATTCTGCAGATGTTCTGATTATTTTGACCTCGGGTTGCCTCTTCAGAGTATATCTTAAGTGCTGACAGCTTCCTAAACTTTCAAAGTCAATGACCACTTAATATATGATGAAAATTCGGCTAAAAAAAATCAATCCAAAAAACTCTGTTAATGCTTTATTTTATCTCACTTTTACATGTTTCATTTTCCAGGTAGTCTTGGAGTCTCATATCTGTCTTATTTGGTTGTGAGTTCTTGGCCCAAAGGAACTATTTGAGTCATTATTGTCCTGTATGTGTTGTTTGCTCTATAAATGCTTTTTGAATATAGAGGTAATTGATTGAAAATAGGGGAGGTGAGTTTATGAAAAAACCCTGTTACTTGTTCACTCAGTATTTCTGGCAGTGAGAAGCTTTATCTACATTTTTAACATTACATGTAATGATGAAGGACTTAGTCTTAGAATAAAATCACAGTAATTTGTTCCTGATCCCTTAGTTTTCTCTGCTACTTTTACCTCTCGTTTTTGATGTTTCTATATGTTGAAACCTTGGGAAGAGAAGGAAAAGACTGGAACCGATATAGCTGTAGTGAAGTGTTTATTTTGTGTGGGCAGGAGTTGAAGTTACTGCCTGAAATTAATTCAGGGGGTTGTTTAGAAATGTCATGGGTCATGGTAGTTTTCCTTGCTGTAAAATATTTGTCATTTAGCCCTAGCTGTCAGGGATTAAGCAGCTTTTTTTCCCCCCTCTTTTTTTTTGAGACAGAACCTCGCTCTGTCACCTAGGTTGTAGTACAGTGGCATGGTCTCTGCTCACTGCAACCTCTGCCTCTTGGGTTCCAGCAATTCTCCTGCCTCAGGCTCCCAAATACCTGGGACTACAGGTGCGCACCACCTGTACATACAAAATAATTAATAAATAAAAAATACAATAATAATAAATAAAAAATACAAAATAATTTTTGTATTTTTAGTAGAGATAGGGTTTTGCTATGTTGCCCAGGCTGGCTTCAAACTCCTGGATTCAAGCAATCCACCTGCCTTGGCCTCCCAAAGTGCTAGGATTACAGATGTGAGCCATCATGCCCGGCTCTTAAGTGGCGTTTAAAAGGTCCTTATTTCTCACCATTTCTTTAAATATTTTACATTTTAGTAAAGTTTTAACGTGTAATTCCTGCATATTTCTCTTTGAGAAATTTTCAGTTAATCTTTTTGTTGGTAATTTGAATGGAACAATCTTCCTTGAACTCTGTTACTTTTTATCTGGATGCTCTACAGGAAGGCTCCTGACTTTTTTTAAAAAAATATACATTCGGTAGATTTTAAAGTTTAGTCTAAAAGTGTTTTTTTTTTTAAAGTTGTTTCAGATGTTTTAGGTATAATCATAGCATTGACACCATACTTTTAGTTCCACCTTTCCTGAAATAATTACACTAATTTTTATTACCTATTCTTTTGATCTAGATTCAGAATAATGCTGAATCATAATGGTAAGAATAGTCATTATTGTCCTGAATCTGACTTTAAAGGAAGTGCCTCTTGGGGAGGAATGCCTTAAAGTCTGATATTGACTCGTGTGTTTTCAAATGGATTTGGTTTCTCTTGGTTATAATCCCATTAATATTTTCTGGTTTACATTGTATCGTAATCAGATTGTTTGGCCAGAATGATTTCTATGTGTTAAAATTAAGTGAATTTTTTTTTTTTGTGGTTTAGTTTATGACAAGTTTTTTTGTTGTTTTTTTTTTGAGATGGAGTCTCACTCTGTGGTCCGGCCTGCAGTGCAGTGGCACTATCTCGGCTCACTGTAATCTCCGCCTCCTGAGTTCAAGCAGTTCTCCCACCTCAGCCTCCTGAGTAGCTGGGATTACAGGTGCATGCCACCATGCCCGGCTAATTTTTTTTTTTTTTTTTTTTTTTTTTTTTTTTTTTGAGACGGAGTCTCGCTCTGTCACCCAGGCTGGAGTGCAGTGGCCGGATCTCAGCTCACTGCAAGCTCCGCCTCCCGGGTTCACGCCATTCTCCTGCCTCAGCCTCCCGAGTAGCTGGGACTACAGGCGCCTGCCACCTCGCCTGGCTAAGTTTTTGTATTTTTAGTAGAGACGGGGTTTCACTGTGTTACCCAGGATGGTCTCGATCTCCTGACCTCGTGATCCGCCCGTCTCGGCCTCCCAAAGTGCTGGGATTACAGGCTTGAGCCACCGCGCCCGGCCTAATTTTTTTTTTTTTTTAAAGATGGAGTCTCTCTGTCTCCCAGGCTGGAAGGCAGTGGCGCCATCTTGGCTCACTGCAGTCTCCACCTCCCGGGTTCAAGCAATTCTCCTGGCTCGGCCTCCTGAATAACTGGGATTATAGGCATCTGCCACCAAGCCCAGTTAATTTTTGTATTTTTAGTAGAGACAGGGTTTCTCCATGTTGGTCAGGCTGGTCTCGAAGTCCTGACCTCAAGTGATCCACCCGCCTCGGCCTTCCAAAGTGCTGGGATTATAGGCATGAGCCACTGCTCCTGGCCAACAAGTTTTTATATGTGTTCCACAGGGGATTGAAAAGGGAACATAGTTTTTGTAAGCTCAAAATTTTCATATTTGTCTCACACAATATTTTGTTACCGTTATTCAGCACATAAAGTTTTGCTTTCTTTTTCAAGACTGTGCAGTAGGTGGTATTATATACTGTTATCAGGAGATGCTTAATGTCTTACTTCTTCAGTGATATTAGTAGCCATTTTACATCGTTAGGGATTCCAAAATGGTGATACTTAAACATTTCGCTCTGCTTATTTGGTGAGAATCTCTAAAGCAGGGGTCTCCATCTCCCAGGCCACGGACTGTTATCTGCTGTGACCTGTTAGGAACCGTGCTGAGCCGAATTTACAGCCCCTCCCCATTGCTCACATTACCACCTGAGCTCTACCTCCTCTCAGATCAGTGGTGGCATTAGATTGTCTTAGGAGCACAATCCCTGTTGTGAACTGCGCATGAGAGGGATCTAGGGTGCGCACCCTTTGTGAGAATCTTGTGCCTGATGATCTGTCACTGTCTCCCATCACCCCCCGATGGGACTATCTAAGTTGCAGGAAAATAAGCTCAGGGATCCCACTGATCTACATTATGATGAGTTGTGTAATTATTTCATTATGTATTACAATTTAATAATAAAAGAAATAAAGTGCACAATAAATATAACGCCCTCAGATCATCCCGAAACTACCCCCACCATCTGTGGAAAACTTGTTTTCCACAAACCCAGTCCCCAGTGCCAAAAAGGTTAGGGACCGCTGCTCTAAAGAACTTTTCCTCATGAAATGTTTATCCTGAGTGCCTGTAGGAGTGGCAGGGTAAAGCTTAATTGTTCCCCTTCATTTACCAGTTTTTAAATTAATGACTTGGTTCCCTGGCATTCCTTAATTAAAGATGTGGTCTGTGAGGTTTTGTTTTGTTTTGATATTTTTCAGGAACTCAATGGATTTAAACATATCCATTGCAATTACCTTGATTCACACCCTTTTCATTTTTGGTTGATGAGAAACCTATTCAAGTTAACTCTTACGACTTTAAGTAGTCTTTGATAAGGGACGTTTAAATTAAGATAATACACAGATATGTAGAAATATTGATTATCTGATCTTAAACATTGTATTTTACTTTAGAAGTTTGATACTAATTTTTTCATTGTTAATTCTAGTTATAAAAATAATTCCTATTAGCCCGGCATCATGGCGGGTGCCTGTAATCCCAGCTACTTGGGAGACTGAGGCAGGAGAATCACTTGAACCTGGGAGGCGGAGGTTGCTGTGAGCTGAGATCGCGCCACTGCACTCCACCCTGGGCGACAGAGAGAGACTCCGTCTCGAAAAATATGGAGAATAATAATTCCTGTTTATTTTTAACATTATTATTATTATTATTACTACTATTATTTGAGACAGCGTCACTCTTGTCGCCGAGGCTGCAGTGCAAGGGTGTGATCTTGGCTTGCTACAACCTCCTCCTCCCGGGTTCAAGCGATTCTCCTGCCTCAGCCTCCTGAGTAGCTGGGGTTATAGGCACAAGCCACCATGCCTGGCTAATTTTTTGTATTTTTAGTAGAGATGGGGTTTCATCATGTTGGCGAGGCTGGTCTCAAACTCCTGACCTGAGGTGATCCTCCTGCTTCGGCCTCCTAAAGTGCTGGGATTACAGGCCCAAGCCACTGTGCCCAGCCTGTTTACTTTAGAAAAGTGAAAAAACTGAAAATGTGTTTTGAAAAACACAAAAATCGCTCAGTTTTACCACCAAGAGGTAGGTTTTTTTTTTTCTTTCTTTCTTTTTTTTTTTTTAATTTTTAACTTTTTGGAGAGATGTGGTTTTGCCATGTTGCCCAGGCTGGTCTTGATCCCCTGGGCTCAAGCCATCTGCCTGTCTCAGTCTCTCGGACTGCTGGGACTATAGGCGTGAGCCACTGCACCTGGCTTCCAGAGATAATATTTTATGGTATTTACTTTTTTCTTTTTTTGTTTTGTTTTGGTTTTTTTTGAGACGAAGGTCTCACTGTTGCATAGGTTGGAGTGCAGTGGCATGATCTTGGCACATTGCAACCTTCGCTTCCCAGGCCCCACCAATCTTCCCACCTCAGTCTCCTGAGTAGCTGGGACTACAGACATGCGCTACCATGCACAGCTAATTTTTGTATATTTTGTAGGCACGAGGTCTCGCAATGTTGCCCAGGCTAGTCTCAAACTCCTGGACTCAAGTAGTCTGCCTGCCGTGGCCTCCCAAAGTGCTTGGGTTGCAGGCATGAGCCACCGTGCCTGGCCTGCTTTCTTTCTTTTTCCTTGAATGATTTTGTATTTTTATTTAGTTATATCATATTGTTTTGAGCCTTGCTTTAAAAATATTCCATTCCATATTCTACTAAAGGTTATTTGAAAACATAATTTTAAATGACTGCATTGTAGTCTAAAGCACAGGTGTCTAATCTTTTGGCCTCCCTGGGTCACACTGGAAGAATTGTCTTGGACCACACATGAAATACACTAATGCTAATGATAGCTGATGAGCTTAAAAAAATTGCAAAAAAACCTAAATGTTTTAAGAAAGTTAATGAATTTGTGTTGGGCCACATTCAAAACAATCCTGGGCCACGGGTTGGACAAGCTTAGTCTAAAGGAATAAGCCACACTTTAACAAGCCATTCTCATACTAGACTTTTAGATATTTTTCAGGAAATTTTAAAAATTACATATGTGCATTTGGCTTCAAATTTTTTTTTTTTATTTTTGGAGAGTCAGGGTCTTGCTCTGTTACCTAGGCTGAAATGCAGTAGCAAGATCATGGCTCGCTGCAGCCTCAACCTCCCAGACTCAGATGCTTCTCGTGGTTCAGCCTCAAAGCTGGGACTACCACGTGACTCATAGATGACGGGGGTCTCTCGTGGTTCAGCCTGCCGCCCCAAGTAGTGGCCAGATCTCAGCTGGGACTACAGGCATTCTCCGTGCCAAGTATCACAGGCGCCCGCCCTGGCGAGTTTTTTTGCATTTTTTTATAGAGACAGGGGGTCTCGATCCTGTGTCCGCCCCTCGGTTAGTCGCGGCCCGGAATTCTTGTCCTCAAGTGATCTTTCCTTCTCCTCAACTTCCCAAAGTGCTAGGATTATAGGCATGAGCCACAATGCCTGGCCTATTTTGGCATTTTGACTTTGATATTCTGAATTATTATTATTATTTTTTGAGACAGGTCTCTCTGTTACCCAGGCTGGAGTGCAGTGGCGCAATCTTGGCTCACTGCAACCTCCGCCTCCGGGGTTCAACTGATTCTTCTGCCTCAGCCTCCCGAGTAGCTGGGACTATAGATGCCTGCCACTACGCCCAGCTAATTTTTGTATTTTTTAGAAGAGTCAGGGGTTTTGCCATGTTGGCCAGGCTCATCTTGAACTCCTGACCTCAAGTGATCTGCCTGCCTCGGCCTCCCAGAGTGCTGGGATTACAGGTGTGAGCCACTGCACCTGGCCTGAACTATTTATTCAAGATAATATTGCTAGATGCAAGATTTTTATTAATTTGTTATTATTAAATTTTTTAATATGTATAGTAGAGATGGCGGTCTCGCTATGTTGCCCAGGCTGGTCTTGAACTCCTGCGTTCCAAAATGCTGGGATTTCAGGTGTGAGCCACGGCACCTGGCCCACTGTCTTATGATTAAAAATTAAATCATTTGATTAATACACTGTAGGGCCATGAGGAGGAAGCACCTGGAAATGCTATTGTATTATCTTTTACTCTTTTTTTTTCTTACCCTGTGGGAGGATGGAATAAAATGACTTGTCATCCATATATTCTGGATGGTTGAAAGAAATATTCTGTATCAATCACGTTCAATCATGACTATTTACCAGGGTTTTCAGATATTTTGGGACACCTAATAGTAATCGTTAGTCCTAAAACCAGTGTGAAAATTAACTGGAAGGAGGGAATGGACCATCTGTAGATACAGTCTAAAGTAGGGTTTTTGAACTTAAGTGTACAGGAAAGTCAAACCAGAGTAGTGTAAAAAATGAAGGTTGGTAGTCTTTAGTACTCCAGGAATTTATTTTTCAGTCACCTTAAGAAAAAACAAGACAAACAGCTTTACTGAGATTTAATATTCCTAGGATTTTTGGATCCTAAGAATAATGCATTTTAAAAGTTACCCTGCATCGTTCTTCTTTTTTTTTAAATAGACATGGGGTTTCACCATGTTGCTCAGGTTGGTCTTGAACTCCTGAGCTCAACTGATCCTCCCACCTTGGCCTCCCACAGCGCTGGAATTATAGGTGTACTATGCCCAGCCTTTTTTCCCATTTTTAATTGGATTATGGTTTTTTCTTATTAGTTTGTAGTAGTTCTTTACGTAATTTGGAGATGACTTCTTTGTCAAATATATGTATTTCAGATATCTGGGCTTTTTACTTTTAATGGTGTCTTATTGTGACTAGAATATAAAGACCAATTTATTAATTTTCTTTTTATGGTTAGAACTTTTGTGCCCTTTTAAAACAAATCTCTTGCACCACATTTTGATAAATGTTGAGATAAGAACCACTTGCTGGTTGGCGAGGAACTGGGGGAAATAGAAGCTTTCTGAGGAGTCCCTCCAAAATCTTTCCCAGCAGCCCTAGACTTTCCAGGAATCCCCCAGTTGGTCTCTTTTTATAGTATTAAAATTTGAGCTTTGTTAATTTTATGTCCCCAACTAATGTTAAACATACAGTTATCTGTCTACTACAGTGAAAACAATGGGCTGTAGCTAAGTTACTTCAGTGTTACTCTGGCTTGGAGCAGGGGCCCCCCAACCCCCAGCCCAGGGACTGGTGTGGGTCCGTTGCCTGTTGGGAACTGGGCTGCACAGCAGGAGGTGAGCAGTGGGCAGGCGATTGGGCATTACCGTCTGAGGTCTGCCTCCTGTCAGATGTGCCTTGGTGTTAGCTTCTCATAGGAGCTCAAACCCTATTGTGAACTGACCATGCAAGCTTGTGCACTTTTTGTGAGATTCTCCCTGGTACCAAAAAGGTTGGGGACTGCTGGCTTAGAGTACAGTGTTTCTCCAGTTTTTCTGCAGAAGTATCCTAACCACAGGGGAGAATGAGTGCATGACTCCAGGGGCATCTGGAATCTGTTTGTTTGTTGGTTTGTTTGTTTGAGACCGAGTCTCGCTCTGTTGCCCAGGCTGGAGTACTCTAGCATCATCTCGGCTCAACTGCAACCTCCACCTCCTGGGTTCAAACAATTCTCCTGCCTCAGTCTCCCAAGTAGCTGGAACTATAGGTGGGCACCACCATGCCCAACTAATTTTTGTATTTCTAGTAGAGACGAGGGTTTCATCATGTTGACTAGGATGGCCTCCATCTCTTGACCTCATGATCTGCCTGCCTCGGCCTCCCAAAGTGCTGGGATTACAGGCGTGTAGTGGAGACACAGTTTCACCATAGTGGCCAGGCCAATCTCGAACTCCTAACCTCAAGTGATCTGCCCACCTTGGCCTCCCAAAGTGCTGGGATTACAGGCATGAGCCACCGTGCCTGGCTGGCATCTGGAATCTTGACAAGGCCTGAAGCAGCCACTGAAAGCAGGGAATTTTTCTTTGACGTCTTCTATCTTAAGATATCTTAAAAGTGTGTGCCAGTTTTTAGGGAGATTGTTTTCATTTAAAATAACATTTTAATGATTCCAGCTTTTGCTCCTAAATTTAGAGTGAAATTGGGGGAGGCGTCAGAAGGCTGTATCATTATGCTTGCTCAACAGCCCAAAATAATAATATCTTCGGGTGTAGGATCTTTTGTCTTCATTAATCTATGTGCGTTGCCATTTTAGGGTGTTTAAGAGACTTTTACGATAATTATGTTGAATATCCCTTATTTGAAATTCTGGGACCAGAAATGTTTAGGATTTTGGATATTTTGAGGTTTTGTAATATCTGCATTATGTTCTTACCGATTGAGCATCTCAAATCAAAAAATCAGAAATTGGAAAACTCCATGAGCATTTCCTTTGAGTGTCATGTTGTTGCTCAGAAAGTTTTAGATTTTGGAGAGTTTTGGATTTTTGGATTAAGGGTCTGCAACCTGTACTGGCAGAGTCAAAACAAGATTTCGGGTCTCATTGCTCCTCCCTGTATACTTGCTGGTCTCATAGTACTAATGTGAGATCATGGGATTATACCTTGAAACGACAGAAAAGAGTTGGATAAATTCAGACCAGCTTGAAAAAATAAAAACGAGTTACTGAACCAAGAATTTTGAAGAATTTCTGGAAAATAAAAAAGCACTTAGATGCCCTAACTTTAGAAATTAAATGTAAGTGTCGGGCGCAGTGGCTCACGCCTGTAATCCCAGCACTTTGGGAGGCCGAGATGGGGAGATCACAAGGTCAGGAGTTTGAGAACAGCCTGGCCAACATGGTGAAACCCCGTCTCTACTAAAAATAGAAAAATTAACCGAGTGTGGTGTTGGGTGCCTGTAATCCCAGCTACTGGGGAGGCTGAGGCAGGAGAATTGCTTGAACCCAGGAGGCAGAGGTTGCAGTGAGCTGAGATTGGGCCACTGCACTCCAGCCTGGGTGACAGAGCAAGACTCTGTCTTGGGGGGGGGAAGAAAAAGAAGTTAAATGTAAGTTTAATTTGCTCTTAGGTACTGGGGGAGTGTTAAAGATCTTATGGGGAATACTAATGCTCCTTTTCCTGTTGATGTATGTATTTAATAATAAAATGACCCTCCTCAAAGGGCTTTATGATTTTAAGTATACAGTAATTTGTTTGGATCATTTACTTCTGAATTATTAAATATACTCTGATTTGTTGTTCTTGGGTTTTGGGACACTTTTCTCTTTTCTTCCCTTTTTTTTTTTGAGATGGAGTTTCGCTCTTGTTGCCCAGGCTGGAGTGCAATGGTGTGATCTCAGCTCACCGCAACCTCTACCTTCCAGGTTCAAGCGATTCTCCTGCCTCAGCTTCCCTAGTAGCTGGGATTATAGGCATATGCCACCATGCCAGGCTAATTTTGTATTTTTAGTAGAGACGGGGTTTCTTCTCAGGCTGGTCTCGAACTCCTGACCTCAGGTGATCTGCCTGCCTCGGCCTCCCAGAGTGCTGGAATTACAGGCATGAGCCACCGTGCCCAGCCATTGGGACACCTTTTTCTTAAATTTGCTTAAAGTTAATGCTTTTATTACATTGTTTATAGTTAGACATTTAAAATGTAATTTTGGATAAAATATTTATTTTTGGTAGTAACCTCATTGTATTGTAATTATAAGTTAACTGTTAGAAACAAATAGATCAAGTTATGTAACTTGTTTACAATAAGAGAGCAGTGTTTTAATTGGTCATTAGATGTTGATGATAACTCAGTTACCATTGGTTATTAAGATACTTATTTGGTAATCTCTTTCTTTTTTTTTGAAGACAAGGTCTCACTCTGTCGCCTAGGCTAGATGGAGCACAGTTGCGCCATCACAGTTCACTGCCCGCTTGACTTCCTGGGCTCCAGTGATCCTCCCACCTCAGCCCTCCCCCAACCCGAGTAACTGGGACCACAGGCGCACGCCATCATGCCTGGCTAATATTTTGTATTTGTTGTGGAGATTGGGTTTTGCCATGTTGCCCAGGCTGGTCTTGAACTCCAGGGTTCAAGCGATCCTTCCACTTTAGCCTCTCAAAGTGCTGGGATTACAGGCATGAGCTGCTTTGCCTGGCCTGGTAATCTCTTGATTAAAGTACAGAATAATTCTTTACTGCATAACAGTGAGAATAGATATAAAATACTTAACCATCAAAGACATTTGAAATTGTTACCACACCTGTTTTAAAAAATTGTCATTAAAAATAAATATCAAGTTTATCTTAATTAAGTGTACAATGCAGTGTTGTTAACCATATATACATTGTTGTACAATTTTTTATTTTACGTGACTGAAACTATACCCATTGAATAACAGCTCTCCATTTCCCCCTCCTCCCACCCCCTGGCAGCAACTATTCTACTTTCTGTTTCTATGAGTTTGATTACTTTAGATACCTACACGGTATTTGTCTTTTGTGACTGGCTTATTTCACTTATGGTTCATCCATGTTGTAGCTTATGCCTGGATTTCCTTCTTTTTTAAGACTGAATCATCCTCATCCACTGGTTCTAGCTGAAGTATGATGGGATCATTCTTCCTGGCAAATAAATTCCCGTTTCTATCCAGAAAACCAATAAAATGTTTTCCATGAAATGTTTAAAAAAAAAAAAAAAAAAAAAAAAAAAAAAGACAATCCATTGTATTGCATATGCCACATTTTCCTTATCCATTCATCCTTCTGTGGCCATTCAGGTTGCATCTACATCTTGGCTTCTATGGATAATGCTGCATTGAACATGGGTGTATCATTATACCTATTTTTAAAGGGTGTATCTGTTTTTCTCTTGCAGATATATTCGACTTTATGGGAGAAAATTTAGCAAAGAAGATCATGTTCTTTTTATTAAGTTATTGTATGAGCTGGTATCAATTCCAAAACTGGAAATCAGCATGATGCAGGGATTTGCCCGCCTTTTGATCAACTTGTTAAAGTAAGTCTATTTCCAGTGGTTTCTGTTAAGGTTTGTTTGTTTCTTCAGGGTTTTAGGGAATGAGGACTAAGTCCTTTTGGTAAGAAGACCAAGTCTCAAGTTGCCAATTTGGAAATTGATTGCAAAAAACATTATCTTTAGTTTCATCAAATGTGTTAATTAACCTTTTAGTTAAAATTGCATCTCTTCCATGATGTGGTCTTTTCTCTAGCACCCATTGAATTTCCCCTTTCATAGGTTAAGTCCCTCAAGAAAACAAGACAAATATTATAGATTCTTTTGCTTACCCTGAAGCATCCAGCTCAATGCTGGAAACAAATATTCCATAGTGTGGGAAAACATGAAATTCATCTACAGTGATGGTGACACAAATTTAAATGCCCTCTTTTATCTGGAACTCTTTGAGGTTTGAGCAGCAGCAAGAATTGGGTGCATTATTCTTATGTTCTGCTAGTGAGTGGCCGTGGATGGGGAAAAGCAAAACCCACTGTGATGAGCAGCAATATTTAACTGTCCCTGTGTAGTATTTGTGGTATACACACATCTGTGCACACATGCACACGTAGGTATTTGTTTTATTTTACTTTTTAGGAAAAAGGAACTTCTTTCAAGAGATGATTTGGAGTTACCCTGGAGACCACTTTATGACATGGTAGAAAGAATATTATATTCCAAGACAGAGCACCTAGGATTAAATTGGTTTCCTAAGTAAGTGTTTCCATTTAAAATACTTATTTGGGAGTACTTGGGGTCTTTTAGGGGGTGATCATGATTGAAAAATACTGGGTTGTTTGAAAGAAACAAGCAGATATTTTAATGTGCATATTTCTATGTAATTTGACTCCTGAAGCAATTCATTGCCCTCTATAAACTGTATCTGAAGCTGCATCTCTCTTGCAGATCATTGACTTCTTCCATCTACAGCCTGCCTCTTGGAGACCTAATTTTTGGTTTTATATTTTATTCTGAGTTTATATAATAAAATAGCATCTGCCTTTTTTTGGTTAATAGTGATTTCATACTTGACTGATAGGTATCATTTCTATCCAATTGTAGTCTAGCTTTAAATTTTCTCAGTTTTAGCATGTTTGGCTTATCATTCTTCTTTTTTCTGAGACAGGATCTCCCTCTGTTGCTCAGGCTGGAGTGCAGTGGCACAATCTCAGCTCACTGCAACCTCCGCCTCCCAGGTTTAGGTGATTCTTGTGCCTCAACCTCAGGAGCAGCTGGGATTACAGGCGCGCACCACCATTCCCAGCTAATGTTTGTATTTTTAGTAGAGATGGGGTTTCGCCATTTTGGCCACTCTGGTCTCAAACTCCTGACCTCAGGTGATCTGCCTCTCTTGGCCTCCCAAAGTCCTGGGATTACAGGCATGAGCCACCATGCCCGGCCTCTTCAGTGTTTTCTTTTTTGTTTGTTTGTTTGTTTTGTTTTTTTTTTGAGACGGAGTCTCGCTCTATTGCCCAGGCTGGAGTGCAATGGCGTCATCTCAGCTCACTGCAAGCTCCGCCTCCCGGGTTCATGCCATTCTCCTACCTCAGCCTCCCCAGCAGCTAAGACTACAGGAGCCCACCACCACGCCCAGCTAATTGTTTTTGTATTTTTAGTAGAGAGGGGTTTGACCGTGTTAGCCAGGATGGTCTCAATCTCCTGACCTCGTGATCCGCCCACCTCGGCCTCCCAAAGTGCTGGGATTTCAGGCATGAGCCACTGCGCCCTACCGCCTATTCAGGTTTTAATAGCTAGCTGTTTTTTCTCATTGTCTAGAGTCATTTGTCATATATACTCATTTCTTTTTCTTTTTCTTTTATTTTTTGAGACAGAGTCTCGCTCTGTCGCTCAGGCTGGAGTGCAGTGCTGTGATCTCGGCTCACTGCAAGCTCCGCCTCCCACGTTCACGCCGTTCTCCTGCCTCAGCCTCCCGCACAGCTGGGACTACAGGCATCCGCTACCACGCCCGGCTAATTTTTTTGTATTTTTAGTAGAGACAGGGTTTCACCATGTTAGCCAAGATGGTGTCGCTCTCCTGACCTTGTGATCCGCCCGCCTCGGCCTCCCAAAGCGCTGGGTTTATAGGCGTGAGCCACGGCGCCCGGCCTGTGTACTTATTTCTTGAAGAGCACCATTCTCTATGCCTGTATTAATTTCCTTTTTCTTTTTTGTAAATTAAGTCTTTAAAGACTTCTGCGGTTTTCTCTCTCAGTCTTAGGCATGTCTACATTATTTCATTATTTCTTGTTAAATTCATGTAATCTATGATTAGCCCTCAGCCTTTACTTAGGTCAACCGTCTTTGTCCCTTACCATAGAATTTTTTGAAAATGAGTGCAGATGGCAAATGTGAAATGGTGTAAATGGAGGAGGTAAAACATGATCTTCAACTTAGGTCCTAATTGGTTTTTGGACAGTTTGGGACAAGTAAAGTGGTTAGAAGTCATTTATTTCTTGCAAGTTTCATGTGTTAAAACAAGGAAACTCATTTCAACCATAAAAATGCAAATTTTATCATGAAATAGAGTAGTACATTGTGCAAGTATGTTTTTACCAGTATTTGTTATGTTTTCTTCCCTCCCTCCCTTCCTCTCTACATTCCTTCCTTCCTTCCTTTTTCAGGGTTGCTCTGTTGCCCAGGCTGGAGTGCAGTGGCAAGATCTTGCATCACCACAGCCTTGACCTCCTGGGCTCAAGCAGTCTTCCCGCCTCAGCCTCCTGAGAAGCTGGGACCACAGGCATGTGCCACCATGCCCGGCTAATTTTTAAAACTTTTTATTTGTAGAGACGGGGTCTCACTGTGTTGCCCAGGTTAGTCTTGAACTCCTGGGCTCAGGAGATCCTCCTGCTTTGGCCTCCCAAAGTGCTGGGATTACAGGCTTGAGCCACTACACCCAGCCCCAATATTTATTAAGAAAACTCAGAATTGAATACAAAAGCTTTGTTTGTAAAGATTCCTTTTGGGTGTTATTTTTGCCACAGGGACCGTGATCTATACTGGTTTGACTGAGTCTTCTTTAAATGAGAGGTCAGGGAATTTCTTACTGGCTTCACCATTTCAGATGAGATTGGGCACATTCAGGGTGTTAATGGCCATAGACAGGCCTCACCATTTCATAGATCTCAGGGACCTTTGAACTGTGTTCAGATCAGTTATCTTTCTGAGGTTTTTCTTGCTGATAATTTTGGCTGCTTCTGAAAGTATTTTGTAAATGAAAGGAGGAGATAAGGCAGTTTCTTCAGTGATACCCTGTTCTTTAGTATGCCCTCTTATTCGCTGCTTTATAACCAAGCGTCCTACTTTCCTGCCTTAAAGGTCTACCTTTGCAAAGGCACATGCTGCTTTTAAAGTCCTGTGTGGTCATTAATAAATATCCATGGCTTTCCTCTTCAGTGATAAGAGCTGTTTGTCTGGAAATTTTCTATTAATATTGGTCAGTCAGTGCTTATTGATTATGTTTACCATGTCTCTTCCTAAAGTGTCACATCATCCTTGTCCTTAAAAGTTTTACCATGACTATTCTTGATCTTTTGAAGACACGTTGTGACTGAAACACGGCACTGACTCTCAACTCTTAACAGACTCAGCATTTCATTTTGTAATTGTAATTATTCTAAAATAAAATTTATAAATCATATAACCTACCTATACTCATTACCTACACTGTGACAATTTTGAATTTTTTCATCTTAGATATATTCTGCCACATTTTGAAACAGTTTTGTCGGCTGACTACATGTGTTCATACTATTTTTAGAATGCTATTTTTATAATCAAAAGTGAAAGATTGCTTAATTTGTTAACTGTCTTTCAAATTTTAAACTTATGTGCCTTATGTTTTTGTCCTTATTGAAATTGCTGCTTAGGGTGGTGGCATGTATTTCAACATGATTTTAAAAGCTAGTTCTATTGTTTGAAGCAAAGATTATCAACTTCCCTCTCTTCCCTTCCTCTTTACCTTTTCCATCCTCTCTCCATCCCTTTTTGTATCCTTGTTTCCCTCTTTTCTTTTCTTCCTTACTTCCTCCTCCTAGCTTTCTGTCTGTCTTTTTGCCTCTAGGGCAAAAGACCCTTTTTAGTCTCTTTATCCCCATCTCAGTCTACTTTTTACTGGAGAAAGAATTGGTAGTGTTTTTTATGCAATAGAAGAAGTAAAACTGGAAAGGAGATGAGTGTGAACTAATTGTTAGTGATATAAGAATTATTATTTACTTTATAAATGAAGCTTTTGAATCTTATGGACATGGTTTTATTTTATAAAACAATATCCCATACACTTACTTTGACTAGCATATTGCAAGTTATATCATAGGCAACACACTAATGGTGTTGCTCCTCACAAAATGTGGGAGAATTATGCATAGATCGCTTTTACAAATGGGCACAAACAATTCATATTTCAATTGCTATGTGTATACATTTATTTAGTATTATTACCACTAATTTGGTTTTTGTGGGTGGTTATAAAGGTTTTCATATTTGCATCATGAGTAGCTTGGGCCTACATAACTTGTTTACTACTTTTTAAAATTTATTTTTAAAAGTATCTATTCTCTTTTACATGTATTGTTCTAAGGGTATCATATAGTATTATATTTTCATTTTTTTCATATTAATCTGCCTCTGGAGAAATTTGATATTTTCTTTTTCTGGTATTTGTTTATGGCATTTGTTTCTCTATTGAGTCATTAAAGAGCTATTTGAATTGGTGCTCTTTAAGATACAGTTAAATCCTTTGTCCTCAGCTCCCCACACTCACCACATGGAAACGACATTTTCCAGACCTCTGTTTGGGGTTTCTTGGCACATGTGGCCATACTTAGGAGTTTAAATTACCACCAGCAGCTCATGGATGATCTCTAGCTACAAAATTTAATATGATAATCAAATGATGAGAAGAATTTATCCTAAAACCTGTTGAAATTTAAAAGATTTTATGGTTGTAAACCATGATTATTAATATGGTATTTACAATTATTTTTTAATGTATTTGAAGACCATCCTATTTATTTTTAAAAATATTCTTTTATTTGGAAATTTAAAATTTTAGCAAAATTCGGCTGGGTATGGTGGCTCACGCCTGTAATCCTAGCACTTTGGGAGGCTGAGGTAGATGGATCACCTGAGGTCGGGAGTTCAAGACCAGCCTGGCCAACATGGTGAAACCCCATCTCTACTAAAAATACAAAAATTAGCCTAGTGTGATGGCGCATGCCTGTAATCCCAGCTACCCAGGAGGCTGAGGCGGGAGAATCGCTGGAACCCGGGAGGCAGAGGCTGCGTTGAGCTAAGATCATCCCACTGTACTCCAGCCTGGGCGACAGAGCCAGACTCCCATCTCAAAAAAAAATTTTTTTTACCAGATTTTATTAATGTTTTGGATAGTGTTTCTCACAAAAGTTGTTTCTGTGCTACAATGTTCTTTCTTTAAAAACTGATCTTTTAAAAGCAAATTTAAAAAATAGTTCAAGTTCAAGTTGATCAGGCTTATTGTCATTTAAAACAATTATGCATGCTCTTTTTATGTGAGTGGTAAGAGTTATTACAATTTCTTAACACTTGCCATAAAGGTATACTTTTTAAAAGTAATTTTAATGAAAAGTCAATGCTAATGCACATCAGTAAGGATAATGTTGTACTTACTATTTATACTTTTTTTTTTTTTTTGAGATGGAGTTTTTTTTGCTCTTGTTGCCCAGGCTGGGGTGCAGTGGCACAATCTGGGCTCACTGCAACCTCTGCCTCCCAGGTTCAAGTGATTTTCCTGCCTCAGCCTCCTGAGTAGCTGGGATTACAGGTGTGCACCACCAAATCCAGCTAATTTTTTGTATTTGTAGTAGAGATGGGGTTTCATCATGTTGGCCAGGCTGGTCTTGAACACCTGACCACAGGTGTGAGCCACCGCACCTGGCCTATTTATACCTTTCTTTATGGTGAAATTATCTTGGCCCTAATTTTGAGTGAAGTGGCTATGAAAAATGACTACTTACTAGTTTAAGTGAGCAATATTAGATTTTGAAGATTAGATATGAGATGGATAATGTCTAACGGTGGATTTGTTTGGATTTAGAGAAGGCAAGTAAAACTAGATGAGTGTTTGGCACAGGTTTAAGAAAAACAAATACTGTATAAGCAGTTACCATTAAATTATGAAGGGATGAAGTCAGATATACAGAATAGTCCATCGTTACAGTTAACCAGTTCATTTATGAAAAAGCAAATATTATTCTGAAGTTAAATTTTAGTTCAAGAACTGTCAAGTGAAGCTGCAAGTACTTCTGGCTATGAGCAGTCTAGTTTACTCTCATCTTCAGTATTTCATTTGCTATACTTTTCCCTGGTTTAGAAGTGAATATTGTCCTGATAAGGCCAAGGAGGCAGGAGGCATAAACCTCCAAGTTTATATGAGTTCACTGTCTCAGTAACTGGAGGCTAAGACTATTGGTTTTCCTCAGGCTTATCTGCTAATATTTAACATTTACTTTATTAATGGCATCATAAGGAAATCAAGGTCCAGAGAGGAAAATTCACACAGAATCATTGGTTGAAACTGGAACAAGAGCTTAAGAACTGGGACAAGGACTCACTTTCTACCCTTAATAATAGGGTGGCAGTTGGGGAGGAGTTTCCTATTTTGTTGTGATTTCCTGAAGTCATAAATTAGTAGCTACTCAGAGGCAGTAGAATCAATGTAAGAGCAAAATAAGCACAAAATTTTAATTTTTAAGGAAATTGAGGATACAATTTATTATGGCTAAGTATGAAATAATAGATAACATTTATTATCCTTAATTCTGGGCCATATACCTGCATTCTATACATTATCTAATTTATTTTTGTAACAGCTTTATGAGAGGTAGGTATTATTGCTCATATTGATAAGAAAACAGCTATAATACAACTAGGAAGTAGCAGAACTGATACTCAAATTCAGATCCGTCTGACTCTAAGCCCAAACTGTAAACCATTATATGCTCTACTGTGGCTTTCTTTTTCAACCTAACATATATTTTTCAACCTAACGTATCTTTTTAAAGAGGAAAGGGTATAAGAAAACCCATCCAAAGCTTAGTCACTCTGTAGATCCCTTTTGATTTAAAAAAAAGAAAAAAGTGTTTTGAATTGTTATCACTTTAATATTATACATTTCCAACAGTTGGAAAGTATTTAGTGATTATTCACTCCCTCTAAAAATTAGTGAAATGTAGTCTAGTAGCATCTAGCCTTAACCTTTTATTTTATTTTTAAACAGAAACATTGTTCCTTTCATCTTGAGAGATTACAAGAATCACAAAAGGTCACTATACAGATATCACAGGTTAGAGAGATTGTACCCTTTTCTGGATAAACATCATAAATCCAATGGTACAGGCCTTATGTATAAGAAGGGGTTGAAATTGACTTTATTTCGAGTAACTAAATTGCATTCCCACATACCCTAATCCTCTAATAAGTGAAGTGACTCTATCAAGTGTTATAATTAACTTCCTATTCTTCTGAAGCGTGAAGGGAACCGGAGAAAACATGTAGCTTTGCAGCCTTTTATGACTTGCTTTCTAGAATCATTTATGACATGCGAAAGTATGTTGGTATAGCAAAGGTCCTAAGTGAAAACAGCAGGTTTTCTGTGTAGCGCAGAACCAATAAAATAAATGTAATGTTAATGAGAACACGAACATTAGGACTGATAGAATTGTGGATCTTATGCTCATTTTCATGGATAAACAGTTTACAATTTTAGAATTACCTTTTAAAAATCTGCATTTAAATTGAGCAATTTAGTTTAAAACTAGATGACTCTTACTTAGCTGTTAATTCTATACTTTGTTGCTAAATGGGATTCTTCGATCTAAACTAAAAGAAGACCCAAGATCTGTCCTTTTTGTTACTCTGATATAAAATGTTTATTATTATAAATCAATAGACAGAAAAGCATAAATATATGTGAGCAGATGGCCTTTTTATAAGCACTTTGGAAATGCCCAGAAATAAAAATCACAGCCGTGGTCTTCAGGGAGCTTTAAACATGGTTGGATAGAAGTTTGCCCTGTTTTTTTTTTTTTGCTGGGCAAACTTAAATGTTCTCTGAACTGTGTTTTTGAATTGCTTAGCCTTTTTATAAGAAAAAGAAGAACCTCCCTCTCATGACCAGAGACAGTGCTTATTGATGGCCCTTTGGCCATGTACTTTTTTTTTTTAATTTTAGAAGTCATCTCGTGAGTTGTAACCTAGTTGCCTCTTCAGTTAATTTTTCTCTGAGTAGTTTTGAAATTAAAGAGGATTTCTACTGCTCCAAGTAATGAGATTATAGTTTTCCTTTCTTGGTTATATAATATATTGATTATTTTTGATGAGTTTGCTTTCTGTTACTCCTTGGAATTTCTTTGCAGATTAGTTCCTAAACTTTCAGAGAAGTTGGGTAGACTTCTGGACTTAAGAATTTCAGAAAGCTTAATAAGAAAGTATCAGGTGGAGACATTGCCTGAAAGTTACTCCTTTCCCATATATGTATATATACATTTTTTTGAGATTTGGGAATTTTATTTTTACTTGTACATATCATACTGTAAGTAGTCACACATGTATTTTTAAATTCCAGCTCAAAATTACCTAGTGCTCCATTGTTTGTATTGTTTGTTTGCATTTGACTGCTTGACTATGATCTAGTAAATATTTAAATATTCCATTCTGGTCATGTGTTTAAACCAGTACACGTTGGCCTTTTTATTAAAAAAGAAATGTTGATTATAAATTCATACATACATTTTTATGTTGGTCTCCTGTATTCACTTGAGGCAACTACACGTTGTAAAGTAAGTTATAATTTTTAATGTTACTGGACTAACTTTATAAGTATCTGCTCAAAGAGATGCTATTGTTCTTTTTGATAATTGTTGCTGGCCGTGAAGTGCCTTGGAGGGTTATCGAACTCATGAATTGGTTGTGAAAGCTAATTTCTGATGGAAACACCCAGATTTTGGTCTGTCTGCTGCTTGTGTTTTGATGTAAAAGTATTTTAGTAAAAATTATTTGAAGTGTTAAGCCACTGTGTTGATAAGTATGGTGTATGGTCATTGCTGCCTACCTTGTAAAGACTGAAAACAATTTGTTCTTTTCCCAGTGTAACATTTTTTCCCTTTAGTTCATACCAGAGACAACGAAATGAGGGCAAAGGAAAGAGTAGATTAGGGAGTTTAAGTAGTGAATCCTTGCAGGTGTGTCTGTATGAAAGGGAAGGCTTAGTTATTACATATAAACAAATAATATCTGAATGTATGAGCTTATCTCAGAGGTATTTATTAATTGAATTAGATGTGTTCTTAAAATATACCAATCTAATTATCAAATGGCTTTCCCCCCCCAGTTCTGTAGAAAATATTCTCAAAACACTCGTGAAAAGCTGCCGACCGTAAGTAGCTTCTCAATTTATAAAGCCTCTTGTTGTTTCTGTGGGCTTTTCCACATCTTTAGTATGGTTTGAAGAGGAAATGAAAAGTATAAATCGTTCCTGACATTGTGATGTTAGTCACTGAGCACAACATACCATTTCCAGTTTGTGAACTGAACTTCTCAGATTTCATTTAGAAATTTAGAAATTTTAAAGTCATCCATTGTAAAGTAAGAATACCGTATTTTACATAAAATCGTCTTTATTTGGAAGCATTTCCTAGAGTATTGTTGTTATTCAGATAAAAAATGAGTAATGCCAATAAGGTGGTTCATAACTTTTTTTGTCAACTATGTTCTGTAGAATATTTAAATATCCCATATTCTTTTCTTTTTATTTCAATATTTTTTGTAGAGAGTGGGACCTTGCTGTGTTGCCCAGGCTGGTCTTGAACCCCTGGCCTCAAGGAGTCCTCCCACCTTGGCATCCCAAAACATTGGGATTATAGGCGTGAGCCACCACTCCCTGCCAGTTATCCTGTATTCATATGATTAAAGATAAATGTGAATAAAATTTAATTTTAATTTTTTTGGTTATCTTTAATTTTTTTTTTTTTTTTGAGACGGAGTCTCGCTCTGTCGCCCAGGCTGGAGTGCAGTGGCGTGATCTGGGGTCACTGCAAGCTCCGCCTCCCAGGTTCACACCATTCTCCTGCCCCAGTCTCCTGAGTAGCTGGGACTAAAGGCGCCCGCCACCTCGCCCGGCTAATTTTTTGTATTTTTAGTAGAGACGGGGTTTCACCGTGTTAACCAGGATGGTCTCGATCTCCTGACCTCGTGATCCACCCGCCTTGGTCTCCCAAAGTGCTGGGATTACAGGCGTGAGCCACCGTGCCCGGCCGATTATCTTTAATTTTAATTAAAGCTCAATTTTATGTACTTGAACTTTTTTTTGTTGTTATCAAGTTATTCTAAGACTGTTTAGATGGTATGGAATCAGTGAATCCTTTTTGATGAAAAGCCATGTATTATATGCTTGTAATATTCATCTTAAATACATATTTAATAAACCAGATATTTATTGCTGACCTTCTGTATTACTCAATGTTGGGCAAATGTATTTGCGGAGTATGAGATATCTGTCTCTCAAGCGACGTAAGATTCACCCTGAGTCATAAGCACCAATGAACAGTGTCATTTTATGTGAGGCAGTTACCCTCTTGGCCTGTGTTTCCTCACTGGAAACTAGATTATCACTTCAATACTTACTGGCTCATAGGTAATTCATAGAACTCCAAGTTTTCATTTTGGATTACAGTGTTAACAGTTGACTCAGAAAACTTATTAAGGGGAATTGATCCTTGATATGTGAGATCTTTGAAGGTGGAGCATAGTTTGTTTTTGGTTTTTTTAAAATTCCAATCTGTTACACAAGGACCTGACACATAAATGCTTTGTGAACTCAACAGAAGTATTCTTAGAAATATAATCTTATTTTTCACATAGAAGATTGCAGTATTATTTTAATTAACACAAGTATATGAAGATATCATAGGATTAATAATACGATGTGTGGGCCAAGCCTATAAGTCTATTTGAAAAAGTTTTCCAACTTATTTGGAAAGAATCAGAATTTTTCATATGCTGTTTGTATTTTAAAGCTCTTAAGGCTGGATGCGGTGGTGCTCTCCTGTAGTACCAGCTACTTGGGAGGCTGAGGTGGGAGGATCACTTCAGTTTAAGAGTTTGGGTCCAGCCTAGGCAACATAGTAAGACTCTGTCTTTAGAAAAAAGAAAAATGCCTGTTAAGATGTATTTAGCCGTTATACATGTATCCTCTTTATTTACCTTTGTTTTGTGTATATACGCACACTTTGGATTTTAATTTTGTAAATCTACTCCAGGGTCACTCCTGCCCGTTTCCTACAGTTATGGAATATCACAGCCTGTAGACCAGATCATCTAGTCCTCTTGTATAGGGGAGGACTCTGTGTTCCAAGGAAGGTCAATGGTTTATTCAACGTGCCTAGAGATTGCTGGGCTGATGTTCTCTTTCTCATCTACTGGTAATCCTTTTCCTATTTAGGCTAGATTCTTTATGACAGGATTTTTTTTCAATTGCTGTTACATAGCACAAAGGAAGTAAAACAAAAACCCTGTTTACTTTTGTAGGTTACTTGAGTGACTCATATTTTATCTGAGTTTTGTCAACTTTATAGTGTTTGGAAAAATTCCCTTAGACAAGAGGAGAATTTACTTTATGCCAAGTATAATGGAGAATTTTATTTTATTTTATTTTATTTATTTATTTTTTTGAGACGAGTCTCACTCTTGCCCAGGCTGGAGCGCAATGGTGCAGTCTTGGCTCACTGCAGCCTCTATCTCCTGGGCTCTAGTGATCTCCCAACCCCAGTTTTCTGAGTAGCTGGGACTACAGGTGTGTGCTGCCATCATGTCTGGCTAATTTTTTGTAAAGACTGAGTTTTGCCATTTTGCCCAAGCCGGTCTTGAACTCCTGGGCTCAGGTGATCCATCGACCTTGGCTTCCCAAAGTTCTGGAACTACAGGCATGAACACCTCGCCCAAATGGGGAATTTATTTTAGTATTGTGAAAATGTGTGTTAGTTTGGACATTTGTATACTGTGTTACATCCTATGATATATATTCTCCTCCTCTCCCGGCCTTTTGGTAAGTTATATATATTGCTGTTGTAGAGCTTTTAGCCAATAATCAGATACATGAAAACCTTCTTTTTTTATTAGGTATTTTCCAGCAGATGCCACAGCTGAGATGCTAGAAGAATGGCGACCTTTAATGTGCCCTTTTGATGTAACCATGCAAAAGGCCATCACTTACTTTGAAATATTTCTTCCTACCTCCCTTCCTCCAGAACTTCATCATAAAGGTTTTAAGTAAGTATATGCATATCTTGACAAATTCTAAAAATACAGCAGGAAATACACATATAGAAACTAGTAAAGCAATAACAAGTAGAAAAATCGTTTTTGCAAACTCAGCCATTATTGTACTTCAAGTTTATTATACTTGAAGTGTGTTAAGGCTAAAACGGTTATAAGATTGAAAGTAAAGAGATGACACCCAAATAAGATGAGGGCTTTAATTTAAGAAATTAAGAGAAAGAAAGAATTGCCAGAAGGGGTAATAAAAGGAAAACAGATAAAAGGAGAAAGTCAGGGAAAAGGAAGTAGAAAATTGAAAGCAATTGTTAAATAAGAATGGACAGTACTTAGTAATGAAGCAGAAGTTTAATTTGTGAGATCAGATTTCTTAAATCATGAAAGGAATATTCAGACAAAAACTCCATTATTTTATTAAGTTTATAACTTCAGTATTATTTTTTTCTAGTTATGTAGTTATCAGTAACAATAGATTATAAAAAATACAAAGGATACCTGGCATTGAACTACTTTAAAGTCACTTGCTATTCATAACAACATTTTTCTTTTTTAGACTTTGGTTTGATGAATTAATTGGCCTTTGGGTTTCGGTGCAAAATCTCCCACAGTGGGAGGGGGTAAGTATACCTTTTTTCCCCTATAGTTTTGTTTTTCTTTTCTTTTCTTTCCCCACCCCCCCCCATACTTTTTAAATTTGGAGAAAAATATTAATAGATCATTTGGTAAGTAACTTGAAGTTCCTTAGGATTGGCTGTTAGCCCTGTTATGATCAGTTCCTTCTCAATTTTATATTATTTTATTTGTTGTATTCTAACAAAAGTATACATTTATTTTGGTTTTATCAGTATTTAGGAGTATACACATGTATTGTAAAATGCATGAAATGTAAGATCCTGTTGTTTGTTTTCTTTGGTACCTGTACTGTCATGGTGCTGGACGTATAGTGGATATTTTCAGCATATTTGTTGGATTCAACTTTTCTATATTCATTGTGGATGGTGCTTTGTCATTTTACTTTTTAGGAGCATTTTACCTGCAGCTGATTTTAAATGTGTGACGTGAATCAATTTACATTTGGAGGTTTTTTTTAAAAAAAAAAAAACTAAGTCATAAACTATTTAAATTGATTGCACTAATGATTGCTGAAAAGAACAAATGGAGGAGGGGTGTGACTATGACACTTAACAACAACAACAAATGTATTAACTTTGTCCTTTTTGTTTACTTTCAGCAACTAGTAAATCTCTTTGCTCGATTGGCTACAGATAATATAGGGTACATAGATTGGGATCCATATGTACCAAAGGTAATTAACATTTTGGGGGAAAGCCAGTCATGATGGTATGCACCTGTAATCCCAGCTGCTCAGGAGGCTGAGGCAGGAGAATCGCTTGAACCCAGGAGATTGAGGTTGCAGTGAGCCAAGATCGCACTACTGCACTCCAGCCTGGGTGACAGAACTAGACTCTGTCTGGGGAAAAAAAAGAACATTTTGAACATAAATACAATAGCGCCGACAACAATTCTGTGTTATAAAGGAGAAAGGTTTTTTCTATGCCAATTCCAAGTGGCACATAAAATTTTCTTTGATCATTAGTAAACACATATACAAATGATTTACAGGGCTGGGTCCAGTTACCTTTTCTAAAGGTAATTAGACCACATGAAGGTATCATAAATGTGTTTTCTTATGCAGGATATGAACTATGAGTATCAAAAGTAATTTGGAAAGTACTAAGTATATTATCAAGAGCATCGTACATTTGTACCTTCCAATGCATTTTGTGTATCGTATTTGGTTGCTCCTCTGCAGTGTTGCCCACTTTTTAGGTCACATTATATATTTTCCTATAGTAAATAAAGCTAGATATTCCAGGTGTATCTTCAGTATTATTTCACCTGCAGTAGAATAACCTGTGGAGCTGCAGTAGGGCTGGGTGATTCTGATGCACACACTTACATTAGAGCAAAGCTGGGGAGCAGCTGAATGCAAATGCTCTGTTTGCTTTTGCTTGTGATGTCTTCCTCTCTTGTTTGGCCATTAGAAACTAATTGAGGAAGAGAAATCGTTTCTCCTCACCTTTGGGCCCCTACCTATTGGTAATGATAGATTTGGAATATAAATTTAATTTTATTATAATATAGTTGTTAAGTGATTGACTAAAATACAAATTCTTAGGGAAAAATCAAATCACCATTAAAATTTTGAAAGGGAAAGCAATCTGCTAGAAGATACTTGCATTTAGGTTGGTGCTGTTGTGCATGCTTGACATGGAATAGGAGCTTAGGAAAAACTATTCGTGCATTTGGGACAAGAAAGGAGTCAAAATATTTCATGTTTAGTCACAGTATGTGTGTTTTTGCCTTTTTATATTTAGCCATAAATAATCACATTTTGTCTGTTCTTTGGATGCATGGACACAACTGCTTTATGTCCTTGTGCCTGTGACCTCAGAGTGTCATACAGCACATCTGTTGATATTTATATGTAATTTTTAAAGAGTAAAGCAAGTTACCAAATACTATGTAATTTCACTTAAAAACCCTTGTGATAAAATGAGAATATCTTCAGTAACACTAATATACAGCACTTACTAAAGAATTATTTTGATACCTGCAAATATCCTTAATTATTGTTTTTTCTTTTAAAAGATATTTACAAGAATTCTGAGAAGCTTGAACCTCCCAGTGGGAAGCAGTCAAGTGTTAGTCCCAAGATTTTTAACAAATGCTTATGATATTGGACATGCTGTAATATGGATCACCGCCATGATGGTTTGTAATACATTATATTTGTTTTCTATAGTTTACTCCTATTTCGTGTTAACTTTATAAAAATTCTGGATAGTCACAGAAGTTGATAACAGTGGCTTGGTTGGTGACGTGATTCTTGGATATTTTCTGATGTCGCAAGCTCATGTTTATCAAATCCAGAATATAGTGGTACCATTTTGAAATCTCCCTAACCAATAGACATTATAAGTAGAGTCCTAAATTAGAGTTTTGAGGGATTTGCAGTGTCTCACATTTTTACTGTCCGGGAACCAGACTTGTAACCCAAAAGACTTTCCCAAGGTAGGATTACAACTCGGGATTTGCGTGTGCTTAGACTCCATTACTTACTCACTGCTAATGTTCACATGAAACATTATATTGAACATAAAGCTTACTAACAAAGTAATCTTTGTGAAGGGAGAGATGTGAAGGATTATTTTGTTGACATCATTAAAGGAAAGTGAAGACATATTCACAAGCTTAGATTTCAGTGTCATCTTTCAAATAATATTAGGATAACTTTCTATTATAATTTTCTAGCTTATCATTCATATATTGCTTCTGCAACTATTTCTTCGTATTCCATTTTACACATTAGCTTGTTTCTGTGGAAAAGCCAATTTTTTTAATGTAAAAGTTTACTTCTTAAATTTCATTGTAAGAAAAACAAATTTAAGCCCCCTTTGTTTTTGCCATTTTATTGTTAAACAGAAAAATCTCATTTTTCTTAATTGGTAGGAGCAAACACTGAAGGATGTTTACTATCTTACATATGCAGTGAGTTGACACTGGATTTTTGGGGGCTACAGAATTGGATAGTGATTAGTATTAGTTATTGTTTGAATGAGTTTTGCTCTGCTTTCTCACACAGTTCTCACTGGCAGCTTCATTTTGTGTTAAGTGTGAAAATATGGCCAAGTGCCATGGCTCACGCCTGTAATCCTAGCACTTTGGGAAGCCAAGATGGGAGGATAGCTTGAGCCCAGGAGTTTGAGACCAGCCTGGACAACATGGCGAGACCCTGTACAAAAAAAACAAAAGTAAAGTAAAAGTAAGCATGGGCATGATACCACGTGCCTGTGGTACTAGCTCCTCAGCAGGCTGAGGTGGGAGGATCGCTTGAGCCTAGGAGATTGAGGGCTGCAGTGAGCCGTGTTTGTGCCACTGCACTGCACCCTGGGCAACAGAGGGAAGCCCTATTTTTTTTTTTTGAGACAGAGTCTTGCTCTATCGCCCAGGCTGGAGAGCAGTGGGGTAATCTCGGCTCACTGCAACCTCCACCTTCTGGGTTCAAGCGATTCTCCTGCCACAGCTTCCCAAGTATTTGGGACTACAGGCACCTGCCACCAGGCCTGGCTAATTTTTGTATTTTTAGTAGAGACAGGGTTTCCCTGTGCTGGCAAGGCTGGTCTCGAACTCCTGACCTCAAGTGACCTGCCTGCCTCAGCCTTACATCAGGTTTTTTATGCCTGATGTTAGCATTCTTGGTAATTTTAAGATGATAATCTTAGTGATAAATTTTAGTATCCAGGTTATTTGCTACAGAACAGTAAAATACACTGTTTGCTATCCCAAGTTGACAGGTATTTTTTTAGTTTTTTATGTTGGTTCAAGTAAGCTGCCCTTATTTGTAGTAGAATATTTTGAGTTGATTTGCATGAAGTTCATCAGGGAATTGTTTTTGACTCTTATTTAAAGGTAGAATTGATTTTTGTCATCAAGTTGACTATAAACTGCATTAGTGATTTACATATAGGCTTGGGCCTGTTGACCTCTGTTTTTATAGTATGATATGGGTACTGACATTTTTACTTTTTTATCTGGACAGGGTGGACCAAGTAAGCTAGTGCAAAAACACTTAGCTGGTTTGTTTAACAGCATCACATCTTTTTACCATCCTTCAAATAATGGGCGCTGGCTGGTGAGTAACTTCATTTTGCATTATAGGGCTTGGAATTTTAAAGATATAGTCATCCTTGACTATTGCCTATTGTGTGACCTATAATACATTTTCTGTCCTTCATAGCCTTAGCTATATGTAAATGCTTACATTTAAATTAAATTACTGTGTTGTAGAGCATATAAATTAAATAAGACAATATCGGTGTGGTAACTGTTGACAACATGCCTCAGTTTTGCAAAAAAATGGTAACAAAAATGGCTTAGAAGCATGGAACCATCTTTTCAGTTTTATCTTGTTACCTGTTTTTGTTGTTTTTTTAAGTTGGCCAGTTAAAATGGCTTTCATGTAATGGAAAATTTATGTGCTAGCAATTTTTTTAGACTGGAATTTGAAACTCATTTTCATTAATTATTAGGAATAATAGGAATTTATGATAATAGGAATAAATAATAGGAATAAAAGGAATAATAATAATTAGGAATAATTAATTGGTAACTTTTAATTCTGTCTAGTTATGCTGTGCAATTCTTTGTAATAAGATAATAAGAACTGTTATTTTAAAAATCTTTTCTCAAGAAGCTAGAGAGCAACCATGAATATCTATGTGGGAAAGTAGACCCTACTTAGAACTTGTTGCTTCTGTGTCCCCAGAACAAGTTAATGAAACTACTTCAGCGGCTGCCAAACAGTATTGTTAGAAGATTGCATCGTGAAAGATACAAGAAACCCTCTTGGTTAACTCCTGTGCCTGATAGCCACAAGCTTACTGATCAAGATGTTACAGACTTTGTACAATGCATTATTCAGCCTGTCCTCTTGGCTATGTTTAGCAAAACTGGTAGTTTAGAAGCAGCCCAGGCTTTGCAGAATCTTGCACTCATGAGACCTGAATTAGTAATACCCCCTGTACTTGAAAGGTAAGTGGTGAGTGGGAGTCTGAGCCATAGCTAGGTTTTTCTTTTGGTCTGCTCAGCTTGATTCTCTTTTCTCCTCTGTGGCTTCTTAGAGGAGAAGCAGGACATTTTAATGTAATGATTGGTAACTTGATAAAGGTTTATTGGAAAGAAAAAAATTGAAATGAAATGGGTAACACATCTTTTGGGTTATTCACACATTTTAGTTACCAAAATTTTGTGCTTATGAATTAAGATCTGGCCTTTTTTTTTTTTTTTTTTTTTTTTTTTTTTGAGACGGAGTCTCGCTCTGTCGCCCAGGCTGGAATGCAGTGGCCGGATCTCAGCTCACTGCAAGCTCCGCCTCCCGGGTTTACGCCATTCTCCTGCCTCAGCCTCCCGAGTAGCTGGGATTACAGGCGCCCGCCACCTCGCCCGGCTAGTTTTTTGTATTTTTTAGTAGAGACGGGGTTTCACCGGGTTAGCCAGGATGGTCTCGATCTCCTGACCTCGTGATCCACCCGTCTCGGCCTCCCAAAGTGCTGGGATTACAGGCTTGAGCCACCGCGCCCGGCCCGATCTGGCCTTTTTTTTAAGATCAAAATGTTGAGTGTCACTAAGGATTGAGAACATGGTAGTGAAAGTGGTTTTTGGATTTCTTTCTTAGAATCAGTGATAGAGAAGAAAATTGTATTTGTTATTTTCATGTATTATATCAGGTGTGTTGTTTTTACAGAGTAAATTTTATTTTATTCATTTTGGTTTGTGTGTTGAAATGGTAAGGAAAACTCTTTACTTACCTAGCCACTGTCACAGAATAGGCGTGATGTACTTACAAAGAGAGAGACAGCTACTTTTTTTTTTTTTTTTGAGATGGAATTTTGCATTAGTCCCCCAGGCTGGAGTGCAAATCTTGGCTCACTGCAGCCTCTGCCTTCCGGGTTCAAGGATTTCCCCTGCCTAAGCCTCCTGAGTAGCTGGGATCACAGGCGCCCGCCACCACACCCAGCTAATTTTTGTATTTTTAGTAGAGACAGGGTTTCACCATGTTGGCCAGGCTGGTCTGGAATTCCTGACCTTAGGTGATCCACTCTCCTTGGCCTCCCAAAGTGCTGGGATTGCAGGTGTGAGCCACTGCGTCCGACCTACTCTTAATTTTTTGAGAGCAATTTTTAAAGTAATTTGTTCAAGAGTAAATTACTTAAGCTTTCTGTTGTACCTCTGCTTCCTCTACTGGCTGAACTTAAGCTTTATGATCTCTCTCTAAATGTTTTTGTCAAATATAGAGGAGGAATGTTAGTTTTTAGAACCTAGAAGGATCTATCCATTGAGTTCCATAAAAATTTGTCCAAGGTCCCTAGTGGCAGAATTCAAACTATAGCCTATTTCCTGTCTTATTGTTGAGACAGAATAAGTATTGGTCATATTTACTTGGGGGGGAAGAGTACCATGTTCAAGGTCTTAACCAAAATGGGCCTCCATTATCTATAATTTTCAGCTGTTTATGCTGCCTTACCCGCCCTCATTGCCATAAATATTCAAGTTAGACAGCACTTCATTTTCCCAACGTACCTTATTTTTACATACACATCTTGGGGCATTGAAACTCTTCCAGCATATAGAACTTAATTAGGAAATGGAGTGGGGGAAGATAGGCAGTTTCCTGTCTGTCTTCAATCCCCGTATTCTTTGCTTCTTGGCCTCCACAGAGTAGCAGAAGCTAACAGTTAATGGCAGGTTCCCTGATGCTCCCTGGAGAGGTGGGACTTCATCTTTTTGCTTAGCTAAAATTTTGAAGTTTGGAGTGTTTTTGATGTTTCTTTCTCTCTTTTTTTGGGACAAAGTCTCGCTTTGTTGCCCAGGCTGGATGGAGTGCGGTGGCGCTATCCCGGCTCACTACAAGCTCCGCCTCCCAGGTTCACGCCATTCTTCTGCCTCAGCCTCCTGAGAAGCTGGGACTACAGGCGCCCACCACCACACCCGGCTGATTTTTTGTATTTTTAGTAGAGAGGGGGCTTCACGGTGTTAACCAGAATGGTCTCGATCTCCTGACCTTGTGATCCGCCCGCATCGGCCTCCCAAAGTGCTGGGATTACAGGCGTGAGCCACCGCGCCTGGCAGTTTTCAATGTTTCTTTACTTCCCCTTTGTTTTGTGATTTTCAGCTGATTAATTATGAATAGTGAGCTAAATTCTTAGTAGAAAGAACAAAGCTTATAAATAAATAGACCCATTTTTCTTTAGTCCTAAAATTTTGGACAAATTTAATACCAGCATATTAAGTGATATTGAATGCTTGGCCAAGATAAATAATAAACCAAATTGACAATACAATGACATTTTTTGAGACTTTCAATTGTAATTTTGTGCTGCTTTGAAGTGGCATGACCTTTTTAAATTTTTATTCTTTTATTTATTTATTTTGAGACAGACTCTCACTCTGTCACCCAGGCTGGAGTGTAGTGACATGATCTCAGCTCACTGCAACCTCCACCTCTCGGGTTCAAGCGATTCTCCTGCCTCAGCCTCCCGAGTAGCTGGGATTTACAGGTGCCTGCCACCATGCCCAGCTAATTTTTGTATTTTTAGTAGAGATGGCGTTTTACCATGTTGGTCAGGCTGATCTTGAACTCCTGACCTCAAGCAGTCCACCTGTCTTGGCCTCCCAAAATGCTGGGATTACAGGTGTGAGCCACCATGGCTGGCCAAAGATTTTATTTTTAATTAAAGCAAAACTTTTTTGAAAACTAAAAATGTAGGAAAAAAATTTTAGACGCTTAGTTTTACATCTCCAAGAAAGCTTCTGTTAAAGAGTTTGGTATGTTTTCTCCATTAAAAAAAATAATAGTAAGTGACTAGTCTGGCTTACGCCTGTAGTCCCGGGACTTTGGAAGTCTGAGGAAGATGGATTGCTTGAACTCAGGAATTTGAAACCAGCCTGGGCAACATGGCAGAACCCTGTCTCTACAAAAAAAAAATACAAAAATTAGCCGGGAGTGGTAACGTGTGCCCGTAGTCCCAGCTACTTGAGAAGCCAAAGTGGGAGGGTTACCTGATCTGGGTGATGTGGAGGCTGCAGTGAGCTATGATCACACCACTGCACTCCAGCCTGGGGCAGAGTAAGACCCTGGCTCCAGGGTTGGGGGTGGTTAGGGGAAAGAAACTGTGGAGTATTTGTAACTTGTTATTCCACTGACTGACCATTAGATTAGTATAATATAGATTAGGACAGCTGAAATAAAGCAGTATCTACCAGTTGATGTTCTTTAGGGGTTTTTTTGAGACAGAGTCTTGCTCTGTCGCCCAGGCTGGAGTGCAATGGCATAATCTTGGCTCACTGCAACCTCCACCTCCCAGGTTCAAGCGATTGTCCTGCCTCAGCCACCGGGGTAGCTTGGATTACAGGCATGCGCCACCACACCCCACTAATTTTTGTATTCATATAGAGACAGGGTTTCACCATGTTGGCCAGGCTGGTCTCAAACTCCTGACCTCAGGTGATCTGCCTGCCTTGGCCTCCCAAAGTGCTAGTGTTACAGGTGTGAGCCACCACACCCCGACTTCTACCAGTGTGTTCTTTTTTCACTGTGGAATTTGCATGAAAAGAGTTGGTAAGGTAGCAGGGGATTGGGGACATGTGCAATAAATAATCTGTGTATCTTTCCTTTATTTGTGTACAGTAATGTCTCCCCTTATTGGTGAGGGATGTGTTTGAAGACCCCCAGTGTATACCTGAAACCATGGATAGTACTGAACCCTATGTATACCATGTTTTTTTCACATACATGCATACCTGTGATAGTTTAATTTATAAATTAGGCCCAGTAAAAGATGAACAACAATCATAAAATAGAACAATTATAAAAATACGTTGTTCAATATAATAAAAGTTATGTGAATATGGTCTCGTTCTCAGGACACTGAAATACTTGGTTAACCTTTGTTAACTGAAACTACGGAAACTGCAGATAACGGGGCTACTGTAATTCTGTTAACTTTGATAGCAGATTTTCACTCTAAGTATTTTGCTGACTTATAAACCTTTAAGTCAAAGTACAGTTTATGAATTTACAATATTTAATGTATTATGGTATTATGCATATCTGTGATGGAGACTTTAAAAATTCTGTTTTCAAACTGTAGAACGTATCCTGCATTAGAGACATTAACAGAACCTCACCAGCTCACAGCCACTTTAAGTTGTGTAATTGGAGTAGCCCGCAGTTTGGTATCAGGAGGCAGATGGTTTCCTGAAGGTCCTACACATATGCTACCTCTGTTGATGAGAGCATTGCCTGGGGTGGATCCAAATGACTTTAGTAAATGCATGGTGAGTATATTGATGATTATACACTCTATATTTAGGTAGGAGGCAAAGTAACTTCTCAGTGACAAAAGGTTGGAGAACTTTATGCGTAAGCCTAATATAAATATGAAAATAAATATTGTATAACTTCATTATTAAAGTAACAGTTATTTATTTATTTATGTAGAGATGGAGTCTTGCTCTGTCACCCTGACTGGAGTGCAGTGACATGATCTCGGCTCACTGCACTGCGATCTGCCTCCTGGATTCTAGCGAGTTTCCTGCCTCAGCCTCCTGTGTAGCTGGGATTACAGGCACACGCCACCACGCCTGGCTAGTTTTTGTATTTTTAGTAGAGACAGGGTTTCACCATGTTGGCCAGGCTGGTCTGGAACTCCTGACCTCAAGTGATCCACCCACATCGGCCTCCCAAAGTGCTGGGATTACAGGTGTGAGCCACTGCGCTCAGCTGACAGCTAGTTAATTATGAAGACTCTTAAAGTGTTTAATTCTAAATGAGGAATACCCAGAGAAACTGTTGTGGGATTTTGATCAAGATAATTTATTGGGGTAATTTATTGTAGTTCATGGTATACTTGTATTTCTGAATTAGAATTATGTAATGTTGAAAATCCTTTGTATCTTTCCACAGATCACATTCCAGTTCATAGCAACATTTTCTACTCTGGTGCCTTTAGTAGATTGTTCATCTGTACTACAAGAAAGAAATGACCTCACAGAAGTAAGAGTATTTTATGGTTATAAAAGGGCGAAGATGTTCTAATTATTATTGCATATGCATAGTAACACTTGACAGTTTAGAAACAACTTGGGAAGGAAAATTACCATTTTGTGACTGGAATGGTACATATGGAGGGCCAGGACATCATTGGCAAGAGAGTCTACAGAGCACCCATCATAGGAGGTGGCTCAAAAATAGGCCGTTTCTATAAACTTCTGACATCTGGAGGTGTATTTCAGTTTTATGTCACTTTTCAATGTTTTGTTAAGCAAAAAATGGTGATTATTTTATTTTTCAATCATCTTAGGTTAGTAATAAATCTGTCCAAGGGATTGACATCTAATGAAGATTTTCTTCTTCATTTCTGTCTGGCTTTTTCAGAACTTCTCTCTCTTTTTTTTTTTTTTTTTTTTTTTTGACATGGAGTCTTGCTCTGTCACCCAGGCTGGAGTGCGGTGGTGTGGTATCGGCTCACTGCAACCTCCACCTCCTGGTTCAAGTGATTCTCCTGCCTCAGCCTCCCGAGTAGCTAGGACTACAGGTGCGCACCACCAGGCCTGGCTAATTTTTTGTATTTTTAGTAGAGACGGGGTTTCGCCATGTTGGCCAGACTGGTCTCGAACTCCTGGCCTCAAGTAATCTACCCGCCTTGGCCTCCCAAAATGCTGAGAGTGCAAATGTGAGCCACTGTACCCAGCCCCCAGAACTATCTTCTTTAATGCAAGCATGTCGCCCAGGCTGGAGTGCAGTAGTGCCATCTTGGCTGACTGCAGCCGCTGCCTCCCGGTTTCAAATGGTTTTTGTGCCTTAGCCTCCCGGGTAGCTGGGATTACAGGCGTGTGCCACCATGCCTGGCTAATTTTGTGTGTGTGTATTTTTAGTAGCAATGGGGTTTTGCCATGTTGGCTAGACTGGTCTTGAACTCTTGACCTCAAGTGATCCGCTCGCCTTGGCCTCCCAAAGTGCTAGGATTGTAGGCATGAGCCACAGTGTCTGGCCAGCCACTGCACCTAGCCGAAAGCATGTTGTTGTTTGTTTTTTTTGGACATTCAGGTAGTGAGAGACTAGACTTTACATATATCAGCAGTTTTGAAAACTGAATTTATAATAAAGATAGCTGCTTGACTTCTGTATTTGGCCCTTGTAAAATAACATTAATTGCTTCTTTTCTTTGGTTCCTAGAAAGTAGTAGATCAAGTCGTTCTAAATTGATAGGCAAGTATGGTGCTGTTTCTCGTAGTACCCAATATAATGGTTTAGTGTAGATATATTTGGCAGGCAATAATTGAGTTTTGTTAGTTCAGGGAAAAAAAAACTAAGGCTATATGTAATCTTTCTTTGCATTGGGACATTATAGGTGGAACGAGAACTTTGTTCAGCCACAGCTGAATTTGAGGACTTCGTCTTACAATTTATGGACAGGTGAGCTTGTAACCCACACCAACATTTAGCTGACATTCTAGAAAATGACTCTTCTATCCCAGAAACTGTAGTTTATTTCTGCATTATAACCTTTATTTAGCTACTACTGGTGCTCCTGAAGTTATAAAAGGATAATCGATTTGTGAACTACGTAGAAATTAAGTAGCTATCACTTGAATAGTTAGGACAATAGAGAGTTACCTAATCACCACCAAAAATGTCAAACCAGATTTTAGTTGCTGAAATTATGCTTTGTTTGGATTATTTAGATGCTTTGGACTTATAGAAAGTAGCACATTGGAGCAAACAAGAGAAGAGACAGAAACTGAGAAAATGACACACTTGGAGAGTTTGGTCGAATTAGGTCTGTCTTCTACGTTTAGTACAATCCTCACCCAATGTTCCAAAGAAATATTTATGGTAAGAACATTGCTACAAAAATTAAACTTCCAGCTTTTAAGTTTCATTTGATGTTTTAAAATTGACTTCAGGTTACTTTGTGTATATCATGCAGTTTATCATTTACATTCATACTGAAGTTTTAAAGAAATGTACAGTTGCTCCTCATTATTTGCAAATTTCATATTTGCAGATTTACCTATTTGCTCTAATTATTTGCAACCCGAGAATCAAAGCTTTTGTGACTGACAAAAATTTAGTTACCTAAATTTGATCTCACATATACCATGTGTTCTCAGCTGAGAGCAAACTAGGCACTCTGCCTTCTTATATCCAGCTCCACTTAAACAGCTGTCCCCTTTGCGATCTATTTAATGCCATATTTTTACATTTTTGTGCTTTTTGTTGGTGATTCTGCTGTTTAAAAATGTCAAAAATGACTCCCAAGCGTTTAGTGTTTAAAGTGGTTTAAAGGGTTCCTAAGCATAAGAGAGTTGTGCTATGCCTAATGGAAAAAACACTGTGCTGGGTAAGTGTCAACAGGCATGGGTTATAGTGCTGTTGACTGGGGATTAAATGTTAGCGAATCAACAATATGTATTAAATAAGTTGTCTGTAAACATAAACACACTTAGGATTATGTATTGTTCAGTTGATGAAAATGTTGTCACTATAGGTTCACAGGAACATAATCCTGTATTTCCCCTGGGAGCAATGGTTCAGTATTTGCTAGTTCAGTTGTCACAGCAAATTTATAGAACATGACTACCATGAACAACAAGAAACAACTGTATTGTTTAATTTTACAATTAAAAACAATTACTCAGCTGAGTTTTAGAAATTGCTTATGACATCACTCGCATGATAGAAATTAAATCCTAAGACTAATTGATGGATTAGAAGTAGTTATCTTCATAAGACATTCAGTAAGCATTGACTTATTCAATATTGGTTGGTACCTGTTACCTGTAGTGTGGTACCTATTATCTGTAGCCTTTAAGACTCCACTTTATTTTCATTTCTGTTTTTTCTCCCGTCATCTGTAATTATCACTGTTAAATATGTTAATCCTGAAAGCCAAATTGCCTTACAACTGGGTGAAATAAATGCTATGATTATGTTAGTATAAAGAAATGAACACAAATCATCTCTTGTTTAACCAAAAGGAGTTGTTTATACTTTTCAGTATTATTAACCCAGGTTTAGAACTCATTGTTCCAATGAGCAAGTAAATTAAAGTTTTGTGACATGTTTGTAAAATAAATAGACTGCTTCGGGTCTTTTAGGGTAAGGATAGGTATCTAGTTTGTAGTTGTCAGGATGACAAATTATATTAGTTATTCCAAAAAATTCCCTTTGTTGTATTCAATTAGCCAGGAAGATAATTAAATTGCATTTGCTTCCACCAGGTATAATTTTATGTGTAGGGTTTCTGTGGCAAGTGAAATCTTATACCTCAATTTTTTTTTTTTTTTTTTTTTTTTTTGTGTATGTGTGTGTGAGACAGAGTCTCACTCTGTCACCCAGGCTGGAGTGCAGTGGCGCGATCTCGGCTCACTGCAACCTCCACCTCCCCAGTTCAAGCAATTCTCATGCCTCAGCCTCCTCAGCAACTGGGACTACAGGCATGCACTACCATGCCTGGTCAATTTTTGCATTTTTAGTGGAGACAGGGTTTCGCCATGTTGGCCAGGCTGGTCTTGAACTCCTGATGTCAAGTGATCCTCCTGCCTCAGCCTCCCAAAGTGCTAGGATTACAGGTGTGAGCCACCGCACCCAGCCAGTACCTCAAATATTTTGTTCAAGTTAGGATCGTGGACAAAGATGGTTCTTAGACCTGAAAGTAACATTATTAAACAAATTCTTATAAAATCAGATGGTTAAAAATTGCCCATTTGTTTAGTTTTGGAATTGTCTAAATATATATATCGTTTTCTTTTATGTTCTATAAGATGTTTAATTTTCTGAAAACATGCTCATTAGACATTTTCATTTCTTACATATCTTAACAGGTGGCCCTTCAGAAGGTTTTTAATTTTTCTACTTCACATATATTTGAAACAAGAGTAGCAGGTCGCATGGTGGCAGACATGTGCCGCGCTGCTGTAAAGGTGAGTTTATTTTTTTGAACTGATGTGTTAATGACTCAACAATCAACAAGTTTATATGGTTAATTATTTCACAGGTGCATGTATGCTTAAAATACATAGTTCTTTCAGTAGCTGCTTATTTATAGCTTTTTGTTACCACTGAAAATAATAATGCTAGTATATATTTGCCTTTCAAAAAAAAACTTATTTATACAAATATGTTTTCAGTGCTGCCCAGAAGAATCTTTGAAGCTCTTTGTTCCCCACTGCTGCAGTGTTATAACTCAGCTTACAATGAGTAAGTCATAAGGTCATTATTCTCTCTTTACAATTTGGGTAATTTTTTTTCTTGGTTTCTAAAACTGTTAATGACAACAGATTCTTTTAGCTACACAATATTTTGATTTGTAATTTGAGGAGAAATTGTCTCCAAAAAGGTATCATCCAGGTTGGCAGTAGCTTAAAAATGTTACTTTATTAATATTCGTATACAACAACCATCCAGAGGGTACCTTAAAAAATATCAGTTATTGGCCAGGTGCAGTGGCTCACGCCTGTAATCCAAGCACTTTGGGAGGCCAAGGCAGGCGGATCACAAGGTCAGGAGATCAAGACCATCCTGGCTAACATGGTGAAACCCCGTCTCTACTAAAAAAATAAAAATAAAAAAAAAAAAAAAATTAGCCGGGCGTGGTGGCGGGCACCTGTAGTCCCAGCTACTCAGGAGGCTGAGGCAGGAGAATGGCGTGAACCCGGGAGGCAGAGCTTACAGTGAGCTGAGATTGCACCACTGCACTCCAGCCTGGGCGACAGAGCGAGAGTCTTTCTCAAAAATAAATAAATAAATAATAAGAAGAATATCAGTTATTTTGTGAGATATAGAGAAGCAGAAGTCTTGGTTGGTGTGTTTATTTTCTTGAAAATTTTGTTTCTGCCTCCTTTTGGAGCAAGCTCAGCTTCATGAAGAAGAAATAATAAGTCTTCCTAAAAGAGGCTTTCCTCAGCTATTGGAAATATTAAATAGAAATATTTTAAAATGCTGTATTTAGTTGAATGCATAGTTTTTTTCCCCCCTAATACTATTTTGCTGCTTTTAGATGATGATGTATTAAATGATGAAGAGCTAGACAAGGAATTACTATGGAATCTTCAACTTTTGTCTGAGGTATTATAAATCTTTGGAATAAAAAACATGACTATGAAAACATTGACTTGCTTTTAGGATTTAGCTCTTCCTGACAAAATGACTTTAAAACATATGAAAAGTCTGAGCTTTGGAAATTTATGATGAGGCTTCAGAAAGTCAGAATATATCATACTCTTATTGTCAAAGGAGTGGTATAGTTGATCACTGCATGTTCAACCATCTACTTAACTTAGTTTTACCAGTTAATTCTAATATGGGTAACTCAGTAATTGAAAAAGTTGATCAGATTTGGGAATTTTTTTGGTCTACTATTTAAATTTGGCCATCAATCAAACTTAAGTTTTCTTTATCAGTTTTTTCGGAAGCTTAATTAGGGCTGGGCGCAGTGGCTCACGCCTGTAATCCCAGCACTTTGGGAGGACGAGGCGGGCGGATCATGAGGTCAGGAGATTGAGACCATCCTGGCCAACATGGTGAAACCCCGTCTCTACTAAAAATACAAAAATTAGCTGGGCGTGGTGGCATGTGCCTGTAATCCCAGCTACTCAGGAGGCTGAGGCAGGAGAACCGCTTGAACCCGGGAGGTGAAGGTTGCAGTGAGCCAAGATCGCGCCACTGCTCTCCAGCCTGGGCGACAGAGCGAGACAACGTCTCAAAAAAAAAAAAAAAGTTTAATTAGGTTTAGTCTTCTTAGGAGAATAGACTCTTTTGAAAGGGATGTTACTATGGTGCATGAAAACTTAAGCTCAGAAAATGTGTTTGATTTCACAAACAAATAATTAGAATACAGTTAAAATGAAAATCCTAAAATTAGTTAAAGTCATTTAGAGAAACACTATTTTAGACTATGTTAGTGGCCAAACATTGAACTTTGCATTAATGACTGGTTCTTGGTCTTTTAACCAAAATATCTTCAACTATTTTTTCCCTCTTTTTAGATTACCCGAGTGGATGGAAGGAAGTTGCTTCTTTATAGGGAGCAGCTTGTAAAGATTCTCCAAAGAACCCTACATTTAACCTGTAAGCAGGGTTACACTCTGTCTTGTAACCTTTTGCATCATCTTCTCCGTTCTACCACACTTATCTACCCTACAGAATACTGCAGTGTGCCAGGTGGCTTTGACAAGCCTCCTTCTGAATACTTTCCTATCAAGGCAAGCATTTTCAATACTTTAGGATTCAAGGATATGTTGATGTTTTTTTGTTTTAAGGCATTCAAAGTGTTATTTTTTTTGCATATAAAGATGTTAGTTTTTTATTTTTAAGATAGATTATTAAAACTATTATTGGAATGTGTGAAACTTGTGCTGTCTCACTTTGCATGGAACTAAAACTCTAGTTTTCTTTCCTGTTGGTATGTGAAACAACTTGGTATGCCGTATCTAATGTCTGTAGTCTAATATAATTTTATTGCTAAACTAAGCCTCACATAAACTCATTGTCACTTTTATAGTATCACTCTTAGAGCAAACTCATATTATAATGAGTACTCTTCAGGGAGACTTTTTTCAGGAGTGATAACGAAGAGGCAATAAGATGTTGTTTTCATGCAACTTTTTTGTATGTCATTTGCTAGCTTAGGTTTGGATTATGTGTACATTTTCTTTTAAATGTTAAAAATTGTGTATATGTATGTGGGTTTGTTGTTGTTGTTACCGTTTTTAATTTATCAACTTGCTGAGTAGATGCTGTTCTTTTCTAGGACTGGGGCAAACCCGGGGACTTATGGAATCTGGGAATCCAGTGGCATGTTCCTTCTTTAGAAGAAGTGTCTTTTGCCTTTTATCTTTTGGACTCCTTTCTTCAGCCTGAGCTTATCAAACTCCAACATTGTGGGGATGGAAAACTTGAAATGTCTAGGTTGGTTTTATTTTATAATTAGAGTTATTCAGTTGCAGAGTACAGACGTGTTTTGTCGCTTCATCTGTGGCATAGCTTATGTATTCATTTTCAATTGTGTTTTGAAAATCTGCTATACATGTACTTAAAAAATCATTTAATATAATGTTGTATAACAGAAAATTTGACAACACTTAAACATTTTAAACACAAAAAGTCTGGGTTTCTTTTTCTAATTTTTTTTTTATTACCTTCTACTTAGCAGGTTCACTTGTATATCTTTTGGAAAGTGTGGACGTAGATATACCTTCTTTGAAAGGAATGCCTGTTTTCCTAGACTCAGCTTAGATTTTATTGTGGTGTTCTCAAAATGTTATTTTGAGAATTATTTCTATGAGATTTTTGTTTCTTCTTCCACAGGTATTTAACAAGAAATAAGTATTTGAAACCATTAGACTTTCATAGTTTGAATCTTTGAAAGTTTCTGAAATAATAGCAAGAAAGTTAATGTGTCAAACGCCACAAATTTTTCATAAGCAGATTTAGGAATGGGCTTGGAGAAAGAAGTATGATTGACTAACATTAACTCTGTCGTGCTCTGAACTGCTTTTTGGAGTAAATGTTTAACTAGTCCCATTTTTAAAAGATGGAATAAGCTGGAAGATCTTCTGTAGCATTATTTCCTCTTTTTATTAGTGGCAGTGGTCTTCGGTAAAGGGATGCTTAAATTAACAATTGTTTCACAAAGGGCAGTTAATTATTGTTACTTGTGATTATTTAGAGCCTGTTTAAATGTAAGCAAGCATAGTGTTAGCAATAAATATATGTTTAATTGTTCTTTACTCTTGGTAAACTGAAGACATTTGTTATTTCTTTACCTTAATCATTTATATCCCCACATGATAAAACTTTTGTGCTAGGCTCTAGCAGGCTTGTTAAATAGGGATTTGGAGTCTTCTAAAATATGAAATGTCTTTCGTTTTTTTCTAGAGATGATATTCTACAGAGTCTGACTATAGTGCACAACTGTTTAATTGGCTCTGGAAACCTCCTACCTCCGTTGAAAGGAGAGCCAGTTACTAACTTGTAAGTAAAAATAACTACTTTATTTTGCCACTTAGCATATATTTTAGGTCTTAGTCACTTACTAAGTTATTGGTTTGTTATTGTTATTGCTGTTACTTCTGTATCAGTTTAACCTTTTTATTTGTCACTGTTAAGGTCAAAAATATCAGAGGTACAATTTAGGTCTATAAACCTGAAGGCTTTATTCAGATTTTCCCATGGTACCAGGATAGAGTAACTTCAGGTATTAATTTTAAAATATCAAATGTGAAGATATTAAGTTAATCTATTAGTTTACTGAGTTAATTAAAATAAATGATGTTCTTTTAAAAAGGAAAAATACTACTTTTTTTTGTCTGTAGCAAATGTTGATTTAGGATTTTGTAGCAAAAATCTTTTTTAAAAAAATAAAGATTTCTTCAATCTTATTCATTATGATTTTGAACTTTTTGTATCTGTCAGTTTGTTATGATTTTTTAAGTGTTTTCAGAGTGTTATTACTTTGAATGAATAGCTAAATTGAATCCATTGTTAGTTCTGCCATTTAAGGTGAAAAAAATTAAGTTAGAATAAAATCAGCAGAGGCCCAGTGTGGTGGCTTATGAGGCAGGCAGATCCTTTGAGTGCAGGAGTTCGAGATCAGCCCGGATGACATGGCAAACCCCTGTCTCTACAAAGAATACAAAAATGAGCTGGGCGTGGTGGCACAACCTGTAGTCCCAGCTGAGGTGGGAGGATTGCTTGAGCCTGGGAGGTGGAGGTTGCAGTGAGCCGAGATCATGCTGCTGCACTCTAGCCTGGGCAACAGAGTGAGACCCTGTCTCAAAAAAAATTAAAAAAAAAAAAGAAAAAGCATAAAATCAGCAGTATATATTAATTTTAGCTTAATTATTAAGTAGATAATAATTTAAATATATTAAGATCTTTTTTTCAACATCAGTATCTCATTACTAAGCAAGTTAATGAAATCACATGTAAATAACATTCAATTAGTAAGTGCCCTCTCTTCCCCCTCAAAAAACACAAAGGGGAAAATGATTTACTGATTTTGCAACAAAAACGTTAAAAAGCCTCAAGAAGTGGTTTCAAAATGTGGCTTACGTGTCTTTCCCATACTTTGTGTAGTCATTGTTTGGAGTCATGCATTTCCCATTTTTTTCACTCCAAAACATTGTTCTTAGGCATTGAGCTTTTTAGATTATTAAGTTTAAGAAGGAGAAGTTAGGGTCATTTCAGGTAAGGACATCTGTTATAAGTATGTCTAGGAATTTGCCGAATTCTTTTTTAAAGAACTTTTGTTTTTCATTAGTTTTGTTGTTTGATATAAGAGGATTTGTACCAGAAAAAAAGATTGATTTTGAATAATATTTAAAAATAAGAGCCTTCAAAAATTATTTTGATTTTCACCTATGATCTTAACAGTGTGTATTACAGTAAGAACTTGACCCTTTTATGGCATGCAAAAAGCTATTTCATACTTAGCAAACCTATCACGTCAGCAAATTGAGTTCTGCTTGAAAGTGTCAACAATTAGAATTGTGGTCATTTAATCCAACAATTTAAGAGCAAAAGCATGTGTTTTTAATGTTAGTAAATTTTTAGTACTGAGTGATCATTAGGATGCACTGCTGAAGGGTCTGCTAAAGAGGCCAAGGAATTTTCCTTGCAGTTCGTATCAGCCTGTGTCTTGATGACATGTACATTGTAAGAGTGAGTTGAAGCAAAAGGCTTTATCCTTTGAAATAAATGTGCATCATGACAAAAGCTTCATATATTTGATTATTATAAAACCAATTAGATTTTTGTATAATGAAGTGCATTTTAATAAGGAAAAGAATATATTATGATAATCTTATGAATACCATATAATACAGACTATTAGTTTATATTACTATGTATTATAAGCTATAAAATTGATCCTGAGTATCCTTTTATTGGCTTTTCCCAGAAAAGTTAAAAAGGAAACATAAATTTAGCCTGAAAGGTTTTGCGTTTTAGCGCTTGCACATTTAGAGTGAAAATTTAATGTAATAATGTAATGAAGTAATAAAAATCTGTATTAAATATATGTACATGTTTATATATTTAAACATATATAGATAAAAATATAAAATGCTTCCTGATATATACCTAATAATATAATGAAATAAAACTTCAATTTTTAAAAATCATTGAATAATACGTATTTTTAGGGTTGTTTTTAGTTACATATATCTGTGGGGGATAGTGATTATATAAAGTAGAATTAAGAATAAATGAACATCTCTTTGCCTTTGAATTGCCAAAAGAGGGAGTTTTAAGTCTTCCTTTGGCTTTTACAAGTTCTTAATGGAATTGTATTTAATTTATAACTGTTATTACCTTCAGCTGAAGCTTTATTTTGGCAAAGTATAGCTTTTGACATTTATTTCCTATGTGTAACATTTTTACTTTTTTTTAACAGATGGTTAATCTCATAAAGTATCATAAAATAGCCTTTAAAATTTCTAAAATGCTTATTTTAATATAGGTTAGTAATTGTTAAAATCTTCTAAATCTAAATTGATTTGAAAAAACTAATACAGTTATTCCAATAGATGGTCCCATTGTTCTTTGATACAAATTCATACTGCCTGGTGTGAAGAATGAATATCTATAGCATAATTTATGGTGATTATCAGCAGATCAGTTTGAAACTAGTAGAGAAAGAGAATTAACTTAGCACGTTAGTGGCCGGGCGCGGTGGCTCAAGCCTGTAATCCCAGCACTTTGGGAGGCCGAGGCGGGTGGATCACGAGGTCAGGAGATCGAGACCATCCTGGCTAACATGGTGAAACCCCGTCTCTACTAAAAATACAAAAAACTAGCCAGCGTGGTGGCGGGCGCCTGTAGTCCCAGCTACTCCGGAGGCTGAGGCAGGAGAATGGCGTGAACCCGGGAGGCGGAGCTTGCAGTGAGCCGAGATCGCGCCACTGCACTCCAGCCTGTACGACAGAGCAAGACTCCGTCTCAAAAAAAAAAAACTAAAAAAAAAAAACTTAGCACGTTAGTTGCTCCATAGGAAATGGGAAAATGTACTAGGTCAGGGAGAAAATGAAACACATAATTGTTATATGAATATTTTAGTGTAATGTCTTAAGATGTCTGAGGAAAATATCTATTGTTAATAACAGTTTGGCTGTGGTATTAGGAGACATTATGCATTTTCTGAAATACCAGCCCAGTTTTTAGAAGCACATAGCAATTCATGATTTTTTTTTTTTTTTTTTTTTTGAGACAGTCTTGCTCTGTTGCCCAGGCTGGAGTGAAGTGTGTGATCTCAGCTCACTGCGACCTCCACCTCCCGGGTTCAAGCGATTGTCCTTCCTCAGCCTCCTGAGTAGCTGGGATTACGGGCACCTGCCACCACACCCAGCTAATTTTTGTATTTTAATTTTTTTTGTGGTGGAGTTTTGCTTTTGTCACCCAGGCTAGAGTGCAATGGCGCTATCTTGGCTCACTGCAACCTCTGCCTCCCGGGTTCAAGCTATTATCCTGCCTCACCCTCTCAAGTAGGTAGTATTGCAGGTGTATGCCACCACGCCTGGCTAATTTTTTTTTTTTTTGTATTTTTAGTAGAGACAGGGTTTCACCATGTTGGCCAAGCTGGTCTCGAACTGCTGACCTCAAGTGATCTGCCTGCCTCGACCTCCAAAAGTGCTGGGATTATAGGCGTGAGCCACCACATTCAGCTTTATATAATTCTTTTTTAAAACATTTAAATTTATATAAATCTTAGGTAAAATTCTAGCTGGTATAATTTTTTTTGTCAGATTACTCAGTATTAAGATTGCCTTGTGTGTGTATTAGTAGTCTTTGTCTTCTGGAAGAAAGAGTACAGTGATTAAAAAAAAACCAAACAAACAAAAAAACCCCTAGAAGCTTAGTTTACTTCTTTTTTTTTCTTCTTTAAAAAAAAAATAGAGACAAGGTCTCACTATGTTGCCCAGGCTGGTCTCTGAGCTCAAGTGATCCTCCCACCTTGGCCTCCCAAAGTGCTAGGATTACAGGTGTGAGCCACCACACCGGCTTTTTTATTTATGTATTTATTTTTTTAGTTCTTTTGAGATAGGGTCTTGCTCTGTTGCCCAAGTTGGAATGCAGTGACACAATCTTGGTTCACTGCACTCTCCATCTCCTGGACTCAAGTGATCCTCCCACGTTAGCTCCCAAATAACTGAGACTGTAGGCGTAGGTCACCACGCCCAGTTAATTTTCGTATTTTTTTGTAGAGATGGGGTTTCGCTATGTTGCCTAGGCTGGTCTCAATTTCCTGAGCTCAGGTGATCCACCTGTCTCCACATCCAAAAGTGCTGGGATTACTGGCAGGCATGAGCCACCACGCCCCAGCCAAAGCTTAGGTTACTTTTTAGTTTTCCTGTGAAAATATCTAACTTAGTCCTAATAGGGTATGTGGGATGGTCTTAAAATCTCATTGTTCAGGGGAGTGGCTACTAAATGGGAAGACCTATCTTCTGTGCTATATTATTATATTAGAGATTGACAAAAAATAAAAAGCCATGTCCTAAGCATAAAAGTAAATGATCTACCTATTGGTATCCACTTTGGAGATCCCGTGTACCTTTGGGCCTTTAGCAATATAGAGTTACTAAATATCTTTTTTTTTTTTTTTGAAACGGAGTTTCACTCTCGTTGCCTAGGTAGGAGTGCAGTGGCACAATCTCAGCTCACTGCAGCCTCTGCCTCCCAGGTTCAAGTGATTCTCTAGTCTTAGCTGGGTAGCTGGGATTACAGGCATATGCCACCATGCCCGGCTAATTTTTGTATTTTTAGTAGACATGGGGTTTCAGCATCTTGGCCAGACTGGTCTTGAACTCCTGACCTCGTGATCCACCCACCTCTGCCTCCCAAAGTGCTGGGATTACAGGCGTGAGCCGCTGCGCCCAGCCACTAAATATCTTATACTTACTATAAACTTTACAGTTTCCAAGGATGGATATAATAAAGTAATTGTGGGTAATTAAGCATAAATTTTTTCTTATTTCGTACCATTGAAAACAATTTGAATTTCTAACAGTTTTGTCAGATATCACAGGTTGCTGAATTAATCTTAAAATAAGACCTATTTTGCTCTTGGAACCTTTAGATAGTGTTTTAAGAGAAATATTTGTGGTATAGTTTATACTCATAATTCTACCTTTATAGATGTGGAAGTTGGATTATGTCTTTCCAGAGTCACAGGAATTTTGGACACTTGCCTTTAATCCTGAAATCGTCATTCATTTTTCCTTTTGCAGTCCATTCTCTAAATAATCTTTTAGGTCTAACCAGCTATCACAGGATGCAAAAAACTAACATCTAAAAAACAGGGTTACTCAAGGTAGAGGAGTCATTTTTCATCTCAAAATATTTCTTTACTTTGTGCCCCCTTTCCTCTGATAGATTTATTACGTTATTTTTAGTTAAATCATCCTTAGGATCTCAGCTTTTACTAACTTTTCACTCAAAGAAATTCATACTTAAGGTCTGATAGTGAGACCATTTCATTGATATGTGAAAGGATGTGTTGCTTATGCAATGAGGGGCAGGGCTAGCTAACCTCTCTTGGCACCTCCAGGAAACTACCCAGCTCTGCTGGGGGAGCTGCACACAGAAAAGGAAACAGTTACTACTCCACGGTGAGTAACCCTGTTTTCTCCTTATTTCACCTTCTGACTGTTTTCATTTATTTTTAAAAGCTTGTGTGTCAGACTTGGAAATAGTTCTTGTTTTCAGAGTTAATTTAAAATCTAGCAGCATATAAGATTTCTCTTTACTTAGCAACTCTTTGTTCACTTGGCAGGGTAAGAGCCAGGTTTTCGTTTGTGTTTGTAGTTATTATTGCTACCTAGGATTGAATTGGATAATAGAACACAAAAATAGGCCTAATTGTCTCTTGTGAAACATTTATACTTTGAAGGGAAAAAAAATCTTTTAGTGGCTTGGTTTTACATCTTTTATGTTTATTTTTATTTAGAAGGGGAAGGATTATTGGGAAGATAGGATGTTCTTTCACTTATACACAGGAAGAATTTTATATTATGGTTTACAGCTGTTTCATGACAATTCACCCAGTCTTCATTTACATATGTGATTTGTATTATATATTTTTTGTGTTAATAGTTATTTTTCACCATCCCTTCTTTCCTACCAGTGATTCTTTTCATAGTTCTGCTCTAATCATATCTAAAGAAGATTGCCATCTAGTGGTATGAATACTGTAGTTGTTGAACATTCATAGGTCTTTTTTTAGTGGCACAAATATTTTAATACATTTTACTATAAGTTAGGTGGCCTGGTACTATCTAGAAGCTATGAAGCAGATTTAACTTTATTATTATTATATAGAGGTGTTATTTACAGTATGTTGTGCTGGAATTATTTTTTTGAATTGTATTGTTCCTTAGGTTAAATGATAATATGGTTTATAAAATGAACTAGTGAATGAGTAGGATGGATTTCACATGGGGAAGGGGGAGGTAGTGATGGAATTTGATTTAACTTACATACTATTACTATAGCTTTTAGTCAGAATATAGATCTGTAAGACAGTGCCTTAAGCCTATTCACCTAAGATTATGTGCATAGCTAAAAGCTACTAGAACCATTTTATATATCAGAGATTACATTCTGGGCACAAGTAGATCTATAACGTCACAAAGAGATAGAGTCATAATATTTTACTTGGGTAATGGATAGAGATTTCTTTTCGTAAAAAATCTTCTAAAGGTCAGAAGAGGTAGAGCACTATGGCTCATTCCTATAATCCCAGTGCTTTGGGAGGTGGAGGTGGGAGGATTACTTGGGACCAGGCGTTTGAGACCAACTTGGGCACCATAGCGAGACCCTGTCTATACCAAAAAATAAATAAACAAATTAGCTGACTTGGTGGCGTTCAAGAGCCTGAAGTGTGTGTGAGTCCACTTGAACTGGGAAGGTTGGGGCTGCAGTGAGCCATGATCGTACCACTGCACTGCAGCCTGGGTGACAGAGGGAGATCCTGTCTTGAAAAAAAGAAAAAAAGTAAATAGCTACACTTGCTGAGAAGCAGTTACTGTAAAACATGCTAAGCCAGTTAATTTGTGGTAGGCAAGAAAATATCAAATTATGGTGGATAAGAATAACTAAAAGCTGTAATGTGTACTACCCAGATATGTCCTATATATAGTCTTCCCTTGGTGTAGTTAGGAGATTGGACCCACAGCATACCAAAATCCACTCATCCTCAAGTGCCACAGTAGGCCCTGTAGAGCTCGCATACACGAAAAGTCAGCCTTCCATAATGTGTAGATTTCTCATCTGGCTAATACCTTTAGTTGAAAAAAAAATCTGCGTGTAAGTAGACCCACACCTGTGTTGTTCAAGGGTCAGCTCTTTGTAGGAGATATGGATGCTGTATTTTAATCCAAGTTTTAAAAGTAAAGGAAGAAGATAAGGCTTTTATTTAAATATATTACTTAATATTTTACAATCTTATACAGGATTTTTAAAAGTAGTCAGCATAAGTGATAATTTTTCAGATTCCCTGGTAACAAAACAATTCAAAGTGTCACATGGATTTTAAGAAATTTGGTGTCAGGTCTCTTAGATGAAACTTGTTTGAAAAACTTTAAATTCCCAAATGACAGCTTTTTTGATATAGTAAAACCTATGGAGAATAATTGGTCATAAACTCTTATTTGTATAATATGACTGTAACTAAAGTGACAGTAGTTAAAGTTCATGCTTGACTTAATGTTATATGGCATTAGATACAGACTGGGTAAGCTGCAGGCTGTATATTTCTCCTTCAGAAAACTGTTTATGGCAGCAGTGGGGAGACACATACTCTGATGGCATGGCTCACAGCAAGCACTTCCCCTTGCTCTAACAATGGCGGGGGGGAGGGTGGGAACCCTCTTGTGTTTTATTCTTGTTACTCTTGAGTACAGTCCTTTTCTCTTTGGTGAAATCTAATTTCAGTAAAGACTTGACGTTCATGTAAAGGAATCTGATTTTATTTTCTACTAACAGATTTTGGATACATACATATTTTTGATCATGCAAAAATATATAAGATGCTCAAGTTTGCCAGTGGTTGAAGCTTTATAGAAGGAAAACAAATATTAAGCTTTGAAGTAAGTTAGTGAAAAAGAAGCCATTCTTTGTTTATACTCTATGGGCTTGGTTTTTGAAACTTGAGAAGGTATTGTTGCTATCCTCTGTACTGGGTTATGGTGAGGAACATAGTTAAGTAACTGACATTTTAGAAATGTTTTTTCCTATTACCTAAATGCCTGAATTCATAAATTCATAATTGTCAAATATTAGAGATAACCCATTTAATTCAGCTACTTTTTGAGGGTATACAATATAGCTCAGGATGTGCTGATTTAAAAATGGTATTTTCTTCATGGCAAGTGCTGTGCAGTTCATTGGTGATTAGTAATAATAATAAGATTGCTGTTTATTAACTCTATATGCTTGCCGCATTTGTGCCTGTTTTTCCTTTTAGAATGTATCTCTTTGTTTAATAAAAGCTTTGAATTGAATCTCGTATTTTGAAATAAAATATTGAAAATGAGGTATATTTTTCACTAGAGAAAATGTAGATTTCAGATATATCAATTCTCATTTTCCAATAAAATCTGTTCTTGCGTATGTAAAAAGTGACTTTTAACTGTTTAATGAATTTAACTGGTTGGGTCTGGTTGTGGTAGCCTTGCAGAGCAGGGCTACCGTTTATAGGCTCGGGGTAGCCTCTGGTTGTGGCATCCTAATTCTTTATGGCAGATCTTTAATTAGGAAACAGTGATTTTTACGCCTGAATTTCTTCGAAAAGAGGTCTTTTTATTGCACATGTTAGGAGAGATGTGTTTGACTGACTTTAAGAGGAAGGGTAATGATTATCTAAATAAGCTTGTCAGTTCTATATGCTTTAGTAAAATTTGTGAGTTTTAACTGTTGTACCATTATTAAGCTGACTTTTCTTTATATAAATGTTTATTGTATTTAATCTTTTACATTTGAATATTGGATATCAATATTATGTTCCTTTAGGAGGCTCCCTGAAGTTACTACATTTTTTCTTTAAGATAAATAACATGATTCCTACTGAAACAGCATTGATCTTGAGAAAGATAGATTGATTTTTTCCATTGAAGATGGGAAATCTGTGTCTGTTAAAAGAACATAATCTTTGTTTTGGTTTAAACAGTCCAGCAATGCAACTTTTCCCTTTAATACTTCATATTGGTATTATTAATAAATGCAAGCACTCTTGTTTTTATACAGAGTACCAAGTATGGTGTCCTTGGAAGAGACAAAGTTGTATACTGGACTTGAATATGGTATGTGAATCCTAATCCTAGTAAATCTGTGTGGATTATTTTTGTCAGTAACTCCACAAGGACAAAATGAAGTATGAAGTAGTGTTTTTGTTTTGTTTTGTTTTGAGACGGAGTCTCACTCTGTTGCCCAGGCTGGAATGTGGTGACGTGGTCTCTGCTCACTGCAACCCCTGCCTCCCGGGTTCAAATGATTCTCCTTGCCTCAGCCTCCCAAAGAGCTATGATTACAGGCATGCGCCACCAAGCCCAGCTAAGTTTTATATTTTTGGTAGAGACAGAGTTTCACCATGGTGGCCAGGCTGGTCTCCAGCTCCTGACATCAAGTGATCTACCCAGTTCCGCTTCCCAGAGTGCTGGGATTACAACCGTGAGCCACCCTGCCTGGCCTAAAATGAAGTAGTTTTGTATTATGATGTTCCTAATCTCTTTTTTGATATATGAAAAGAATATGAATTATGCAGTACTCATTTTTGCCTATTCTGGAGAAACTGGAAAATTATTATTTAAAGAATAGCCAGTAAGAAATTGGGTCAATCTGTATTTGAATGCTATGTACAGAGGTAGGCTTTTATATATCATAATGTTCATTTATGTTTAAAATTATTCTAGCACTTATATAATATACTTGGTGTAAATAGGAATATTGTAACCCTATATTTGAAAGAACTTTATACCCTCCTATCATAATAAAGTTTTATAATAACATTTACATAAAACATTTTATCGTTAATGTTCCGAATGTAACATGACTAGAAATTTAGCACCCTTTCTCATTGCTGGATTAACACTAAAGTTAGTTACATACATTAATTGCTAGGGTGTAATTGCTTGATTTAGGTCACCCACTAATTAGAAAATTCCATGTGTTTTAATCTGTAATTAGTGACTAGAGCCTTGAAATATCAGCAAAGGTGGTTTTTCTTTCCCTCGCCCCTCCCACCTTCTTGCCCCATGAAGTTTTATAAGCAGGTCTTTTTATTTATTTTTTATTATTATTATTTTTCTTTATCTTGAAGCATGAGAGACATCTCATCAGCAGGTCATTTAAGTGTAGAGGTTTTAGAAGTTGCTGTAACATGCCTCCCCACTAATCCAGCTATGGTGAAGGCAGACCTATTTTTTTCTCCAATAGTTCATCCCGTCTTGACCGAACCTGTTGATATTAACTTTAAAAGTCTGAGGAGCATTCAGTGTCTAAAATACCTTCGTTTATGTTTTCAAAATAGATCTGTCTCGAGAGAACCACCGCGAAGCAATTGCTGCAGTTATAAGGAAACTTCTTAGTAAGTATATCTGTACATTTAACTTATTTGTACTTTGGAATAAGTATTTTGGGATTTTAATTTATAACATGCATGTGTTTACTTAACGTTTTTTATTCTAAATGGTGAGAATATTGTGCAGTGATTTTTTTTCTTAATGGATTCTTAACTAATGCCTCAAGATTCTTATAGTAGTTCAAAATATTTTAACCAAAATCCTTTTCCTTCTCCCATTATAGACCACATACTTGATAATTCAGAAGATGATACCAAGTCATTATTTCTTATTATAAAGGTACAGTTGTCATTTAATAGTTGCATAATTATTAATATGATAAAGCTTGGATTGATGACTTGCAAATACAATTTGAAATTCTTTGACACAGATTATTGGAGACCTTTTGCAATTCCAAGGATCTCACAAGCATGAATTTGACTCCCGATGGAAAAGCTTCAACTTAGTAAAGAAATCAATGGAAAATCGGGTCAGTATTTTCACCTAAAAGTCTGCACTAATTTTTTTTTTTAAAGATGTATAATAACTTCCTAGTTTGGATATTATTTATCATATAGAGGAAGTTTCCCTAAAAGGAAAAATAGTAGATTTAAGAATATGTAAAAGTTAAAAATATCATGGTAGAAATCAAATGGATCCTAGCAAAAAATGTGTTTTTCTTATACAGAATCTTCTGCCTGTTTCCATGATAGTCTCTAAACTCTCAATGGGAATTTGGACAATAGCATTGAGACTACCTTGTAAGAACTTGAAGGAATTTAAAAATAGGAGGAATTATCTACAGGAATGAACTTAAAGCATTGCACTTTATGTAGATCTGAGAAAAAGTTACCTTGTATTATATTCATGCTGCAGTAGAAGTCATCGTAAGCTTCTTTGGGACCCCGGAAGAAAGAGTATCAGTGTAAGCCAAGAGATGTTCATGGCAGTGTTCTTATACCAGAAACTTTTACTGAAATTGAGTGTAAAAAGGTTGTGTGAGTTCATTGTTTAGACAACAGTTGCTAGATACTTCAGGCAGAAGGAATGGCATGTAAAAGGGCAAGGAGATATAAAAACATCACATGCTTTAGGGGCCAGCGGCTGTAGGGGGTAAACTAGGTTGTTTATACTTTGTTGTGAGAAAGTGCTTCAGTTTTATATTCAGCAGTGGGAGAGTCATTAACTGTTCTTAAGTAGATCTGATTTGAATATTGATTGGAAAAGTCAACACTCAATTCACGAAACATTAAAAAGCTCTGCCACCACTGTGAACAGTAAGTACAAAGAGATTGATACTGGAAGCAAGAAAGGGAGTTAACTATTACACTCCAGGTGAAAAACACAGCCTGAGTCAAGTCACTGGTGTTGAAATGGAAATAACATGTTTTGAAAATGGTAGAATTGGGAGGCTTAATGACTAAGGAGCTGTGGTGTGGAAGAAGAAGAGTCTTTGAGCCTCAACTATCTGCCTTTGGTGACCAGGTAGAAGATTATATGGATAAAAGCTTAAATTATAACTTTTAGAAATCTAAAAGATATTATTATTAAATTTTGTACTGAACATATATTATTACCCTGAAAGGCTATGGCTATTTATAGATTTAAGAGAGTTGAGCAATTGTCTTAGTAGGCTGTTTTTGTACTTGCAGTATTTAGCTGAATAAGAACACCACTCTGTTGCTCTCCCATGCGTGGGTCTAGTAGTAAACTATCAGAGAAAAACTGGGTGTTGGATGGGCTATTTAAAAGGGGGATATTTCTACTATTACCCATAAAATTAATTAAGATAGCATATTTTTATATAAGCCTGATGTCTTTAGAATAAAGGAAATACCACCACCACTCACCAGCCAACCAGGGACCTTTTTGACCTCTTACTAAGGTATTTAGAGGCATCCATTGTTGAAGTCAATTAGTGAAAATGTTGAAATATTTGTTGCTACTTTGTTTTCCAGCTCCATGGGAAAAAACAACATATCAGAGCACTGTTGATTGATAGAGTAATGTTACAGCATGAGGTAAATATGTTTTTCAGTCATAGTGACTTTTTAAAATGCCAGTTTTCCAGATGAGTATTTAGTTGTGTTTTCATAATTAAATTTTAGTAAATACTTTGCAATTGTTTTCTTAGCTACGGACACTAACTGTTGAGGGTTGTGAATACAAAAAGATACATCAAGATATGATCAGAGATCTTCTTCGCTTATCTACAAGTTCATACAGTCAGGTAAGGTTTATCCAAACACGGCACTCTCCTCCTGCCCTCCCATTTTATTACATGCAATCTTAATTTCCCCCTTTTAACAAGAGAGTTTAAATAATTGCTCCCATAATTGGAATTATTCTCTCAATGATTGGAAATTGTAATTTCCAGTAATCACATCCAGGAAGTATTAAAACCAGAACCAAAAGCTAGGCTCTCTTAACTCGTGTTAGCATAGAAAACAGCTTTCAGGCCGGGCGCGGTGACTCAAGCCTGTAATCCCAGTACTTTGGGAGGCCAAGACGGGCAGATCACAAGGTCAGGAGATCGAGACCATCCTGGCTAACACGGTGAAACCCTGTCTCTACTAAAAAATACGAAAAACTAGCCAGGCGAGGTGGCAGGCGCCTACGCAGGAGGCTGAGGCAGGAGAATGGCGTAAACCCGGGAGGCGGAGCTTGCAGTGAGCTGAGATCCGGCCACTGCACTCCAGCCTGGGCGACATAGCGAGACTCCGTCTCAAAAAAAAAAAAAAAGAGAGAAAACAGCTTTCAAATTGCAAATATATTCAAGCTAAGTTTGCTAGTCATTTTTTTATAATGCTTAATGTTGCTATTTGTAATTGCTTCTCATTTACTTAAATTTGGAAGACAGTGCTAGTGTGATATTGCTGGCACTTCAATCACATTTTGAAGTCCAGTCTACGAAGGCCACATAATTCCTCCTAAACATTATGCTTGGGTTTTAGGAAGCTGCTACCGCATGAATTGTGAGGGCTGTCTTTTAAGATAGTGGAGGCAAAAGAGATTCATGTGCAACAATTATTCTATGTTTGTAAAATAATGTAAATTAGCTACAGGTTAAGCATTGGAAACCCAAAATGCTCCAGAATCCAAAACATTTTGAGCACCAACATGATGCTCGAAGGAAATGTTTATTGGAGCATTACTGATTTCAGATTTTTGGATTTGGGATGATTACCCAGGAAGTTTATAATCCACATGTTTCAAAATCGGAAAAAAAATCTCAAATCCAAAACATTTCTGGTCCTGAGCATTTTATTTTACTTTATTTTTATTTTTTAAGACACGGTCTCTGTTACCCAGGCTGCAGTGCAGCGGTATGATCACAGCCTACTGTAGCCCTGAACTCAAGCCTTGAGCTTGAGCTCAAGCGATTTTCTCACCTCAGCTTTCTGAATAGCTGGGATTACAGGCATACACTGCCCTGAACTCGTCTTGAACTCAAGCCTTGTAGCCTTGAGCTTGAGCTCAAGTGCTCATCTTATCTCAGCCTCCTGAATAGCTGGGATTACAGGCATGCGCCACCATGCTGGACTAATTTTTTCATTTTTAGTAGAGACAAGGTCTCGCTGTATTGCCCAGGCTGGCTCGAACTCCTGGGCTCAAGCGATCTTCCTGCCTGGGCCTCCCACAGTGTTGGGATTACAGGCGTGAGCCACCATGCCCGGGCACCTGAGCATTTTAGATAAAGGATACTCAACCTGTAACTAATCTCTGGCTCAGAGATTCCCTCTGAAGTAATGTTTAAAATGAGTTTGAGGCCAGGTATGGTGGCTTATGCCTGTAATCCCAACACTGTGAGTGGGAGGCCAAGGCGGGTGGATCACTTGAGATCAGGAGTTCAAGACCAGCTTGGCAACATGGTGAAACCCCCACCCTCCTAAAAATACAAAAAATTAGCCAGGTGTGGTGGCATGCACCTATAGTACCAGCTACACGGGAGGCTAAGGCAGGAGAATCGCTTGAACCCTGGGAGGCAGAGGTTGCAGTGAGCCAAGATGGCGCCACTGCACTCCAGCCTGGGTGACAGAGCGAAAAAAAAAAAACTGGTTATAGGAAAAGCAACATATTGTGCATATTTCAAACTCTTTTTTGTTTGTTTTTTTGAGATGGAGTCTCGCTCTGTAACCCAGGCTTGAGTGCAGTGGCACAATCTCGGTTTACTGCAACCTCCGCCTCCTAAGTTCCAGCAATTCTCCTGCCTCGGCCTCCCCGGTAGCTGGGACTACAGGCATGCACCACCATGCCTGGCTAATTTTGTGTTTTTAGTAGAGACAGGGTTTCTCCATGTTGGCCAGGCTGGTCTCTTAACTCCTGACCTCAGGTGATCCACCTGCCTCAGCCTCCCAAAGTGCTGGGATTACAGGTGTGAGCCACCGTGCCCAGCCTACTATAACCAGTTATTATCCATTACTGTTTAACTAGTTCATAAGTTGTAAATTTATATTTAATGTTTTGTTTGGGTCAAAAATATGTGAGATTGTGCTTAAGGTTTGCCTTAAAAATTTTAAGTTGTTATGTGTCTGTTTTGGTTTATTTAAGTTCCTCCTGGAAATTCTTTAATTTTCCTTGTGTGGACAAAAGAGAAAATCTGGCTCTTCATATGAAGAGTAATTCAGAATAAAAAGTTTAATAGTATGCTGGTTACTTTTAGCTATGTTACTGAGCAAATGCATATTGGTTCCATTCAGTCTCGCTTTTATCAAACATATTTCAGTCAGTGTAACCTAAACCATGGATATGGTCGGTGGTAATGTGCTTTCCTTTTGATATAAGTAAAGATAATCATTTACTTGTTTTTTAGGATATTTGCTTTGAGATTTCTTTTGTTAATGAGAAAAACATGTAAATTATCATTATTGTTTTTGAAATTTGTTTTAAACTGCTTTGTACTTTAATATATAATAAAAGTCCTTTGTTAATAATACTTCCTCCAGGTGAGAAATAAGGCTCAGCAAACATTTTTTGCTGCCTTGGGAGCATATAACTTCTGTTGCAGAGATATCATTCCCTTGGTTTTGGAGTTCTTAAGGCCTGATAGACAAGATGTTACACAGCAGCAATTCAAGGTACAGGGATTTTTTTCTGTTTTATTGTAAACATTTTCAAGCATACTGAAAAGTTGAAAGAATTCTACAGTAAACATCCATATCTTCACCATTGAGGTTCTATATTTAAGATTTTGCTATATTTGTTTTATCACATATCTGTTCAGTTTTTTTATGTATTTCAAAGTAAATTGAAGATATCAACACGATTTACCTTTAAAAAGGTATAATCTTTGTTTCATACCGATATGAGGAGACTCATTATTTACTTATTTACCTCTGTTTGTGATCAGTATTATGATGAAGAAAATGTAAGAAGCAGACTTCCCTGAGGAAAAGAGTTGTTGAACTTGAGTGCTAGTGGCCAAGTAGTCTGGCTGGCCTGTGGCAGAGAGGGATGAAAGACCAAGAAGTTTAGAGTAGTATGACCAGCATGAAGGAAGGGCTTAAGACAGGAAGGAAGAAATATGGTAAGTTTGAGCAATGGTATGAAAGCTTATGTAATTGGAGTAGAGAAGAAAAGAAATGATACAGGATAAGGCAAATACTACATCCTATGGGGATGTAATAGAGTATAGGTAATATATAATGATTGCTTATACTGTCAGGTAGAAAGAAATAGATTGAGAGTGAATTAAGAGTGAGAACAGGTAGGACTTGGTGATTGAACATGAGGGGACTGAAAAAAGGAAATGTCAAAATTACTAAGCTTTTGGATCGTACAACTAGTTGTTGGGCACATCAGAGAGAGTGAGAGTAGAATAGATGATGACAATAGTTAATTTGGACTGGTTTAATTTGAAGTGGTTCCAGTGAACTAAGAGCACCGTCAAGTGGGCAGTTAGACATCTGAGTCCGAAGATACCATTTCCATGTATGTTGATGATAATTGAAATCTATGGGCATGGATAAGAAAGCCTAGGAGGAGATTAAGAAGAGGACCAGGGGGCATATGTTGAGAAACTCCTTTAGAAGCCAATAGAAGAGCTGAGTGACACTGGAGAGGTCAGAAAGGTATCAAGAAGTAGGGAAGAATCACAGAAGGCAGAAAGAGGTCTTTCTAGAAGGAAGAGTCAGTGAGTACATTCTTTGTTTTTTTGGAGATAATGAAGATGAACCCTAAACATGTTCCATGAAGCTTGTAAGACAGAGGTGTCAATAAACCATAGCCCAGGCTCAGTTGCTGTTTGCTTTTGTAAAAGTAAAAGTTTGCTTTTTTAAAACTTCTGTTGAAACACAGTCATATTCATTTCTTTATGTATTATGTATGGCTACTTTCACTCTACAGTGACAGAGAAGAGTAGTTGAGACAGAGCAAATGGAAAATATTTGCTGACCCCCGGTGCAGATGTATAATTCAAGAGTCTTGTAGGTTTGACTCATTGACTATCCTGTTGTTGACTTAATGAGAGCAGTTTAAATGGACAAAATTAGAGAGGTCAAGTACAATCGAAAAATATCTATTAGATCAACAAAATCCAGGTTATGAGTGACCTTATGGAGAACCTGTGGAGAGGAGTGGAATACAAAGTCAGTAACAAGCTAGATTGGAATCAGGTGAGGTGAGTTGAAAATCAAAATATTGGCCGGGCACGGTGGCTCATGCCTGTAATCCCAGCACTTTGGGAGGCCGAGGTGGGCGGATCATAAGGTCAGGAGTTCTAGACTAGCCTGGCCAACACGGTGAAACCCCATCTCTACTAAAAATACAAAAATTAGCCAGGCGTGGTGGCAGGCTCCTGTAATCCCAGCTACTCAGGAGGCTGAGGCAGGAGAATCGCTTGAACCCGGGAGGCGGAGGTTGCAGTGAGCCAAGATTGTGCCACTGCACTCCAGCCTGGGCGACAGAGCAAGAATCTGCCTCAAAAAAAAAAAAAAAAAAAAAAAAAAAAAATCAAAATATTTTGATACTACTAACTCTTTTTATGAAAAAGCACTTTAGAAAGGATACCTGCTGTCATCAAAGGATACCTGCTATCATCAGAATCATTGTGGTTAATTGGACTTTCATGAGTAATAAATACACAATATAGTTTTTATGTACTTTGTAAATTACTCAGCAACCGAGTGTTAACTACTATTTAATAAATTATTTCAAACACCAAACATTAGACCCTAAAATTTTAAGAGTGGCACATTTTGTGGTTTTTATGATATACTTGAAGAAAATTACTATGGAATATATGTTCTTAGAAACATCCTTACATTTCTTTACTACCTTATTAGTAGCCATTCTTTGAGCAATTTCTTTTTTTCTTTTTGGAGACAGGGTCTCGCTGTGTCACCTAGGCTGGAGTACAGTGGCATAAGCACAGCTCATTGTAGCCTCCGACCTGTTGGGCTTAAGTGATCCTCCCACCTCAGCCTCCTGAGGAGCTGGGACCACAGGTGTGTGCCACCATGCCCCACTAATTTTTGATTTTTTGTAGAGAAGAGGTTTCACCATGTTGCCCAGGCTCTCAAACTCCTGAGCTCAACCGGTCTACCTGCTTTGGCCTCCCAAAATGCAAGAACTACAGGCGTGAGCCACCTCACCTGTCCCAAACTCTGTATTAAATGACTTAGAGAAAATATTAACGGATGCCACTTAAATGTCAAGTTAAAGTTTCTAAAAAGTAACATGTTCAATGTCTGAATATATTTTACTAACCAATGTTAAGCATTTAAGTAATCAATACTCATTTAAAATCAACATGTAGGTGTGTTGGCTACAACTTCACGATGCCTCTTATTTCCCATGTAAACATATGTATATATTTTTTTCTGCAGGGTGCCTTGTACTGTCTCCTTGGAAATCACAGTGGTGTGTGCTTGGCAAACCTTCATGATTGGGACTGTATTGTACAGACTTGGCCAGCGATTGTTTCTTCAGGCCTTAGCCAAGCAATGTCCCTGGAAAAGCCATCAATAGTGAGACTGTTTGATGATCTTGCAGAAAAGATTCATAGGCAGTATGAAACAATTGGCTTGGACTTCACAGTAAGCAATGTCATTCTTTCATTCAAGTTTTAGTGGAAATCCCGCCTTGTTAAAATGCCCTTTATTTTTCTTGCCCTTTTTCCAGCAATAATATTCTTGGCATTTGAGTCCAGTGTTTTTTTTAAAAAAGCATTTGTTGCCTGTTTGCTTTTTGTACTTTCATTGATCATTAAGTACTTTCATAGATAACAAGGTAGAGTAGCAAGTTGGAGCATGGTGGGGAGACAGCCAGGGCTCCACAAAGGCTTACTGATTTGTTATATTTACCCTTATTTTGTGTGTGTCCACAGCTTCATTTTTCAAAGACTTAATTATATTTAACGAGGTTTACCATGCTAGCCAAAGTCACAAAAGATCAACTACTGGGTCCGGGTCTGTAATTTATAGTGAAGAAAACTAAAATTGAATGATTTGACAAATGAAAGACTAAAGAATATAACTTTCAGTGGTGCTCAGGTTGCGAGTTATAGCAGGTTTTCTAGGAACCTGCAAATCTGTATTTTTACCCCCTCAGAACATGGGGGTGAGTAAAAGAAGGATGAGCACAGCAGAATCCACCTCTGCCTTAAAGTGACTATGGTTGACATCTCTCCCCTGGTTTAAAAACCACTGTTCTAAATATATTCCTTTTAAATCAAACATAGCGTTGCTATTTGCAACTGTCTTTAGATTATACTTTATTTTTTAGAAAAAAATTTAATTGAGATATAATTCACATATCATAAATATCACCCTTTTAATATGGACAGGTTGTATGCACAATAGTATAGTCACAGGGCTGTGTAACCACTTGAATTCCAGAGCATTTTCCTTTTTGTTTGTTTCTCATTCTCATTCTGCTTCATTCTGTCCCCCAAGGCTAGAGTGCAGTGGCATAATCATCCCCTGCCTCAACTTTCCTAGTAACTAGGACTATAGGTGTGCATCACCACACCCAGCTAATTTAAATTTTTTTTTTTTTTTTTTTTTTTTAAGAGAGACAGGGGTCTTGCTGTGTTCCCAGGGCTGGTCTCAAACTCCTGGCCTCAAGCAGTCCCCTCACCTTGACCTCCCAAAGTGCTGGGATTACAGAAATGAGCCGCCATGTCTGGCCTCCACAATATTTTCATTGCCCCAAAACAAAATGAGTACCTAATAGCAGTCACTTCCCGTTCTTCCATACCCCAAAGCCCTGGAAACCACTTTCTTTTTCAGTAAATTTTCCTGTTATTAGATATTTCATATAAATGGAATCATAAAATATGTGGACTTTTGTGTCTGGCCTCTTTCACTTAACATTTTCAAGGTTCGTTCAGGTAGTATGCATCAGAACTTCATTTTTTTTTCCTGCTTTTTTCTTTTCAACAAGATTCCAAAGTCATGTGTTGAAATAGCGGAATTACTTCAACAGTCAAAAAACCCCTCTATCAACCAGATATTGCTTAGCCCAGAAAAAATTAAGGAAGGAATTAAACGCCAACAAGAAAAGAATGCTGATGCCCTAAGGTAATTGATGAATGGTGTACTTCAATAGATGACATATAGATAGTAAGTTTTGTCTTTTTTTGAGACAGAGTCTTGCCCTGTTGCCCAGGCTGGAGTACAGTGAGACGATCATGGCTCACTGCAACCTCCACCTCCCAGGTTTAAACTGTTCTCATGTGTCAGCCTCCCGAGTAGCTGAGATAACAGGCATGCACCACCACACCGGGCTATTTTTGTGTTTTTAGTAGAGACAGGGTTTCACCACATTGGCCAGGCTGGTCTCGAACTCCTGGCCTCAAGTGATCTGCCCACCTCAGCCTCCCAAAGTGCTAGGATTATAGGCGTGAGCCCCCACGCCTGGCCGATAGTAAGTTTTTAACATCTCTAAAATATAGATGTATACCATAATTGCTTAATGATGTTTACAGATTGACTTCTGAAAAAAATACAAAGAAATCGAGAGATAGTTATTACAAAGATTCCTGTTTTTTCTTTGTAAGCTATGGAGGTATAAAACACCATCTTAAAAATAAGGTCAAGCGTGGTGGCTTTTGCCTGTTATCCCAGCACTTTGGGAGGTTGAGGTGGGAAGATCGCTTGAGCTAAGGAGTTCGACACCAGCCTGGGCAACATGGTGAAACGCTGTCTATACAAAAAATACAAAAATTAGCCAGGTATGGTGGCATGTGCCTACAGCCCCAGCTACTTAGGGGGCTAAGGAGGATCGCTTGAACCTGGGAGGCAGAGGTTATAGTGAGCAGAGATTGTGCCTCTGCATTTCAGCCTGGGTAAAAGAGCAAGACCCTGTCTCAAATAAAACAAAAAGTTATTTCACTGTCATACCTTTTTTTTTTTTCTAGTCAATTATCTTTCTTTCTTTCTTTCTTTCTTTTTTAAGGTAGTAATATTTCAGAAACTACGTAACTGGTACATATCAGTCATTAATTCCTAAATTCAAGTTTAGCAGATGTATCATTTTATAGTTCATATAATAATAATGACTTTTTGGTCAAATTTGGTATCAGGATTTTAATAAACTGTTTTTGGATTCTTGGTACCAAAGCACTTAAATCCTTCAGTGATGACACTCAAGCAAGAGTCTTCCTAATTTGATTTTGTCTTTGCCTTATAATTAGTATATGAATATGCCTCTTTGTTGTTTTCTAAAATGTGTATAAATAATAAATTCTTACAGCCTATGTAATATATTTCATAGGCTGTATGGTGTGTGTGTGTGTGTGTGTGTGTGTGTGTGTGTGTGTGTACCACTCCCAATTAATTGATTACTACTTACAGAGTTACTTGTGCATGTCCACTCAGGAAAAGTTGAGTTCACTCTCCCTAGCCTCTCATGAGCTTTTCCCAGCATCTCTGTTCACCTGTCTGCTTTCATTCTGGCTTGCTTGTCACCAGGCCCTTTACAGTCAGGTGGTGAGAAGTAAGTGGGGAAGGAGGGTGAATTTGGCTAGAATTTGCATTTCTATTATATTTTTTGATGTTCATTTTAGTATTATAGTAAAGTAATACCTCACCTGATTTTTTTTTTTTTAAAGGAACTATGAAAATTTGGTAGACACCTTGCTAGATGGTGTGGAGCAAAGAAACCTGTAAGTACAAAAGATTTTTGTAATTCTCACAGCATTTATCTTAAATACCATAGGAGTTTTCTACAAGGAAGGCTGTGAATGACTATGTCACAAAAAGTTGTGTTCTGATTTGTGTATTTGTAAGCAGATTAAGAGGAAAAGAGATGGAGGGAAAGTTTGGGATTAATGATAGAAGCAGCGTTCTTCAGTAGACCTATTTTAATTCTTGAGAAACTTAAAATTATAAGGTGTTTCACATACTTTCTTTTTTTTTTTCAAGTGGTTTTATGTGTGGTATGCTTTGTCATTTTTCCTCCTTTTAAGGCCCTGGAAATTTGAACATATAGGCATTGGGCTTCTGTCTCTACTGCTGAGAGATGACCGAGTGTTGCCTCTTCGTGCCATACGGTTTTTTGTTGAGAATCTCAACCATGATGCAATTGTAGTTCGGAAGGTACATACCTTGTTTTAGTTACAGTCTTGGGTTTGAGACTATGTACGTGACTGAAGTCTTTAAATTCTTCACAAACAATACACACTTGGTTAATAAATATCTTGAAGTATATTGATTTGAAATCTACCCCGTTGGTTCAGAGATGATAATGATTCATCTAACAAATATATAAGGACATGCTTAGGCACTGTGTGTTTAAACACTAGGAATATAGCAGGAAATAAGTTTATAGGCTAATGGGAAAGATTGAAAAATTAAAAAATTAGATGTGCAGTGTTTCAGGAGGGGTAAGAAACCTGAGGGTACAGTTTTGTACTCTCCAAGTGTCAGAGGTGAGGTGAGGGATTGGGAGATGGCCTAAGCTGAAGCATTGGAGAACGACCTTTAAAAATACCCTGAGGCTGGGCCAGGCTTGGTGGCTCACGCCTGTAATCCCAGCACTTTGGGAGACTGAGGCAGGTAGATCACATGAGGTTGGGAGTTCCAGACCAGCCTGACCAACATGGAGAAACCCCGTTTCTACCAGAAGTACAAAATTTGCTGGACGTGGTGGCGCATGCCTGTAATCCCAGCTACTCGGGAGGCTGAGGCAGGAGAACCGCTTGAACCCGGGATGGGGAAGTTGTGGTGAGCCGAGATTGTGCCATTGCACTCCAGCCTGGGCAACAAGAGTGAAAACTCCGTCTAAAAAAAAATAAAATAAAATACCTGGAGGCTAAGATTTGAAGAATGAGCAGGTATTGGTTTAACAAAGAAAGGGTCAAAGTTTTCTAGGAGGAGAGACTAGCATGGGTAGAGTAAGAACTGCCTGTGATTTATTCTAAGTCAGATTTAGCACTCACATGGCTATACTGCCAGATGTCAATAGGTGAGGTGTTTTTTTAAAGAAACAGAATCGATTTCTCCTTTGAGTAGAGCAAGCAACCAGTTAAGTGATTTAAGTTTTTTTTATAATTGTGCGTTTTTTCTTTTCTAGATGGCTATCTCAGCTGTTGCTGGTATCCTTAAACAGCTAAAAAGAACCCACAAAAAGCTGACCATTAACCCATGTGAAATCAGTGAGTACTACCAGAAGTAATTAATAGTACTTTCCAATAAAACTCAGAAAATTTTCTTGACATGTATACATTTTAGTTCTTGACCTCAAATATTGTTCTATGGATATTAACACAAAATATGAAATAACATTATGAAGGAAACAGTTGACTTAGTAAAAGCCAGTGATAACTATCTACAAAAATAGATTGATTCTTTCTGCCTTCATATTATTTATGTCACCCACTAAGCAATTATAATTGAAAAAATGAAAAAATGATATGAAAAAAATTCATATTATTTATGTCACCCACTAAGCAAATATAATTATAATTATTTCATCAACTATATTTCAAAGACTTAAATTGCTGTTATTAATTTGTTAAATGTTTCTCTTTGGGTGGTGGGATTATAGGGACAAGGTGAATTTTCTTCCTCATACCTTATTGTATTACCAGAATTTTTCAGAAGAAAAAACCATTTTTTTCTGGTCTACAATCCAGGATTAAAACATTGCATTTCAATTGTATGGTATCTTTAGTTTCCTTTAATGCAATGTTTAATCCTGGATTGGATTATAGTCCAGAAGAAAATGTTTAAAATTTTTTTTTAATGTAAAGTACATTCAGTGGGACAGCCGTCCAAATTTGAGTAAAGTCTGTTGATGAAATAATTTTACTGTATTAATGTAAACTTTGAGAATTGTATTTTGATTATTTGAGATGATGTCTACAGTTGATACTCATAGTTTTGATAAGTATGTGTGGAGAGAGAGAGAATATCAAAATGTTAAAATTTGGGTGTCTCAGTGAAAGTTATGTGGGAATTCTTTGAGCTCTGTAAGTCTGGAATTACTATTTCAAATCTAAATAGTTTAAACAAAATTAATCCATTTAATTTTGGTAAAAGGAATGAAGTAAGTTTCATCCTTGATATTTTCCCCCAAAATAACTGATTCAACAAAATTTAGTAGATAATCCCATCTTCTCTGTTTTGAAATGTGCCCCCAATTGCTCATACATATGTTACCTTGTCTTGAGAGAATTTTAATAGTGTTGTATTGTGAAGACAAAGTTACACTGGTACTGTTGATTGAAATTTGAGAATAACTGTTGGGTGAATGTTTTTAAATTCATCAAATGTGATTGTCTTTTCCTTAGGTGGATATCCTAAACCCACCCAAATTATTGCTGGTGATAGACCTGATAATCATTGGTTGCATTATGATAGCAAAACTTTACCAAGAACTAAAAAAGAATGGGAGTCAAGTTGCTTTGTGGAAAAAACTCACTGGGGATACTACACCTGGCCAAAGTAAGTAACTTACTGTGTATCTTATCATTAAATGCCTTTGATATAACTGTTTTATCATATTTCAGTTTCTGGGGAGGTTCAGAGGCACTTGAAGGTTCTTTTATCTTTCCCCTTCCCTAGTCCTCTCTTTCTTTTGCTCCTGCCAATGCTACGCCTCATTCCTGCCTCTTTCCTTGTATGAAAACCCTTAGCCTTTCTGAATCCCATGGTTATATGGCTAAGGAGGTTATTAATAGCTGCTCTAAATTATATTCCTACCTATTAATAATACACATGCCTAAACCAGCCCAGAGAAATACATACTTTTCTCTCCTTATTAACTCCATTTGTCATTAGGACACAGTGATCTGATAGATTTTTAAGGCCTAGACTGTTACTGCTGTACTCATCTCCCCAAACTTAGCATCTAGTTAGAGTTCATTAAAAGTGCCTTCTAATGCTTTCTATCCATGAAGCTCTAATATTTTTTTCTATGCGTATGATAAATATGAACTCTTACTATATAGGAATATGGTTGTTTATGCTGGTGTGGAAGAGCAGCCTAAGCTTGGCAGAAGCAGGGAGGATATGACAGAGGTAAGCATTCCATTTCACCATGGTTCAAATGCATCTTATTTTGGGCCACTGATTTATCTCAACCTCACTTCAGTTCTTCTTTTTCTTTTTTTTTCTTAATACAAGTTGTGTTTTTCAGTATAGCGCTGCATAAATATTGGTGACTATGTAATCCATTCTCCCCAACCCCTTTATACCAGTGCCAGTTGACATAGATCTTGATGTATCTAAGACTGAGTTACTACCCCATTCAGCACTCCCTTGGCTACTGCTTTATGTAGTTTGCTGCTCATTTCTTGTATCAGTTCTGTTACAAGTGTTTTAAAGGAAAAGTTAATGACTGATTTTTAGTTTTCTATTGCATATAAATTATGGGTACTCCATAAACACATACTGGTAGATTTCAGTTAAAACTTGACTTAAACTTCATTTAATTTACTTCATTTTGAAAGTTGACTTGGCTGGGAGCCATGGCACATGCCTGTAATCCCAACACTTTGGAAGTCTGAGGCAGATGGATCACTTGAGCCCAGGAGTTTGAGACTATCCTGAGCAACATGGCGAAACCCTGTCTCTACAAAAAATACAAAAATTAGCTGGGCGTAGTGGTGCACACCTCTAGTCCCAGCTACTTGGAAGGCTAAGGTGGGAAAATTACCTGATTACCTGCAATGAGCCATGATCACACCACTGCACTCCAGCCTGAGTGACAGAGTGAGACCCTGTCCCAAAAAAAGAAAAGAAAAAAGAAAGTTGACAAGGGTTTTTAAGTTTATGTATTCCTCAAGTTAATGGTGTTGTAACTTTTTCTGGTTCTGAACGGTTGGTTTACCTTTTAACTTCTGGTGTTTTATAAATATGGAAGTGATTTGTTGGGGCTTGATTTATAGTTTTGGGGATTTTAACAAATTGCACACCAGATGTCACAGTTGCTTTCAGTCTTCATTTACCAAGCAGAACATTTGTTGATTTTTAATTCACAGTGTGAGAAATAGGATTCAAACTTGAGAATCTGAAGGAAAACTTATTCTTACTGTTTTAGCATTTTTAGAGGGAGATAGTTGGTTTTAGAAATCATTGTTATCTATGAGAACTAAAAATTCATTGAAACAAAAATACAGCCTGCTTTTGACTATCAAAATCTTGTAATTTTAACTTTTTCAGAATCATGTATTTAAGTAGATTTTAAACCCTGAATATTGTTCTTTTTTTTTTTTTTAACTTTATAGGCAGAACAGATTATATTTGATCATTTTTCTGATCCTAAATTTGTTGAACAGTTAATTACTTTTCTATCATTAGAAGACAGAAAAGGAAAAGATAAGTTTAATCCACGACGTTTTTGTCTCTTTAAGGTAACTATATTATTTACATATCCTCTTTGTAATGCTTAGTAACTATTCAGTTTGTAGGTTCATAACTTATAAATATTTGATCAAGGCTAGCCATCTGCTTTCATCTAAAATGGCACTGGAATTTACACTGAACATGTATAGACTTTTGTTGTTGTCATTATTCCCTAAACAAGACATTATAACAAGTATTTACGTAGCATTAATATATAATACAATTGGTAAACATTGTATTAGATCTTATAAGTACTCTTAAGATGATTTAAAATATACAGGAGGATGTATTACCATTTTATGTAAAGGACTTGAACATTTTGGTATTCTGGAGTGGGGATCTTGAAACCAGTTCCCCATGCACACCAAGGGATGACTGTATTTATCTTTAATGTTTGTTGTAATTGGCACTAGAAAGAAAAAAATACCCAAAACTATATGTGTTTTTTATGTTTAGTTGCTTTTTTTGAGGTGTGATACTTAGAAAGATTATTAATATTTGTTTCATTGGTTACATTTTAATGTGATGTTTAAAATGACAATATTCTTACTATTTTAACTTATCGGAATTGTTAAAGCAGTTCTAAAGGGGAGTGCGCGTGGAGTTGTTAAGCACATTAGTAATGTACAGAATAATTACAAGCATAATTATAATTGAGATGATAGCCATTTGAGTACTGAAGAACTGTCTTTGTTTTTATAGGGTATATTCAGGAATTTTGATGATGCCTTCCTGCCAGTTCTGAAGCCGCATTTAGAACGTTTGGTTGCAGATTCACATGAAAGCACCCAGCGATGTGTTGCAGAAATTATAGCTGGTTTAATCAGAGGTTCTAAGCATTGGACATTTGAAAAGGTGATGTATTAATATTTGTACAGAACATTTCCTGTTAAAGCTATGTTACCCATTTTGGTGGCAATTCCCAACACATTAGATGCTGATAATTAAAATATGAAATGTTCAGTGATAGGAAATATGCCGATATGTAGACATTGCTTTTGATTACAGATTACAGCCTAATGGTCTCTAAGAACATTTACTATCTTTAAATTTTTGAAATATTTACCCACATTGGTGGAAAAAATCCAAAAAAAAAAAAAAAAAGAATTCCAGTTTCTTGAAAAAGAGGAAGGTCCTGGAACACTGGTCCTACATTATTGCACTGTGTCACTCTGCTGATGGTGCATGTGCGCTTCTCCCTTCATTAAGCCATTCCAGCTTCTCATTAAGTCTTTTCTCTTAGCCTCCTTATCATTTATATTACTTGCCTAGTCTTCTAGACAGTTGGAGTTTGACTCTCCCTTTTAGAGTATCCCTTTTTTTAATTGTAAGATTTAGTTTTCATACATCTGTCTTTAAGGTTAGTTTGTTAGCAAAATGCACCAGACTAAAAATAACCTGGTCAAATGTCAGGACTACCTGAACATAAGGTAGACCATTATTTTGTCGAAGAGAAGACACAAATAGGGTTTTTTGGTCAACTTTTAGGAGGACTGCAAACACTTTTGCTTACAAGAAACAATTTTATTTTAAAATGTTACATGTGGTCTTGTCATCTGTTACGTTACTAAAGCCACTCTTGAGTTACCTGTTTTGTAAAACATAATTCCTTTCCCTATATGTTCTTTGAGATAAAGCTTTTTTTGGTAAAATCAAAACAGTGCTGCCACTGAAAATTTTGTCTCAAACCCTTCCTGCTGATTGAAGAATTCCTTCCTGCCTCCCTCCCTCCCTCCCTTCCTTCCTTCTTTCCTTACCTCCCTCCCTCCCTCCCTCCCTCCCTCCCTCCCTCCCTCCCTCCCTCCCTCCCTCCCTCCTTGTCTGCCTTCCTTCCTTCCCTCCTTCCTTCCATCTTCCTTGTCTGCGTTTCTTCTCTTTCTTTTTTTTTTGGACAGTCTTACTCTGTCGCCCAGGCTGGAGTACAGTGGTGTGATCATGGCTCTGTGCAACCTCTGTCCCCTGGGTTCAAGCAATGCCTCAGCCACCTCAGTAGCTGGGATTACAGGCATGCGCCACCATGTCAGGCTAATTTTTGTGTTTTTAATAGAGGCGGGGTTTCTCCACATTAGCTAGGCTGGTCTCGAACTCATGGCTCTTGAACTCTGCCTACCTTGGCCTCCCAAAGTGCTGGGATTACAGGTGTGAGCTACTGTGCCTGGCCTTCATTCATTCTTTTTTTTAAAACAAATTTCAGATTTTTTTTTTAGGAACTTAAAAAATTGATAATAGTAGCTGTTCATGTTTATGGGGTACATGTGATATTTTGATACATGCACACAGTGTGTAATGATGAAATCAAGGTATGTCCTTTTTAACTAAAGTACAGTCCATGGACCTACAGCAGAGGTCGCACTTGGGAGCTTTTTAGGAAAGTAAGATGTCAGGCCCACTTAAGATGAATCAGTCTGCATTTTAAGACCTCAAGGTGATTTGTATGCTCATTAACCTTTGAGAAAATATATGTGCGTAAATGCAGTCTCTGTACAACTGTATGTGTTTTTAAGGACTGTTTATCCAAGACTTGGAATTTGAAGATTATATCTCAGACTAATTACTAAATTAAATTAAAATGTCATTCATTGCCTCTAAGATTTAATCAAATGATCTTGAGAAATGTGGAAAATTTGATTGAGGTTTTGTTTCAGTCTAGTGTACTATTATACAAGATTTTTAAGAACACTTATCAGTCATATGAGAGATTTGTTTTGTTTTGTTTTGTTTTTTGAGACGTAGTCTCGCTCTGTTGCTTAGGCTGGAGTGCGGTGGGATGATCTCGGCTCACTGCAACCTCTGCCTCCCAGGTTCAAGCGATTCTCCTGCCTCAGCCTCCCGAGTAGTTGGGATTACAGACATGTGCCACCACGCTCAGCTAATTTTTGTATTTTTAGTGGAGACGTGGTTTTGCCCTGTGGCCAGGCTGGTCTTAAACTCCTGATCTCAAGTGATCCCCCTGCCTTGGCCTCCCAAAGTTCTGGGATTACAGGCGTGACCCACTGCACTCAGCCAAGAGATTTTTTTTAAAGAGCCACACAAAGTATTTACTCTTTTCTGAATATCTTTTGGGAAACATTTCACCTATATCTGGATATGTATGATGATAATGTAGTGAGGTACTTTCGTGGATTAATTGGGTGCTCTAAAAAATAATTGGGGCCAGGCATACTAGCTCATACCTATAATTCTAGCACTTTGGGAGGTCAGGGTGACAGGATTGCTTGAGGCTAGGAGTTCAAGACCAGCTGGGGCAACATAGCAAGATCCTGTTTTTACAAAAAGTAAAGGCCGGGCGCGGTGGCTCAAGCCTGTAATCCCAGCACTTTGGGAGGCCGAGACGGGCAGATCACAAGGTCAGGAGATCGAGACCATCCTGGCTAACCCGGTGAAACCCCGTCTCTACTAAAAAATACAAAAAACTAGCCGGGCGAGGTGGCGGGCGCCTGTAGTCCCAGCTACTCCGGAGGCTGAGGCAGGAGAATGGCGTGAACCCGGGAGGCGGAGCTTGCAGTGAGCTAAAATCCGGCCACTGCACTCCAGCCTGGGTGACAGAGCGAGACTCCGTCTCAAAAAAAAAAAAAAAAAAAAAAAAAAAAAAAAAAAAAAATTGCCGGGCATAGTGGCACACACCTATAGTCCACGCTCCTTGGAAGGCTGAAATGAGTGGATCACTTGAGCTCACAAGCTTAAGGCTGCATCGAGGTATGATCGTGCCACTGCACTCCAGCCTGGGCAATAGCATGAGACCATGTCTCAAAAATAATTTAAATGATGTATTTATATGTGCGTACATTTCCAGGTAAAGAAAGATATTTGGAGAAAAATGTTCAGAGTGTCATTAACTCTTACCATTATATATTTTGTTTTGAGTAGGTGGAGAAGCTGTGGGAGCTTCTGTGCCCTCTGCTTAGAACAGCACTGTCCAACATTACCGTTGAAACTTATAATGACTGGGGAGCTTGTATAGCAACATCTTGTGTAAGTTATCCTACATCTTTCTTTGTCTAACTCGTGTATTCAAACTGTTTGATACTGTCTCTGTTTTTTATTTCCATGGGATTCGAGACTATTATTCTAAGTGAAGTAACTCACTTCTTGAATCTTGAAAGTTTGTTCATACTTTTGTCATCTTACGTAATTGGAGATGGCTCTATTTAGCCTTTCAAATAAGTCTTTAGAGGTAACTCTTAAGTGATTATTTTATCTTCTCTGCTGTGGTAATGCATTTTAAAATTAAGTGACAATCATGTATTTGGAAATGTCACTTACATATAGTAAAAGCCACATAATACAAAGTTAAGGTATTATTTTTTATACCGGATATGTCCATAGCTTGTGTACTTTGATTTAAGATAATCCATTTAGCTAACAACAGTTTTCTCACTGTTAACTTGAACTATGATTGTCATATTTGAATCTGAGTCATCTGTCAGTTTTAGTTTGATTTTCTTCTTCTACAGTCAGCCCTCCATATCCATAAGTTCCACATCTGTCGTTTCAGCCAACCTGAGAAGATGGAGAATATTTTGGAAGGGTGGGGGATGGTTGTGTCTATAGTGAACCTGTTCAGATTTTTTTTTCTTGTCATTATTCCCTAAACAATACAGTATAACCACTATTTACATAGCATTTACATTGTATTAGGTATTACAAATACTCTAGAGAAGATGTAAAGTGTACAGGAGGATGTGCGTAGGTTATATGTAAATTCTACACCATTTTCATAAGAGACTTGAGCATCTGTGGATTTTGGTATCCTAAGGGAGTTCTGGAACCAATCTGCCACAGATACCAAGGGGTGACTGTACTTATATATGTTTTTAGTATTTCTAAAATAATTGAATATGACTGGGTGCACTGGCCCTCACCTTTAATCGCAGAACTTTGGGAAGCCGAGTCAGGAAGATTGCTTGGGGCCAGGAGTTGGAGACCAGCCTGGGCAACATAGGGAGACTCTGTCTCTACAAAAAATAAAAAATTGCGAAGCATAGTGGCACATGCCTGTGGTCCCAGCTACTTTAGAGGCCGAGGCGGGTGGATTACTTGAAGCCTGGGAGGTAATCACACCACTTCACTCCAGCCTGGGCAAGAGTTAGACCTAGCCTCAAAAACAAAATTAAATAAAATAACTGAATGTGATTTGTTTATAGAATTGTAGGTCCCCTGTTAACTGTTACATCATATTTTAAACACAGGAAAGCAGAGATCCCCGGAAACTTCACTGGCTTTTTGAACTGCTGTTGGAATCACCATTGAGTGGTGAAGGAGGATCCTTTGTAGATGCATGGTAAATTTTTTTAAAAACCTATGAGGTGTTTATAAATGGTCTATACTTGTAAAGTCTAGATGAAGTAATTACTTTCTTCTGGAAGGTGTTGTGATCTGGTTCCATACAACATGTGATACTTAATAAGAGTTATTTATTAGTTGGATAAGTAAGTGAGATGTAGGCAACCTGAGCAATTTAAACGCAAATTAGAGTCAGCATTCTTTGCTGTCAGATCTTTTATTGGAATTGTCTTTTGTACTTTTGTGTCTTCATCACATCTTATGTTAAAAAGATACAAAGAGAGAGTAATCATTTTAAGGAAAAACTGCCTTGGTTGGGGCATATGGTGCTGTAGAAAGTTAGACAATAGAAATATGGATAATTTCATTCAAAAGAAGAAGTACTTAATGAGAAAACTTGAATTCTGATGTTTAAATATTACTTGGTGAGTATTCTGAAGTCAGTATTTCTTTCAGTTGTCTAGTAGTGGAGATGAAATGCAAATACAGAAGGAAAAATAAAATCTTCATAAACAGGCTATTTTGAATTGTGGATATTGTAGTAGTTATTAGGTGAGAAAATGAAAAAGTTTTAAGTGAAATACAGACATTGTCCATACTGTCAATATGTAAAGGCAGAAAGGGCCTCCAAAATAACACTACGATGCTTTAATTTTAGTCGACTTTATGTACTACAAGGTGGCCTTGCCCAGCAAGAGTGGAGAGTGCCTGAACTATTGCACAGACTACTGAAGTATTTGGAGCCTAAACTCACCCAGGTTTACAAAAATGTCAGAGAAAGAATAGGAAGGTAGGTACCGTTTTCTCTGTGGCATACCTCTCGAGTGCTTTGTTTTTTAAATTGTAATAGCTAATAATACATGCTGGTTATGTTGTCAGTGGGTTTCATGGTGTCTTTCTCAAATTGTTTGCTATTGTGTCGTGGGAACCAAGATGCAACACTGAATGTAAACTAGGACAGCAGCGTCCTCAGAAGCCAAAGATGAGCAGTCACAACACTTAAGTTTCAATACCTCTTAATTATAAGGCTTCTTTTACACACAGGCATAATCTAAGACCCACTCCAGGAATTGTCTTGGGACAGTTTGCTTTGATTGGGTCATAACTTTTGAACCTCATTTTTATTGGTAATGTGGTACCTCTTCCTATATGAAGTATTTTATTTTGCAGCGTGCTGACCTACATATTCATGATTGATGTTTCTTTGCCAAATACCGCACCAACCACATCGCCTCATGTCCCTGAGTTTACTGCTCGAATTCTGGAGAAATTGAAACCTCTCATGGATGTGGATGAAGAAATTCAGAACCATGTTATGGAAGAAAATGGAATTGGTGAAGAAGATGAACGAACTCAGGGCATTAAACTCTTGAAAACCAGTAAGTGGATAAAATTAGTAGAAACTCATTTGAAAACATTTATTTGATTATCCTGTGGAGTTTTTTCCCACCTCTTTTTTTATTGTGGTAAAATAGACATAATGACAAATTTACTGTTTTAACCATTTTTAAGTGTGCAGTTCAGTGGCATTAAGTACATTCACACCCTTATGCAACCATCACCACCATTTATCTCTGGAATTCTCTTCACCATACGAAACTGAAGCTCTGTACCCTTTAACAACAGCTCCTCATTTTCCCTCCCCACATCCTTTGTAACCACTGTCTATTTTCCATCTCTGAATTTGCCCACTCTAGGTAGGTCATATAAGTTGAATCACAAGTCTTTTTTGTGTCTGGCTTATTTCATGTTACATTGTATTTTCAAGTTGAATGAATGAATTTCTGATTCATGTTGTGTCATTCGTCTGTTTGCTGGATATTTGGGTTGTTTCCACCTTTGGCTATTGTGACCAATGCTGCTCTGAACATTGATGTTTGTGTAAGTACCTGTTTGAGTGCTTGCTTGCAGTTCTTCAGGGTATGTACTAGAAGTGGAATCGTGAGACCATGTAGTATTCCTGTGCTTAAGTTTTTGAAGAGCTGCCAGACTCTTCTCCACAGCAGCTGCACCATTTTACATTCCAGTCAGCAAACGCACAAGCGTTCCGTGTTCTCACCACTTGTTTTCTGTTTGCTTGCTTTTTTAAAGTATAGCCATCTTAGTGGGTATGAAGAAGTATCTTGTGGTATACTTTTTTAAAGTACAGCCATCTTAGTGGGTACGAAGAGGTATTTTGGTTTGCATTTCCCTAATGATTACTGATATTTCAAGAATCTTTATAAGCCATTTGTATTTCTTGTTTGGAGAAATATTTACTCATGTCATTACCCACCCCTCTGCTACCTTTCACTTTGTCGTCCAGGCTGCTCACTGCAGCCTCAACCTCCAGGACTCAAGAGATCCTCCCACCTCAGCCTCCTAAGTAGCTGGGACTACAGGTGTGCACCACCACCACACTCAGCTAATTTTTAAATATTTTCTAGAGACAGGGGTCTCCGTATGTTGCTCAGACTGGTCTTGAACTCCTGAGCTCAAGGGATCCTCTTGCCTTGGCCTCCAGAAGTTCTGGAATTACAGGCATGAGCCAGCCACTTTACCCAGCCCATTTCTGAATTAGATTGTTTTGTTGTTTTTGAGCTTTAGTTCTTTATTTATTCTAATATCAATGCCTTATCAGATACACAATTTAGAAATATTTTCTCCTGTGGGTTGTCTTTCTACTCTCTGGATAGTATCTTTTTATGCATAAAAGTTTTAAATTTTATTTTGGGTGCTGTTATACTGCTTCTCAATAAGTGTCTAATTTATGAAGTAACATAGATGATCTCTTTCGTAACATTGAAGAGCGATTGGAGTGGCTGTCTGACACTAACATTATAGTATTGTTCTACTTTGTGGTCTGTAAATGAATAGCAAAGACTTACTCTGCATCTTTGTTTTCAAAATAGTATTGAAATGGCTGATGGCAAGTGCAGGAAGATCCTTTTCTACAGCAGTCACAGAACAACTTCAGCTTCTACCTTTGTTTTTTAAGGTAAGGTTTTGCTAAATTAAGAATGCATCTCCTTTCTTCAGACAGTGTGTGAATTTTGATTGGAACTCTAAAAAGTAAAATGGTCACAGAAAAATCATTAAGTGATAGTGGTTTAATATTTGTTGAAATTGTGTTTTTAATATTAGGTGATAGCAAGATTTTGACAGCTACATGAAATTTTAACAGCATATTGTTTTACCTGATAGCTAATTTCTCAGTAATAATAGATTAGAGGGACTATTAATAGTTAAAAGAAAAGCTACAAAGAAATGTTTTAATATAGCCATTTCTGACTTCTTTACTAATATAATCTACAAACGAAAGTGTTCAGTATGTTGTGTTTATTTTACAATGTTAAAGGGCCCTATAACTGTTTTTAACAAATATCTGCAGGAAATCATTTGCCTTTGGTATCATATAATGACATTTTTTTAATGAAAGGCATGGTTTGAGTGGTTTTATCTAATCATCTACTCAGGAGATGCAGCTAGTAGAACTAAGGTCACAGGTTGACTCATTAGTTTCCAAAATCATAGTTTTCAATAATGATATGGTTGACTGTGGTTAGGAAAACAGTGTTAATTATACATTTGAAAGGCTTGGCATAAACATCACCACTTTTTGACATTATTCATCAGTACAGTTATTATTATCCGAGGAGGAGAGCCCTTATTATTGTTGATTAACAAATGGCATGGTAAACTTTTGATTTGCTATAGTATACTTTGTCTTTAGGAAATTTCAAACAGATAACTGTACCAGTAACTTTCAAAGACTGAACTACTAAAATATTTTAAGAATGCTATGCAGACGATGATACCCAGGAATATCCCTGGGATCTTTTGGGGTATAAAAGTAGACAGTAGCTGCTAGCGTATAAGTCCTTCTTACCTATAGGTCTTTGGTGTACGTAGGATTAGTCTACCTAGTACTTAAATGTTTTTCCTCTGTCACATACCAAGCAGATATAGAACATTCATAAATTCATAATGTGCAATGATTGTTAGGATAGCTGGGGTTCCATCCCTTTTCTTTCATTCAGAACAAATATAGGCAAGTATGTAAGAGTGCAGTTGGTAGAAGAATGATTTGAATTCACTTGAAGTTTATGAAAAACTTAGGTCATTAGACAGCTGTATGATAGAGGCCGTGTGCGGTGGCTCACGCCTGTAATCTCAACACTTTGGGAGGCCGAGGTGGGC